>NC_056484.1:2181335-2544709 GCF_008729295.1 Plectropomus leopardus
GACAGACATGTCCTCCACAGACAGACAGACATGTCCTCTGCAGCTGCACAGACTCGCTGTGGCTGTTCTGCCTGTTTGACCGGAGGAAAGTTTCCCTCGTGACTAATAATCTGCAAACGCAGGCGGGAACACACCTCAGCGTGCCGTCCGCTTCACATCAGCCGAGAAATATCAACAAATTCATATTTGAAGCCAAAGTTTGTCTCCTCACCAGGTGTAGCAGCAGCAGTTGTTGCAGCAGGAGATGAGAAGCCTCCGAATGACGGAGTGCTGCTGTTTCCGTTGGTCAGACCGCTGAGGCCCTTAAAGCCGCCGCCGTTCCCGAAACCTGAAAACGCCGTCGGAGCAGAGCCTCCGCTCGCCGGCGCCGTGGTCAAAGAAAACCCTTTAAAACCTTTGAAGGTTCCACTGCCTTCGCCCTGAAACAATATAGAGAAAATTAACGAATTAACAAAACACCGTGGAGGGGTTAATAATCGGTTTATGAACATAAAAGCAGAAGAAAAAAGAGGAATCGATGTCGTCGAGTGTTTAACCTTTTGAACCCTGAGCAACTGATTTTTTCTTTTCAAAAACATGAAAATAATAACTTAAGATTTTTTTTAAATGAAAAAGACAAAAAATTCCTAGAATTTAACATAAAAAAAGGAAAAATGAATAAAAAATTTTTTTTTTTTTTAATTTATTAACTAATTAAAAAAAAGGAAATGGTGTTAAAAAAATGCCTAAAAATAATAATTCTGTATCACATTTTTTTATCTGATTTTATTTACAGCATCAAAGAGTTAAATATCTGCTCATTAATGTTTTTACCTCTGTTCCAATATTTCTGCGTTTGGCTTTCTTAATCGCCCGATTTTTCAACACATCATCACTTGCAACTGAAAACGTTCCAGCCTGATGAAGAAAATATTATTCCGGTTAGATATACGGATAAACACATCACAAATGTACTGAACCTGAGATTGAATTTTAAAATTTAAAAAAAGCTGTAAGCTGGCAGGAGATTTTGGGATTTATAGATGCTATAACACCTTTAATACATCTTTGAGAATCAAGTAAATACAGATTTAGGCAAAAATACAACATAAATTTAAAACTTAACATTACTGATCCATCCTCAATGTCATCTTTAACCCTTTGAAATCTGAGCATACTGGCTTGATTTCTTTCAAAAACATAGAAAGAGCCATTTATTATACTTAAATAGCAATAAATCTGTTTAGACCTGAAAACTATCAAAAAAAGAAATTAATAAAAATATACCAAAAACAGGTGCTTATATGTCTGTAACATTTCTTGACATTTTCCCATTTTTAAAAACAAATAAATACATTTCGAATAATTTTATCTCTCTCCTAAAGTAATTTTCAGGTCATTTTCTTTACCAAATTCATGTAAAATTAGGAAACAAACCTTACTTTCTTGTGAGGAATCTTGCCCCTTTCCCCAAGATTTCAAAGGGTTAAATATAATGCCAAAATAAATAACACAAGACCTACTTTTCTCCTGGTTATGGCTCTTTTTCTCTGTTTATAATACTCATTTTCTCTCATTATATTAACATTTCAATGCAGCGCTGCGTTAATCTGAATTAGTTGAATGTTTCCGTGTTTATCTGCCGCTCACCTCCTCTCCCTCCTCCTCCTGATCCCAGTTCCTGTCCGTTAGCTCTTTATCAGCGATCCTCTTCGCCATCCCACCTGCTCTGAAACACACCGAGTGAAGTAACACAGTGAGCTTCTTATCTAAGTCGTCCATCGGCTGGCTCACGCTGGACTGAATAAACCAGATGTTCCCAAAATAAACACAACAAAGCGCTTTAAAACGATTAAAACAGCATTAAAAGACGCAGCCGTACTAAATATTTCTAGTTAATGCCACTTAAAACTTCTACTAAACAGAGGGGGACATAGTATTATAGTATTTACTTAACACTCTAATAATGTACAATTAATGTGCAATTAGTGTATATATTTGTTTGTACATATTTGTATTTATATATCTGAGTTGTTGGCACCTTTAACTTCATGTTACTGTTTTTGCACTTTGTTTTCTTATTATACTTTGCATCTTGTTTTATACTATTCAATATTTTTTATATTTGTAATTATTTTTTACGATAGTATTGTTCTTCTTTATTTCCCCACTGTGGGACTACTAAAGATTATCTTATTATCTTATCTTAAATAATATTTTATTATTATACAATTAGTCAAATAGAAGTTTAGGCCTAAACTGAGATTGCTCTGATATCTGCATTTACTATGACTGCAATGACTAATCGATCAGACTAAGTAATTTTTTAAGGAAAAAAAAGTCAAAATTCATAGATTTAAACTTCTTAGATGTGAATATTTGGGTTTTTTTTTAATTGTCTGTGACAGTAGACTGAATATTTTTGAGTTGTGGACTAAATATGATATTGGGGGACATTATATTGGGCTTTGGGAAACACTGCGTCATCTTTTACTTCTTTTTTTTTTTTTTTTTAAACCAAACAACCAAATAATCAAAACAAATAATGGACAAATTAATGGAAAATGACACATTAATTGCAGCAATAAGTTAGTAATTATATCCACATTACTGGTGATTATTTATCAAAAAATCTCATTGTTTAAATATTTTTTAAAAGCATAGAAAACTGAAATATTGTTGCAATACTAATACCAAGATATTGGGCAACAATTACTGTGATACTGATTTTCACTATATTGTCCAGCCATAGGGATAATTACAATGTACTTAAATTTTAAAGTAATATTTGTAGTGGGCAGGTGTATTTCAATTGTAAAGTGGATTCATTTATGTCTATAATAATGGTGTAAATGTATATGCATGATTAGAACAGGTAAAATGTACATAAAGAGGTAATAAAACTGCATGTAAACGTGTATTAAGATGTATGAAGGTCGAGATTTATGTAATATGGCTGGATGTTATGTACCTGCTTGTCTAAATATAGACTCAATTAACAGCTTTATTCATCAGTCATTATCAAAGAAAAGTGCAAAAAAGCCCTTTACAAATTCAACTTAGTTATCTTTATGTACAAACAGTTAAAAACTCCAATATACTAACTTTACAGCCAAAAAAGTCAATTAAATCAGTTTATATTCACACTTACATACACTTTATAACCAAAGAATTTGACACTTGTGTATTCTGATTTAACTTATAGTTATATTAAGTATAGTTTATGAGCTGATGGCTCGGCTACAGATTTATTATTTAACAGTAAACGTCACAAATAAACAAAAATAAAACCAGCGAGAATCTAAGTTGGGTAACAATCTCCAAACGTTAGCTTCACTTTGTTAGCTTTTCTTTCTAAAATATCACCTTCTGGTGATTTAATGATGAATGTTTCAGTCATTTTAACTGTTAATCGGATAAAATAATTAACTTATAACAGCAGAGGCGGTAAAAACGTCTCTAATATGTCGATTCTGGTGTCTATCATCCATCCTCAGGCTGCTAGCCGGTGAGCTAACCGGGCCCACACGTTAGCGGCTAACGTCATGCTAAATAAAAGCTAACGTTAGCTCCTCGCAGATTTTTAATTATTATTCATTACTGAGATTTAAAGTTACCTTTTTCAGGAATGTAAATTCCAACCTCTACCTCTGAGTGATCCGCGGGCGGCTCGTCGTATCGCAGACGGGTTTCTCAGACGTTAGCTCACCTCGCTCTCTCAGGTAAAAAAAACTGTGTTTTGAACGAGGCTTACGCCGCCATTTTACATAGCGGTATATCCGCATGGGTTCGCGCGCCCCACCTTCCAGAGCATGCGCAGCAGACGAAGCTTTTCTTGAACCATGGGAGTTGTAGTCCAAAACTACTTTTTTTTTTTCTTTTTTCAAACACAACGGTGTGAGGATCAAACAGGGGCGTGTTATCACATAATGGGCCCCTGGGCACATGTATGCAAGAGGCCCCTCAACCTCCTCCTCTAAAACCGAAGTTTTTTTATGTTCTTTAGCCTCATTTTTGTGTCGTTTTGTAGTCAAAATGTATCGTTTTGTATGTGTTTTTCTTTGTAGATATTTAGTGTCTCTTTTCAGTATTTTTTTTTTGTCATTTTGTGTTTCTTTGTAGTAGTTTTGCCCCTTTGTAGTGATTTTGTGTCAGTTTGATTGACATTAGCGCCAATGCAAACTGGCTTGATTTCTTTTAAAAACACGGGAAGAGGGCAATGAGCAGCAAAAAAAGAAGTGACCCAAAAATCAGCACGAAATTTGTAAGAAGTAGAAGAAAATCTGGCTACTTGAAAACATTGAAATAAAAAGAAAGGGAAAAAGAAAGAACAAGGCAAAGAAGACTTGTCAAAAGTGTTAAAAATTATATTTTTTGTAAAATATATTTTCAAATATTTAATTATGACAATTATTTAAAAAAAATCTTCCCTAGCTTTTTCATGTCTTTTTTAGACATTTTTCCCCACAACATTTTCCCTTGATAAATGCAATTGCAATTTGCAGAACATTTCTTACCCAGTTGCTTGTTGTTTTTTCCAAGAAATAATAAATATTTTCTCAAGAATCAAAGGTTTAAATAGGCCTACATGTGAAAAGCATCTGAAAGCAGCACAAGAAAAGCGAACTCGGACGTAAACCCAGATAGACGTGACCCTGGGCAGCACGGGTGTGATGTTTTGACGACATTTTAAGCATGTGACCCACCGTGAAAGATTTTAAAAAGCAGCTGTTAGCATTGCGGCAAATTCAAAGACAAAGAACAGCGGCTGTAGATGTCTGCAAACTAAACAGTGAGATTCAGGAGCTCCTTTCACTCCGAGCAGAGGACAAGATCAGCCGCCATATAACAGAGACGGTAAATTATTGTAATTGACATTATGCCTGTGACAATTTTTAGAAAGCGCTGCCAATGCATATGTTATAAGTCACACCAGAGGCTAATGCTAATGTGTTGCGCCCATTAAGCCTCTTTTGATTCTGCAATGCCGGCATGCTGTCTAAAATCACACACTGGAGCGGCATAATGTCACCATCATTTGGTTCTTTGTAAAAATGCAAAGGCGGCAAAAAGAAGGGATTTTTTTTGGGTTAATGATTTCAAACACTTAAACAAACATGTCAGGTATTTATGGATATATGCACCACTTTGTTTACACGTTTTGGATTTAATGAGAAGTCAGTGTGTGATTTGACCTACTTTGTTCTTGCTCTTCACTTGAGTTATTGCATTTTATTTCAGAGGGAAATATTGTTTGCGTGACCACATTTATTTATTTGCTACGACCCTGAAATTTTTTCCCAACATCTGGAAGAGTTTTTTTGAAGAAAATCCCACTTTTTATAACAGCCAAAAACTGTAAAACAGACATTTTCATTGGATTTTTAAATTTCTGAGTCTTTGAAGACATCACTTGGGATGAACGTTTAATGCATTTTCCCCGAGCCACTCAGGGTGGCTAAAAGTAAAATATGTGTAGTTTTGGAGTGGGTCAAAATAAAATTAAAAACAAAAAAGACAAACTTATGACAAATAAAGAACAGTCCATTGGGCTCATTCTTATTTTTATTTTAAAAAAAAAACAAAAAAACACAGTGACCGAAAAATTGGCAAGAAATTATTAAAAAGCACAAGAAAATCTGACTACCTGGAAAAAAAAATTATCTATATTATATATATATATATATATATATATATATATAATATATATGAAATGTACTGTATTTCTAAACTGTGCTCACTCAATAAAACAAAATAATTGTAAAATAATAATAATAATAATAATAAGTAATAATAATAATATACAAATAAAAATAATAATAAATAAAAAACAGTCCCTTAGACCCAATCTTCTTTTTGGAAAAAGAAGAAAAAGGTGACAGACAGACAGATCGATTTTCAGGGCCAATTATAAAGCATTCAGGCTGAAGTCTTCGATGCTAGGCCTCATTGATGCCACTGACTTTGAGGATTTAAAATCAGTCGCTCCACCTGTATGAGGTAAATGACTTCTTCTTTGATTTTTTGTTTATTCACTGCCTGTCCCCTCAGCTAAATTGTGTTTTTTGTGACTTGCCAGACAATCCATTTCAGCTCTTCAGCAGCGTGTTTCAGAAAAAAAGAAAAAATCAGGATGCATGCAGAGACTCAGGGGATCGGGGGTTAAATGGTGCAGAGCTGGGCAGCAGATGGCTCGTCTCCAAGCTTTCAGGATCCCGGTCGGCTTTGCCAAATAGGGACAGGTGCTGGAGAAAGTAGGAAGTGAGCTGTGGGCCCTGGCGGCAGCAGGAGACCCTTGACCAGCTGGCGAGAGAGAAAATGGAAAGAGTTGGCAGTGGAAAAAAAGAGAAAAAACCTGTATAATGTAGAAGGAACAGGCCGGCCAACATGTGAGGCTTGGAGAGAGGCAGGGGTTCTTTAGACACATCGCACTGACTGATGGGAGCATTTTAGAAAAGGCCGACATCAAGTCCACTCTTTATTTTGAACATTTTTATGTTTAAGTTGCCAAAAAATAGAAAGCAAGGATGTTGTTATCGAACATATGACTAGAAAGAAAGTTCAGACTGATGGGAGCTCTTTTGAGAGAAACAAACACAACACTATGGTGGTATAAAATACAGCAAGACTCATGTTTTATTACTTAAAATTGTATAATAAATTTTAAAAAGTTAACTTACTTTGAGACCTTTGCATATTGGCTCTATTTCTTTCAGAAACATGGTAACAAGGCAATGTGTATTGAAAGAGGAAATTACCCCCAAATTTGCAAGAAATAGGTGAAAAGTACAAGAAAATTACCCGAAAATTAGTTAAAAAAAAAAGAAGCAAAACAAAAAAATACGAAAAACAATAATAATAGTGAAAATAAAATAAATCTGTAAAAATACAACCAAATTACAAAAAAAATCTTAAAAATTGCAATAATTTTGACACATACTTTTACATATAATTATAGCATAATAATTTTCTCTTTTCTCCAGTCCCTTTTCTTTAGCCTTTTAAAATAATTGTCTAAATCTTTTTTTTCCAACTCTTTTATTGGGGGTTTTCAAAGTTAATATTCAACTGAAAATGGCACAGGAGTGAAAATAGAATTAGGTTAGCTTAATTGGGCTACCAATGAAATTCCAAATGCATCTACTTTACTAAAATACAAGGTAAATAAATAGTGTGTATGATTCCTGAGCAGGTTTTCTCTTCCCCTTGTCTTCAGAGGCAGCTCCTTCCTGCTGCGCAGACTGAATTACAGTGTGTAGATAAGATGGAGGACCTCTCAGCTCAGTGTGGAGGCCCCCCTCTTGGCAGGGGGCCCCTGAAGTCTGGAGCCGCCGGCGGGGATCAGAGCGAGTCAGCCCGGGCCCTTCGGAGCTCAGCGGGGCCCCTGTGTATGGGACCAAACTTCAGAGCTGCGAGCAGAATCAAAGGCGGCGTGTCCTCTGAGAGAGCTGATAAGGTATTGATCAGCAATGTCGAACATCAGCGATTATTACAAATGAGGTGAGACGACCGAACGCTGACTGAGAACCAGAAAGTCAGTGCAACTGGGATCCACTTAAATGAATACAAAAACACACTGGTTTCTGCACAGTGCCCAGTGACAACCACAATTCAATAACTCTTTACTGGATTTTCATATTTACTCATTCATTCATTTACACATTTGTTTATTTATTCCACATTTATTCACATGTTCATCCATTAATTCATTCATGTACTTTTCAGTAGCTCTTTACTGGATTTCATAGTCACTCATTCACCTGCTCGAGCGAGTCCAACAGCCCGCTCCAGCATGCGGACATGTCCGACAGCCCACTCCAGCGCACCCATATATGAATGCATGAATTCATGCATTTATTAATTTAAGCTGTTGATTTGAAACTGTTAACCCTTCATATTCATTCATTCACCTACAAATTAATTCACTTACTTATTCACTTATATTTTCATATTTCATTCATCAGTAAATCCAGTAATTCACCCATTCATTCGTTTATTCAGTCAGTAATCTATCTATTGACTTATTAATTTGTAGTTTAGTACTAGTCTTTTCAAAAATCCTTACATAAATTATTATTTTTTTTAACTTATTCATTTATTGACTGCCCATCCATCCATCCACCAGGTAATCTAATAGTTTATTTATGAATCCTTCCATTAATCATTCATTCACTTTTGTATTTTTCCCCATTAATTTCTCTACTGTATATTCATTCATTCATTCATTCATTCATTCATCTTCATTTCATGAATTTTATGAATAAAAAATCAGAGCACCTCTGGTTATAATCTAGTCTCAAAGCTGCAGACCTTCCCTCAGATTGCTGCTCCTAATTAATTATTATATTTGATTAAATCATTAAGATCACGCCGTCATTTTATTTCATGCGTCTCGTCTCTAATTGCCCGTTCGGCAGACAGATCTACGTGTCAATTAGGCTTTTGCAAATGGAGCTATAATTAGGTTGAATTAATTGACTGGCTATGTGGACAGCAATTAGTGTGGTGACAAATTAAAAGGAAGCAGAACTGATGATCTTAATGATCCAAAATGTTGTATCCATTTAAAGAAAGGTGAGAGGACATTTTTCTAAAATCTTTCCAGTTTCTGATTTAAAAACAGCTGAAATTTAACCAGGACTTCTGTGTGCAGGTTTCATGCACTTGGAGGAGAAAAACCTAATGCCTTCTAGTGGCTGAGAACGGTATTAAAGGGAATAACAAAGGACAGATCACCCAGATATCATTAAAACTTGTTTATGTTCACATTTATTCTTCTGTCAGTTCCTCAGACAACCGATTCAAACTTTAATGGTCACAAACCAACAATATTTCAGCCACAATATAACTGACAAACATACATTTAATCAGAAAGTTGAGAAATTATAAAGCAACATATTTAACAATTTAATTTATCTTTCTGTTCAATTTCATATTAGATCCATAGATGAATTACTATATGGGCCAACTGCAAAGAAACACAAATGACCAAACAAGACAGAAATACCCCTGAAACCCATAAACTTATCTCAAAGAGAGACACAACAACTACTAGAAGACACAAACAACCACAAAGAGACAAAGAGAGACAAAAAACAGGACATAAAATTACCTCAAGGTGAAACCTAATTTCCTCAGTAAGACACAAAATTACCTGAAAGAGGCACAAAATTACTTCAGAGAGATGCAAAAGGGACAAAACAACCACATGGAGACACAAAAATGGCTACAGAACAACAGAAAACGACAAGAAAAGACCCACATGAATCTCAAAGACACACAAATGACCAAACGAAGACATAATTACTTACAGTGACTCCAAAGACACACAAAACAACTCAACTAAAAGACACAAAACAACCACCAGGCGACACAAAATAACTAAAAGCCACACAAACTGACTAAAAAGACACAACATTACCTCAGAGGCACTAAATTATTTCGATGAGACAAAAAATGACTACATAGCAACCCAAAATGTCCAAAAAAAGACACAAAATGATCTCACAGAGAAACAAAATGCCCAAGTAGGACAGAAAATTACCTCAGAGACACAAAATGGCATTGAAGAGAAACAAAATTGCCTAATAGAGACACATAACAACCAAAAAAAACCCACAAACTTACCTCAAAGGGACACAAAATTACTGAAAAGAGACACAAAATGACTAAAATGAGACACAAAATAGCTTTAAAGACAGACAAAATTACCTTGAAAAGGCACAAAATGACGGAAAAGACATGCAAATATCTACAAAGCGACATACAACAACTACAAGGAGATACAAAAATGACTAAAGAGCAACACAAGAAGGACAAAAAATTATCTGAAAGTGACATCTTAAAAAAACACTAAATTGCCCCAAAAAGAATAATGACATCAAAGGTGTTGGGGGCTTTTGCGTATCTGTGCCCTGCAGCCCGTTGTCTCATAATCCGCCCATGCTTAAAGTGTGAATTTTGACTGTTTTTGACTTTTTATGGTCTTATAAATCTCAAGTTTCGAGGTCCAATTTATTAATTTATAAAAACACAGAAACTACAGCACTCTCTTGCAAATAAACCAACACCTTCTGCTAAATATCCAGTGAATAAAACTACAGATTAAACTACAACACTCATGTTGTATGGAAATTAAGTAATTATTCGTGATCAGCAAGTTAAACAGCAGAGGAACCGTTGTTCTAAAACTACACCATAAGAGATGCAATATTCATTACGTGGCTTAAATAAATCTGAACATATTTTTACAAGTCAAATCTGTACATTGTATCAACTTTTAATGCTCATTTCAAGGTTCAATTTCAAGATATACGCTTCAGCATTTAAATTCAACAGTGCTTGCCCTGCAGCTCTTTTTTGAAATATAAATATAAATATAAAAGTTTGATTTTCTCTCTGAGGCAGAACACAGAGCACCTCTGCAGCTTTGAATTTGTTTTCTTTCTGTATATTATGAGTGAAAATGAATCCATAAATATGTGAAAGCGGGCTGTAAATCTCAGCGGGTGTTGTTGTGAATAATGTTGGAGGTGTGTCGATGCATGCTGGGATGCCCTCCAACCTCCTGACCCTGCAGAGAAAAACTAAATGAACGAATCTCTCCGCCTGTAGTTCTTCATCAGTCATGTGCGCCTCGGATGCAGCAGCTATATGAACCGTGTGTTTGATGTTTTTCGCTGCTGCGTGTGGCATTAACAGCACGCTGTCTGATGTTTTTTGGGAGTTCTTCCTCCCCGCTGCTCTGGATCAGAGCTCATAACAGCCTGTGAAGCTGATCCTCCACCTGGGGAAATATCCATCTGATAAATGAATTCGCCCGTCAGACTCTTTAAAGCCGCCTGATTACAAACTGTCTGTTTGGTTTAATATGAAGTGGCTTGGCAAACACTAAAGGGAGTTTAGAACAATCAGACTGAGATGATTGAATTACAATGATTAATAATTCATTCCTGTTAAATCCTCAAACTTAGAGCAAGAGCTGCGTCACCACAGTGTGGATTAGAAAAAAGATTTTCTTGTGACATTTTCGGGGAATTTAAAGCTGTCAGTGTTTCATTATAATAACAGCATGTAACACAACCAAAAAATCTGCCCAACAATAAACAGTGGTGAAAGACAGATCCTTTAATCAAGAAAAAGTATCAAAACCAGTTTTGAAATGCTTGTTTTCCAAATTCTATTTAAAGGCCCGGCATGTAAAATTTAGGGGGTATTGGTGCCATCTAATGGTGAGGATTGCAGATAGCAACCAGAAACTTCTAATTCTTTCTTTGCTCAAGAGGTTTTTACCGAGAGCCGAATTATCCATAGAGGTCTCTTCCTCTTCAAAACAAAAGGACCAGGTGATTAAAACCATATAATACAGTAAATAAAGCAGTTTCCTGTCAAAAATGAGTGTTTCTCCTGTGCTGTTTGGCATGTCAGAGAGGTGCGACAACACTGAATAAAGCAGTTTCATGTTACAAATCAGTGTTTTTTGGAAACTTTTTGGTGCCAGTTTAATTTTTCAGCCTCAAAGGTTGCCGCTTGAATATTTTGCTTTTAAAATGACATATTTGGTGAAAAGCACATTTTGACTTGTTAAGGAAATAAAAACTCAAAGTTAAGGACTTGGATATTGAGTGCAAAAATACCTGTGAGCTGCAAAACAAAGACTTTGTCCCACCTTTGACATGTATAAAAATGCAGAACAGGCTGAGTTGATTCTTATTTTACATCTGGAGTGACTTCGAAAAAGGGTTCGTAGTTGGGGCAGGGACAGCAGGAGCTCCAGTAACAAAGACTGCTCAACCAGTGTTTTCACCGAAAAAGTAATTCAAGTAAAATCTGCTTTTATATTAATGGGAAAGACATCAGTAAGGAGGTGGCTGTGGCTCAGGAGGTAGAGCGGGTCTTCTTATAATTGTAAGGTTGGTAATTCAATCCCCAGTTCCTCCCACAACATGTTAAAGTATCCTGAAGCAAGATACTGAACTTCAAATTTCTCCTGATGGCGGCACTATAAGTATGATGTGTGGATGTATAAAAACAGAATAGCAAGTGGCACCTTGTATGTGTGTATGAATGTATGTACTAATGGGTGAACATGACTCAAAGTGTGAAAGCACTTGGTGGTCAGAAATGACTTGAAAAGCGCTATACAAGTGCAGGTCCACTTACCATTAAATAGGGTTGGAAACTGTGGTCTGACTGTGCACATCAGAGGCCAGAAAAAGCTGGTGTATGCTTTCACCAGTGCACACCTGTGGTGACTGCAGCTATAATCACTCTCTTTGTCTCAGTGTGTCACTACACCCTGAAGCAGGCACAAGCCGATGCATGTTGGTTTATTTTTAATTTCTGTAGCCCATCCTGCGTGCCTGGACCAGGGTCTTTTATGACAGTTTTTTGGCTTTAAGTCGCTGCCTTTTTTTAAAGTGCACATTAGATGTTTGTGCAGTAATGTGACATATAAGAAAAAAAGAAGGTGATTTAGACGTAATTAGATTGCCAGCAAGAAAAGACCATCGACAATTACAAAGAGAGGGATCTTATAGTAGGGCTGGAGTGCATAAACTCCATCATTACAAAGATGAGGCACATTTGAAAGAAATCATCGGCCCCAGTTTGAAAAAAGTATTACACTTAGATGATTCATCCTTCATCCTGTTGTTGATAAGTGGGCGAGTGCATGTATGATTGCACACATATGCTTGACCCTACAGTGAGTGAATCTGGTGGCTCTGTTATGCTATTAGCGGCACTTTAGGTCCACTTAAAGAAAAATACAGTGGCCCTGAGGTTCAAAACGCTACTACATTTTAGAAAACACTTCAGAATTAAAAAAATTAAACATTTTAGAGCACACGTCAACATTTCCCAAAACACTACAATATTCCCCCAAATAAAATAATAGAGAAGAAAAAAAAATAATACAATGTTTCAGAAACAAATAACATTTCCCAAAACAGAACATTTCAAAAAACAATTAATTCTTAAAACACTACAACATTTCACAAAACAAAACATTTGGTGCGATGTAAATCGGAAAAGGTAAGTACTTTTGGTCAATGACTCCTTGTTGTATAGTTGCACTGTCTCTCAGTCTGTGACAAATACAATTGATTTTTAACTGGATGCCATTAAATGCAAACCCTTTTTACTTAAATTCATCAAGAATTTTTGGATTCTTTGTTCAAAAATGGAGACATGTAACAAAGTTTTCTTCACAAAATCAGTGTAACATGGGGTGAGTAGTTGAATTTCAGGTAAATAGTACAGCACAGTTAAAAAGATAAGTAAAAAAACAATATATATGAAAGATTCAAGTAAATAAAACAGTGCACAAATAATAAAAATGAAGCATACAAATAAACAGACAAGGAATGAGTAGGCAAATAAAAAAAAATATCTAACAAGAACCAAACAAAACCAAGTACATAATGAGGAAATACACAGATGTACATACATGCAAATACACAGTGCATTCAGTCAGAGGATTCGGGGAAAAAAGTGGCATAATTTTCCAAAAACTTGACACTTTTATTGTTATTAAAAGTGAAAAATTTAGCATCTAAAATAACAAAATTTATTAAATGTTAGAGTGCTTTTGTCTGGATTATCATAATAAAAGGATGAGTAATTGATAATAATAAGATTGCAAATAATAATTTGAAGTGTTGCTTTAAGTATATTCAGGGGGGCGTGTCTTTAAATTTGAGGAAGAAGGGGGCGGGGCTTCAAGACGGTCCTCACAAACATGGCTGACTCTGAAGTTGGAGGCTCAGTGAACAAATAACAGGTAAGTAGGTGCAACATCATAAAAGCACATGTACTGTTGAGAAAACGCCATTATTTTGTGTTTTGTCTTGTTTAACAGACCAAAACTGGTCATAAATCTCCTGCTCATGAAACTATAAGTGAAATATTTGTCCCCAAATTCACAAAAAGTTAAACAAACACTGGAAATGGATTAGAGTAAGTGTGATGTTGCTCATTGCTAAGTCCTGAATGATTTTATGTTAGCTTCATATTTAGCAGATTGAATAGCAAGTAGCTTCGGTATGCTAACTGCTTACTTTGGATGGCTTAATGCTTGCTAAAGTGATGTTAGCTTCTTGCCCAGTTATCCATGTTTAATAGCAAGTAGCTTAGCCATGTTGACTGATATTCACTTTACTCTGGATGAAAACTTTGTCTGGCTAATGTTTTGTTAGCTTCATGTTCAGCTGATTAAATATCAAGTAGCTTGGTTTTTGCTGGTTCTTTAGTGTGAACTTTGCTTGTAGCTTTGTCTTGCTAACTTTATGTTAGCTTCATGTTAGCAACTAACTCAGCCATGCTAGTTGTTACTATGTTATCTCCACTTTAAAAAGCTTATGTTCAGTAGCTTTGCTATGCTAATGCTATATTAACTAAACTACAACCTGTTATTGTAGGTTGTATGGCTGAAGCTTGGATAGCTTGAATCTGCTAATGTTATGCTAATTTATCAGCCTGGCTTAATTTTAGCTTTGTCTTCTGTTAGCTTAACTCTGCTGATAGCTAATGTTAATTAATGTTAGCTAGTTGCACTGTGTGTTACTAGTAGCTTAGCATTATCTGATTTTGGATACCAAGTTGTTTAGTCTTGCTGATGCTATGCTAACTAACTATGTTAGGCTGTTAGCCCTGTTAGCTGACATAAAAAAAAGCTATAGCTAAACAAGACTTGGATTAAAGTAAGTTTAAAATATTTAAGAAATTAACATTTTTAATGCTATTAATGCTGCAAAGTCTAACGAAGCCATACTTAGAATTATTACAACTATATGTTTAAATTCACAATCAATGTATTATGTATTTAAGATATTTTTTTTTCACTTTTTTCAGGTCATTTTTCTTGTTTTTTCTCTCACTTTTTTTCATTTAATTTTCTTGTAACTTTTTATTAATTTTGTGGTAGTTTTTGGACAATGTGCTGTTAAGTTGCTTATTGCATTCTTCCCATGTTTTGATAGAAAACAAACCATTTTGCTGGGGTTTTAAAGGATTAAATACGATTGAAGTAGGGTTGCAACTAAAGATTATTTAATTCTTGATTTATTTTTTAGATTCTTTTATGGTTTAATGGATTTTTTTTTATTGGTTTGGTGTATAACACGACAAAAATGTAGTGAAAAAAGTTTGTTAAAAGCCACATTTTCAAATGTCTTGTTTAATCAGTGAATTTAGTTATTCTTTTAGCCCTTCTAGCCCTTCTAACTTCAGCTTATAAGCTTTATTTGTGAGTCCAAGATGATCACGTTGACTTGAAAATAGATTCCACTTCAACTGTTTACATTTTGGCATTGTGTACATTTGATTTTTGCACGTTACAGTGCTATTTTTTATCGTTGATATTTTATTTGCACCTACCTTGTGTTGCTGCTGCTTCACAATTTATTTTGGTAAAATTACAGTTTTATCTTCGCTTTACTCCAGGAAAACTGAAGTCTGTCAAACTTTTTGTCTTATTTGCTCATTAATTTCTGCTTTTTTAGTTATCGTGACCTTGTTGTCATTTGATAGTTTTCACTGCTGCTTTGCTTTTTTATTTTAAGCCAATGTCACCTCTTGTTTGTCGCTGAAGTGCTTGTAAATTGAACATTTCCCTGTCATGTTGGTAATAATACAGAGAAATTCAAGCATAATTGTTAAATGTTAGCTTGTGGAGCTCCTCAGGCCTGTTAACCATCCAATAATTATTGGTTTGCAGCCCGTAGAAATCTAACCACAAGCTGCTTGATGTTGAGACGTCTTTGTAATTCTCTGCATCTTCTTCAAAGAACAAAACAAAAGGATGCAAAAACACGAGCTCTCCTCCAGTCCTGGCAGCCTCCTCCCTGCTCCGCTGCATGTCTCTGACACACAAAAACACAGTGAATCATTATTATGTCAGCATATTATCTCCACATGACAATTTCCAGCAGAACAATACATTTTTTTCTCCCATTCACAGTCGCAGAATAGAACTGCAGCCGCCTTATTTTTGTTCAAATTCGCTTCGTTCAATAGCAGAGCTGTTGCTTTGTGCCGCCTGCTGCAGAATTGCTCGGTGATGTGCTCGGCTGGTAGCCAGAGTCAAGCCGAGACCACTCGCTGTAAAAAAAGAACTTGTGTTTATTTATTGGTGAAGAAGAAGAAGCTCTGAGTGAGAGAACTGGGTCACAGCCTCAGCAGCAGAGCAACAATTAGCTCAGAGAGGTTGGTGTTGTTTGGAGAGAGCAGCAGGCGGCTGTAAAGCTTCTGTCATCGCTCTGAATGACATGCTACAGAGTACTACTTTAATACTCACTGTAATACTACACTGTCATCACAGCAGTTTAGTACGTACTAAAAAAAGGTTGTTTTCATGCGTTTCCTTCCTGTCAGTTCAAAACAAACATCACGTTTGTTCTCATTTTTGACGAGAGCAGACTTCCAATGTAGCTTTGATAAATTTAAAGTGAGGGAAAGTGCATTTTCTCAAGTGCTGCAGTTTTAAACATGGGCAAAAAGGCTTTATTTATTTCAAAAAATAGAAACAGAAAAAAGGCAATGACCCAATGTCAGTTTTATTTTTTTTAAACTTTTTTTAAAAAAAGTTAACTTTTTAAACTTATTTTCAGTTCATTTTTTTTTTGTTTTAAGGGTATTTTCTTGGATTTTAAGATGTTTCTTGGTTTTTAGGGTATTTCTTGGATTTTAGGACATTTCTATGATTTTAGGAAATTTCATGGACTTAAGGATGTTTCTCGAGCTTGAGGACATTTCTAGCATCTTAGGACATTTCTAAGATGTTATGTTTCTTGGATTTTAGGATGTTTCTGGATTTTAGGATATTTATGGGATTTTAGGACATTAGGGGCTTAGCTAGGACCTCTGTCTGGGGATTCGGGGGATCCTCCACTGGCACATTTTTGATAAACAAGATTTGATGCTGTTTTATGCACTCTGGCACCTTATGTATGCTGAAAGTACCAAAACAATTCCCAGTGTGAATCAGTTCATTTCTATTGTGAAATAGTAAATTGTTGGAGACCACCTGGTACCCTGTTGGGGTACAGATTTGGCCTGTGGGCTGTAAGTTTAGTATTACTGCACTTCACTGTAGTATTATATTTTCTTTGTAAAAAAACAAAAATCTGAGTACGTCTCCCACCATGTGGACAGTTATCTGACCTGTAGTCATGAATAAATACACACTGTAAGATGCATCTGTTGCTATGCAAAACCTCCTGTACTTTACATTAAAGTACGTACGTATTTCAGTATTGATGGTGTAATAAGTATTTTTTGTGGCTGTGTTTTTAAAGCACGGTGCAGTATACAGACAGATAGCGGGCCTGTGTTGTTGAATGCAGTGTTTTCTCTGCTGCCAGCTCTCTGGCTGCACTTGGCTGACATTTATGTCAAACCTCTCATAAGCCCAAAGACACAATCCTTACAAATGTCAGAGTATCTTTTCATCAGCAGTGAAGGATATGTTCTTGGCTCCTGCTCCGTCTGCATGGTGCCACGCTGTTTGCCAACCATCCATTTGGAAGACCAAATAAAAATGTCAGAGCACCACTTCAGTGACGGAGTGTCTCTGCTGATATTAGGCCACATTTAACTGTCAACCCCGCCGCTGCTGCTGTTTGTACCACACGCACGCTCATATTCATACAGATACGCTGCGGGAAGCAGGTATTTGTAGCAGCAGGTGAATGAAGCGCTGCGGTAAAATACTGAGGAGGTTAATGGCTGAGTTTAACAGATTACTTCACCGCATTAATTTGTCTTTCGGGCTATGTGCTTTAATTATACTGAAGTGGAGAACAGAAGATATTCAGGACAAATAATGAAAAACCCTCTAATCTGTAACCCTCCGGCTCCGCATCGCTCACTAAGTGCTGCTCGTCAATAATGTGATTTCTTCTTAACAACCTCTCAAAGTGCTTTTAACACAAACTGGAATATTTATACTGATTCCAACAATTAATGAGAGCAAAAATCACACACTGAAGAGTTTAAAGTGCTCAAAAATGTATAAAAAAAAACATGTGATATGATCAAAAGCTCCAGTTTGTAAGCTTGTTTTCTCAACTTAAAGGTGAAAATGTGGCTGCTGTAATAAAATCAAGATGTACCTCTTTAACACAGTCATCAGGTCTGGACTTGAGTGTTGCTGGATTGTGCAGCAAAATTAATAAATAATGATTCATGAATAAATTACTGACTTATTTACTTGTTGAGGATGGGGTGATTTGATCTGTTGATGACATGTTTGCATCAGTTGTGCATATCGGACAACTGACATCATCTTTTTGTTTTAAGATTAAAAAAAAAAAACCCTTAAGGCATAAAGTGTCCAAAACAAAACAAAACATTTTAGGACATTTCCCTGATTGGTATTTAAGTTTTGGATGGATAATCCACTTAAACTTCTGCAAATTCACTTGACTTCTTTCAAAAACATAGTAAAATGGCATGGAGCAACAAAAGAAGCAGTGACCCAAAAAATTGCAAGAAATTAGTAAAAAGAACAAGACAATAAGCTGGTAATTGGTAAAATAAGATAAAATAAAATAAAATAACATAAAATAAAATAAATAAAATAAAATAAAATAAAATAAAAAAAATAAAATAAAATTTAAAAAAGGAAAAAAAATGTAAAAATAAATCAACTAATAAAAATGTTAAATCTACTTGTATTTGTTTATTTTTCATGTTAATCAAACCAAACGTTATTCTGTTGATAAATTCCTTTATTCCACTGAACTCTTTTATATATCTTTATTTCTATTTATTACCAAATATTTTTATGTCTACTTGTTGCTGTATGTGGACACAGCAAGCTGTTCAAACAAATTGGCCCTGGTGGATTAATAAAGTTGTCAGAATTTGAATCTGAATCGACTTGTAATGGAGTACTTTTACTCAAGTAAAGCGACTAAGTAATCTTCTCCTATTTTTTCCACATAAGGACTTAATCATTATTCATGAATTCCCCTCAGAGCTATTTGCTCCGGTGTTACATGAATATATAACACACAAAGCCGAGATCATGAGAAGTGTTTTACATTTAAAAAGTATTAATTTTACCAGCTGAAATAATGAACGTGCAGTCAGAGGTCACACAGTGATACATAAATCAGAAATGCTGAAATATAACTGGCCTGCTGTTTGCTGGTATTTCACTCTGTTTTGTGGTGATGCATTCAGGGACATCCGAGCTTCTGAAACTTCAGCTGCAGCCGACGAACGCCTCCCTCATAAAGCACCAAAATAAAAGCGCTGTAACTTGTGTTTGTGCAGCCAGCGGAGCAGCCTGCTGTACGCTGTTTGTTTTCCAAATATTCCTCGTTAAACGTTTCCTGTGAGTGACGACCCAGGCTGGGCCCGGGACCGGCCAGGCTTCGCTGGGTTCGTTCTGCCAGTGCTGACAGATGGCCGGACCAGGCCTGGCCCGAGGTGCACTATAAAATAAAACTAACGTCCAGCTGATAGGAAATCTGTTTGAGTTGCTGCGTATCTTCCTCCGACTCCACTTTAAAAGATGATAATTGAAGAAGTGGGAGTTAAATCTTGGTGAGGGTCTTCCCTGTCTCACCACAGTGTCCATTTAACGGCTTCTGTGCAGCTTTCAGCTCTGCCACATGAGCTTCAGCTGAAGGAATTTGCCTGGTTGTTGTGTGATTGTTGATATTTGTTTTTCCATTTCTTGAACATTTTAAGGAGTTGTATTTGAAGTAATGATGATGATGATGATGATGATGATGATGATGATGATATGACTGAAAGCTGCTAAATGTATCTTGGGATGAGATAATTTTGTCTCTGTAAGGTTTAAAAGTTACTGAGTACATTTATTTACCCAAGTACTGTACTTACGTACAATTTTGAGGAATTTGTACTTTACTTGAGTATTTCCATTTCCTGTTACTCAATACGTACTCCAAAACTGTACTTTTTACTCCACTGTATTAATCTGACAGTTTGAGTTGCTTTGCAAATTAATGAAAATATATAAATTAGAATTAGGCTAACCAATAAATTCTGATACTACTATATACTTCAGGATACAGTGATATTTTACACGTGTTTTTCCCTTTTTTTGTCAACAGTTCACCAGCTCCATAAATAAATGGTTTTCCCAATCCGGTGTGGAAGAACTAATCACCCATCATCAGTCCTCTGGTTTCTGCGTCACATGTCAGGTATGTTCAGGTGCCTCAAACCTTACTAGAGTATTGGTATCAAAATATACTTAAAGTACCAAAAGTAAAAGCACTTATTATGCACAACGGCCCACTCAGAACAATATACGTATATCATATTGGATCATAAGTATTGATGAATTAATGTGTTCATAAGTATTATTTTTTCAGCTGGTAAATGTGGGCTAATTTCCAGGACTTTATATAACACTTGTGAATTTCCCCAAAAGATCATAACATTTTTACTTTAACCTATAGGACAGGGATTCACGATATTGGATTTTTGCCAGTATCAGATATGCCAATATAACAACTCGTTTGGCTGATAATCTATACCAATATTGATATCTCCAGTTTCTTTTGTAGTGGAATTAACATCAAATCTTTGTCATACTGGCAGAAATCAGCATATTAGCTGATTTCAGTATTTAATTTAAAAGCCAATATCGTCCGATACCAATGAAGTGCTGATATTATTGTGCATCCCTATTATAGGCCTTATAATAGGTTTACGTCATAATAAATTAAGCATGTATTCTATATTTTATCAGTCTGAATCTGTAAAGTAGGCTAACTTATCAAATAAATAATAACATATACCAATTGCACATGGATAATAGCACTTGTGAAAACAGTTTCATTGAAATTTCTGAAACCCAGCTGTTGTTCTAGATTGTTGCAATAATAAAAACATTTGCATAAACCAAGCATTTGTCCATTCCCATATTGATAGGAGCACAAAAAACTTGAAAAATAACCCTTTCGAGCAGATAAAAAGTGTGTGATTAATTTGCAATAAATCGTGAGTTAACTATGGACAATCATGCGATTAATCGGGATTAAATATTTTAATCGATAATTCAAAAAGAACAAATAATTATTAAAAACACAGGGGTGGAAGGGGGCACTTGGGGTTCCTCTGTATTTTTCTAAAATTCTTGCTACGGCCCTGCAAGACACACAGCTAGAAAAATAATAAAAACAGCAAGATGCAGTAAATCTAAAGTCTGTGTCCATTCAGAGCGAGCAGAGCTTAAAAACTCGGAGCAGCTTGGATTGGAAAGCCACCACAGAGAGGACTTCAAGAGTTTCACCGCTGAGCCGTGAAATGAAAAGTAGCAGCTGATGTAGCAGCAGACCTGGCCGGGGTGGGGGAGGGTTACAGCGGGCAGGCGGGCGGGCAGGCACCGGAGGGACGGAGGGAGGGAGGGACTACTTTCTGTCAGCGCTGCAAGCTGACTACAAACTACAACTTTACTGCAAGGTTTTATGTGGAACTGAGGCCCCGTGTTTATGGATGCTGGCTCGGGGGATGTCCCCTCGGGTTTAAGTGTCGTATTAATAAACAAAATGGAGAGTAGCTGGAGGCTGGAGGGACCGCCGACATGAATAAACAGCTCCGGAGCAGCGTCGGAAGAATTGTAATGTCCCCCCGAGCTGCTGTCTCTGTCCATGGTGCTACTCACATTCAGCCGTCAATATGTCATTTAAAACACTCAAAAACAGCCACTCGGCCGCCGTTTTTCCTCTCATTTTTGTGCTATTTTGAGCGGAAAAACTGCGGCCAAGTTGTCGACTTAACAATAAATTCAATCACTAACTGCCATCTCTGCTCTTCATCAACTCTCCGATCACATACTCGCGCGTGCAGCCCCCCCCGTTCTTCTCTTCTGCCGATTGGCTCCCGGCGGTGTCGCTCAACGTTCGCAACTCCTGATTGGCTCGCTCTTCCCGCCCCCAGTCGCCCCCTCGCGCACCGAACTGGCAGTTTGGACCAATCGCGGCGCGTCTTGTGTCCAAAGGGGCGGGAGGAGGAGGGGGGGATGGAGGAGGAGGCGGCGGGGGTCAGGATGACGGACACGGGGAGGAAAGAGGCCGCATTTCTGAGAACAAACTGCCACATTTGGCCTCTTTGTGTTTGAGGAGCCTCAACTGGGCAGATTTGGTTTGAGGCTTCATGTGTATCGACATATTTTATATTCTGTAATCCCCCACATTCTCCCTGTCTGTCTCACTTAGCCGTGATTGTAGCTGTGGATGCTGCTGCTGCCATGTTTGCTCTCCTTGTATGCTGTGGATGAATAATGTTTGATGTCTAACCACAGCCATTTTTAGGTTGTTTACGATTAAATCACTCCTGAAGCAAGTTCGAGATAAAATTGAGTTTAGATTAGAAGTTTGTAACCTCAATAGGATAAACTGTGGGTCAAATAAGAATGTATAAATGTGTATTTTGTAGGTTACCAGGCTATTTGATAACATTATATAGACCAGTGATGCTCAACTGCTGGTCCCCCGGCCAATTCTGGACCCCCATAGGGTGCTGGATGTCCCCCCAACCAGTTTCTAACTCACAATAAAGATAAAGTGATTCACTGGGAATTGTTTTTGTACTTTTAGCATACATAGGTGCCAACATGCATAAAATAGCATCAAAATGAAGCCTGTTTATGGAAAAAAAAGTGCCAATGGAGGATCCCCTACATCCTAACAGAGGTCCTAGCTAAGACCCTAATGTCCTAAAATCTTAGAAACATCCCAAAATACTAGAAATGTGCTTAAATCCTGGATATGTCTTGAATTCTAAGAAACACCCTAAAATACAAGAAACATCCTAATCCAAGAAATGTCTCAAAATCCAAGGAACTTTGTAAAATCCTAAAGTGTCCTAAAATCCTAGAAACTTCCTAAAATGCCAGAAACAAATCACAGAAACCCCAAAAATCCAAGAAATGACCTAAAATCCTAGACATGTCCTAAAATCCAAGAAATACAAAAAAAAATCTAGAAATATCCTTAAATCCTAGAAATGTCCTAAAATCCTAGAAACTTCATAAAATCATACAAACATCCTAAAATCCTCAAAATGTCTTAACAACCAAGAAATGTCCCAAACTTCTAAACTTCCTAAAGTCCTAGAAACTACCTAAAATAAGGTCATAAAATCCAAAAATGTCTTAAATAAAATGTTTTACAATCCACAAACTTCCAAAAATCTTAGAAACATGTATGCTGTATTTATGTAAATTGATACAGGAAAATATGCGATTGGACGTTTAATATCTTGTCAAACTGGGAGACCAAGCTATTTTAAGTTTTAAGCGCATTGATTGTGAATAAAAATTCACGCAAAGCATTGACGCATGACATGACATTTTTTGCTGTTTCGGACCACAATTCTTGATTTAAGTTGCGTCAGCATGTATTTCTGAGATTTTATGAAAAGTAATAATATTCAAGGAAAAATAATAATAAAAGTACTCAGTAGCATAAAATGTTAATACTTGCACCATCAGTGCATGTTTTATAATGTATGAACCAGCAGGTTGTTCATGTCAATTATTCAAACTCACACAACTTTCTTGTAAATTCTAATGGAGACGACAAAAGATACTCGAGGAGACACGTAACGGCTGCACGTTTACTCCATGCCACAAAAGTTTAATGACGACGTTTCAATCCTACTTGGATCTTTGTCGGGTCAAAATTTTCTTCATGATTAATTTGCTGAACATTTTTGTATTCATAATAATATGAAGTTGCTGATGCAGAGGAGTAGAAGTATGAAATAGAAGAAAATGGAAATACTAAGGTAAAGCACCTCAAGACTGCAGTGGTTTTGGATACTAATACACCTATTTAAATTGTAATACCATAGTGAGTCTGAAACGTGCTCAATCGGCTATGTAAAATGATTATTATTTTTTTTGTAAAAGTGATGAATTCCTATTTGTATTGTATGATAAGTGGTGGAATGTACATTTACTTAAGTGCTGAATTTAAGTGAGGTACTTGTACTAAACTTGAGTATTTCTATTTTCTGCTACTTAAAACTTCTGCTCCAATACATTTTGGTGGCAAATATTGTACATTTTACTCAACTGAAATCTCGTCTGATAGCTTTAGTGACTTTACAGTTTCAGATTACTAACACAAAATATAAATCAACTAATAAATTATGATGTATTATTACAGAATAAACACCCAGCGGTATATAAAGTCATTAACATGAGCTCCATGTTTACCTGCTGCAACGTTAAAGTGGTGAACACATGAATGCATCAATAATTCAATAAAACTACAACTACTACTTATATAGTAGTAATATAATGCACTTTTTTTCTCTGAAAATCTTTCTTTTTTTGGAAAAATCATAAAGGCTGGTGCTGATAGATTCTTTATTTTATAGCTCTGTAATAACATTGTGTTTGTATGGTTTTATATTTAAGGGTCATTCTAAGTGTTAAAACTAGTTTTTATCAGAATAAAAAAAATGCTGCTTTTTAAATATATACTTTTTATTTTCATTAACAGGCAAATTATACTACACATGAAAAATAATAATACACATAAAATAAAGGGATGAAAGAAAGAAAGAAAGAAAAAAAATAGCGTAAAAAGACAAATGATTATACCTCTATTTAGTCAAACTCTCAAATTTTCTCCCATTTCATGTTGTGCATTTTTACTATTACTATTTTACTTATTTTAAATTTTTTTTTCTGCTTTTATTATAATCACTTTGTAACATCTGTTTTGAAACAGAAATACTAATATTATATTTCTATTTATTATTCTAAATATATATATATTTTGGGTGGGTTCTATCTGATATTATAATAATAATAATATTTTTCATATTAACAACAACAGTAATATTTAAATTAATTTTTTATCTACAGGCAAATAATAATAATGCATAAAACAAATGACAACAAAGAAAAGAAATAAAGAAAGAAAAAGAAAGACAAAAAAACAGACAGGAAGAAACAATTAGATAAATACAAAACAAAATAAATAATATAAAATGGGAGAAATAATTATACTTCTTTATAGTTTATAAACTTTATATAGTTTATTATTACTGTTTCACTTTAAAAAAAAAATCTTTTTAATCACTTTGTAATGTGTTTTGAAACAGAAATACATATATTATATTTCTATTCATTATTATAAAAATATATAAATATTTTGGGGGGTTTCTATCAGATATATAATAATATTTTTATTGTTAACAACAGCAATAATAATATTTAAATATTTTTTTTATTTACAGGCAAATAATAATAATACATAAAACAAATGGCAACAAAGAAAAACAAAAAAAAGAAAGAGACTCAGAAACCGACAGAAAGAAACAATTAGATAAATACAGAACAAATTAAATAATGTAAAAAATGACAAATAATTATACTTTTATACAGATAATATTAGTATTATTGTTACCATTTCACTTTTGCTGATGTTTTTCTTCTTCTTTTATATTGCGAATCGCTTTGCAACATCTGTTGTGAAACAGAAATAAAAGCATCCTTTATTTATTTATTTATTTATTATTATATAAATACTCCTTGAAGTAGTTGTAGCTCCCCCCGCGGCCCACTGCGCATGTCTCTCTGCTCCATCCGGGAACTCCAGAATCACCATTGACAGCCGAAGCGCAACTTTTCCCCAGGCAAAGTGAAATCAAGCCGCGGACTCGGACAAAATATAGTCCCCGTTTTTCAACTTAAAATTATCGAAAGAAAAGCGAACCCGCTCCCTTGTCGGACCTGTCGACGTCCGTCCGTCCATCCGGAGAGGACCCATCCGGGGCCTGGGCTCTTTCCGCCGGGTTTGGAGCACTTTTGAAGACGGGCGGAAAGTGTGTGATGAGTCCTAGCCTGTAAAAAGAAGCGAGAACTTGCTCTTTGCAGCCCGAGTAGTTCTTCTTTCAATTGTTATTGTCGCTTTAAAAAAATCTTTAATTCACTTAAACTTCGTGTCGGCCGCGTCGAAAGTGGGAGAAAAGTGCTTTTCCGGTCGGAACATGGAACTACAAGGCCTGCAAGAGGCGTTGAAAGTAGAAATCCAATGTCATCAGGTAAATGAAACATCGTGTTATTCTTATTGGTGTATGAGCAAGTGAGAGCAGGAGGGAGGAAAAATCTGAAGGGATGAGAGAGGTTAACACTCCGAGGGGGGATAACTATGCGACATGCCGCTCGCAAATGTCGACAACAACGTCCACTTCCAAGTCTGATTAAGTGCACTTTTTTCCTCTGTACTTTTTGAGCTAATTGTCATCGGTGTTTTGGGGCCGAGCAACAAGAATTTGGAGTGATAATGCGGTGGTGGCGATCAGGACGCGACCTGAATATTTATGAGGAGTCGCTGCTGTGGCTATCATCGCCGCTTTGTTCCTCCCTTTAAACTTTTTTAAAAAATTTATTTTATTTTTTAAAAAATTCTCCTCTGCGTCGTGTGTTTGCAAAACTAGTTGCACAGATGAAGCAGGTAAAACGATATGTGATTTTTTTTTTCCAGGGAGCTTCCAATATGGGGAGTGTGCGAGAAACTTTATCAGCATAAATCTCTTCTTCTGCTCGGTTAGCTTCCCCTGTTAGCAACCCCATTTTTCTCAATAAAATGTGTTTATTTTTATTTGTAGGATGGAGAGCTGAAGAGACAGCTGCACGACAGGAGAATAACAGCCCTAAGCGATAAACAAGTAAGCTCACAATATGTTTTATTTTTTTATATTTATTCCCATGCTTGCCCATTTTCTGTGTCTCGCTGAAGCTTCAAGTAGCCCAAACAAACATGGTGGATTGTAAAAGTGTGTTTTATTGTGCTGTCTCTGCACTCAAAGTTGTGTAAAAAAAAAAAAAAAAAAAAATTTAGCGTCCATTTTGAGTAGGTCGACATGTTTCTGGAGAGTAAGAGGCTAATAAAGGAGCAGCTTGCTTAACTATGAGGCTGAGAGTTATTTAGGGAGCAGTATTAATGAAGTTCTGCAGGTTAAACGAAGCGTAAACGCGGTTATGGAGTTGCTTTTTATCGCCTTTTACACGCTGGTTTTGTTACTTTATACTTAGTCTGCTGGTATTATTTCTTCTCAGGTCACATGACCAAAACGGTGCATTTGATTCGCCCACGATTACGCTTTCACTTTTTTTCCTACTATCTTTTATAGCTATCAAACGGTGTCCTATATTAAGTTTACTTGCAGCGGGGCTGAGCAGCAGGTCCGGGTGGATGCTGAGAGGCCGGCAGCAGCGTTCAGCACCGCGGCCAGCTCCTCTCCGGCTGCTCCGGCTGCTGCTGCCGCCTGCACCGCCCCGCCGGTCGGTCCCAGCCCCGGCAGCAGCGCACACAACTTCCCCACATTAACCACGAGAGGAGTGAAAGCAAAACAGGGTGGATTTTATTTTGCATTTGGCGTTTTTTGTGCATTTTTTTATTTGAAGTGTAAAGAGGCTCCATCTGCTTGACTTCAGTCGATCCTGAGGAATTTCTGAGCACTTGATTTGTTGCAGTCGTTAACCCTTTGAAACCTGAGCAGACTGGTTTGATTTCTTTCTAAAACAGTCGTGGGGGGGGGGGTGGGGGGTATTCAATGACCATCTTTGCCAAAAAAGTCACACAAATTACAAGAAATAACTAAAAGGTGACAAGAAAATTTCCTAAAAGTTAGTTTTTAAAAATGAGGGAGGTTTGATAGAAATTATCTAAAAACATGGAAAAAAATGTCCATAAAAGTGTATATATATATACACTTTTATTTTAGTGTATATATATATATATATATATATATATATATATATATAATATAGCGGTTACAGACAATTAATATATATATATGAAATAAAAACAAAAACAAACAAGAAAATGTCTTCCAAAAGCATGGCTTATATATATATATATATATATATATATATATATATATATATATATATATATTTTTTTTTTTTTTTCTTCTTGCATATATTTCTTGTTTGTTTTTGCTTTGTTTTGTTTTTAATACTTTTTGTGGTAATCTTCAGGTAATTTTCTTGTTAACTTATGTAAAATCTAATAGTATATAATACATAAAATATACTTTATATGTTTAATGTCTTTAGGACAGAGTTGTTTTTGTTTTCTTTACTTTACTTCATTTTCTGGTAATTTTATTGGTAACTTATATAACATCTAATAGATTATATAAAAACTACATAAATATACTTTTTATATATAATGTCGTTAGGACAGTTGGGTTTTGTTTTCTTTACTTTTTCGGCCATTTTCATCCATTTCTTGTTAAGCTGCTTTTTGTAGCACATTTTTAAACATATAGTTATAGTGATTATAAATATAGTTTTCTGGATATTTTTGATAATTTTCTTTATTATTTCCGTCATTTTCTTTGTCATCTCATACTAACTTTTAACAATTTGTGGGACATTTCTTGCCAAGTTGATCACTGCCATTCTGAACGATATCAAGACAATTTGCATAAGTTTTCAAAGGGTTAAACTTGCTGCACGCATGAAAAGAGGCACATAGCACGACATCCAGGCTGTGGTCCTGATGCAGGCCTTGCATCCTGAATTGTTTGTGTTGTAGTGCTGTTTCAGTTTGGTAGTGGAAGCTTCCATTTTGAGAGAGAAAAGGGGGGTGGTTTCTTCCCCCCTCTAACATGGAGAGGAAAAAAGTCTGCAGAGTTTCGTGCAGGAGGTGCAGGAGGAGGAGGAGGAGGAGGAGGAGGAGGAGGAGGGGGGGATGGGCCCCATTCATGCCTAACATTACCATTTTGATTGCTTTGATGCTGTTTTTGGTTTGGCGGTGGGGGGGAGGGGTGGCAGGAAAAAAGAGAGAGACAGAAAGCCCAGTCAGCAGTGCACGGCGATGTTTTTAATCACTACACACATTTATTCCTCTTTTTTTTATTAGCTGCAAAATGTTGACCTTTTACTTTTTTCTTTCCTTCTGCACACATATGAAGCTTTTCTCCAAATTAGTCCACACCGGAGAGATTTAATGATGGAGCCCACTTTGAGGCTGTTTCAACATTTGTTACGCTCCGAAATAAACTCGCCTTGAACTTTAAGCTGCCAAGAGGGCGAGTATTTATCGGGAATAATTAGATAACCGCACAAGTGTTTAGTAGTATGTTGAGAAAATGTCTCCTGGCCGGGACGGAGCCTGGAGGTCATTTCATGGTCACAGTTTGAGGCCTGCGGATGGAAGTTTTATTCCCTGTGACTCGGGAGGGAAATGTTAAGTAAAAGCTGTCTGCTAACCAGCAGAGGGATTTAATTTGGAGTTTTGAATATGGAGCGCAGTCTGTCTCCAGCATCCATGTTGTGTATTTAATAACACCCTGTTTTGCTCTAGAAAACAGCCAGTGTTTATCGGAGGAGGGGGGGAAACCAGGCGGCTCTCCGAGGTTGACGGATGTAAATGCAAATTAGGAATGATTAAAAAATAAGAAATAACTGCAGAATGGATGCGTTCAGTTTTACTCTGCTCCTCGCACAGTCAGATTCAAGGTCTCTCTCTCTCTATAACACCTGAATCGACCACCTTTATCCTTGATAGCCGTGTTTTTGGCCCTTGAAGAAGAATGGATTCATTGATTCTTTTTCTCACTCTGCTCCACTTGCTCTCTGTTGCGTCATGACACCAGTTTTCACCGACTTGTCAGGTGGAGACGAGTTGTTTTGGTTCAGGCAGTTCTGCTCCACTTATCGTTTTGCAAGCCGGAGGAGGGAGGGTCGTTATTTATTTCTTAAAGTCATCGATCAGAGTGTTTTGCAGCTTCTGGAGAAAAGCGAATCCATCTCCTGAGTATTTAATTCTTATTTTTAGTCTTATTTCTGGAGTAAAAAATGTTTCTGGTATTCAGAAGTTGTACATTTAACTCCAAACAAAGGCCGCAGCCACTTGACTGGAAAGATTCCCAATGCCAGTTGTAAAGTCCTTTGAAAGGCTGTAACCATGGATACTCCTGTTTCTTACACATTCAGTCTTAACACTTCATTAAAGCCTCTTTTTTATTTTTTTTTTTAAGTTTCACATCTATACATCTATACAGGGAGTTTATTTTTAATATCCATATGTGTGTACACTTGAAGCAAACAGAAATCAGCTCTCTTTATATGAGATTTGAGAGTGGAGGAGGTGATTGGAGGAGGAATAAATGACACGAGTTGTAAATGGAGGTTGCAGGCGAGGCGTCTGATTGGTTCGACTTCCCTGTGACCGCCGCTGTTATTGGCCGACGTTCAGGAAAAGGTGGTTCGAGTGTCTTCTCACAGTTTAAAGTTAATGTTTATTATTATTATGAGCTTTATTCTAATGGGAAACGTTGTGTTTCTGGATGATTGGATATCCAGGACTGTTTAAAAGGTCATGACTAACGCTGTGTGTCCCATTTCCATACTGCTTACTGATGCTGCAAAGTACACACTACTGTATGTAGTTATACTGCGTGTGATAAAAAGAAACTAATATTATTTTAAGCATTTTGTTTGAGAGTGACTCTGCAGTTTGTAGTCTTGTTTAAACCAGTGTTGCTGCCGGTTTACAGTGTGAATAAGGATTGGGCGGTATGTAACTTCATACTTTCACACTAGGAGTGTGCGATATATATCAAATTTACTCGATATATTTTGGCTTGTTAAGCGATAATGAAAATGTGAGCCCCTTATACGTGGGAGCGGCCACGTTTGGGGGATTTCTGGGAGCTGATAGTCCACGATTTCACACAGGAATTTGTGGATTCAAAACTTCTGGCGCTCAACTTTCTCAGAGTTATGTGATGCAATAACAGCTCTTGTAGCTCCTGCTGCATCATGAGGGAGCCAGTTCATGCTGACAGCACATAGACACAGCATCATGTGACCTAGAAAAGCCAAAAAAGGGTTTCCATTGCAGTTTTGTGAAATGTGGCTTTTTCAAATCGCCTGAAATACCACCTCATGTGAGCGTAAAAACATTTGTGTGATAAACTGGAGATTTTTTCGAGATTGTTTCCATTAGTCGTTGTTCATTTTCACAATTTCAATATGCGCGATTTGAGGGTTAATGGAGACCTGCCTACAGATACACACACAAAAAGCGGAGCTTTTGCAGAGCTCCACGTTGTATCCACGGAGCACCACTTTGACTCGTAAATACTGTTATTATATGAACTGGAGATTAGTTAGTTTGTTTCCAGCTTACAGAGAATAAATCACAGCGTTTAACGGCACTGCGGTAACAGTCTGACTTAATGAGTGGTAGTTTGAGCAGGTGAGATGTGTGTTTTTTTCTGTCTGCAGGGTTCGAATCATGACTATCTAGTTACGTTGTGCGACCACGGAGCACCAGTGCGACCTGAAAATGTTTTGCAGTGTGAATTCAAATCCAACTTTCCACAGCGAAAACATCAACACGAGACGAGCCGGGTCCTTCAAAAACATTTTTTATTTAATGATAACATTACTTTATTTAATTTTACTATAACAGTACTTTATTTAACTTTATACCTAACCTATTTCACATTATTACAGTATTTTATTAAGCTTTATTATAACAATATTTTATTGGAACTGTAGTTCATTTAATAATTTTGTATTTAGTAGTTTACAGTAGTTTAGAGGAGGTTTCAGAATATCGAGATATATATTGGGTATTGCAATACAGCCTAAAAATATTGTGAAATGATTTTGAAGCCATAAATACTCTTATTTTCTTTTTATTCTTTTGTTGTGACTCAGAATTACAGTTTTGACTATAGAGTATACAGTATATGGTATGTGACAGTGTAAGTGTGCAGCTTTTCAGACTAATTAATACACGATAACAACCCACAAAATATTAAGAAAAGTAGTAACAGTATGAAAATGTGGTCACTTTTGGAGCTAGTTTGTGTGTGTCTGTCGTTGTTTCCTTCTTCCAAATCTGTGCTGAAGAGCACCAAGAGCAAATGCCAGGAGTTTTCATTAAAACAACATTATCACTGGTGTGTTAACTGCATGCCGAATTAATCAGAGCACACAGGGCCAGATTGCCTCTTAAGTTACCATATGACCGAATTGTCTGACAAGCAGCGTAGCATTTAAAAGGTTATTTCTTTAACCTGAGTCTGGCACAGTGCTCGTTTCAAAATGCACCGGGGCTATTTCACATCACTTCCAGGAAAACTTATGGAAAACAGTGACAGCAAAACAGCATCGTCAGTAGGTTTTAACCAAATCTTTTCTGATCTAACTCAGAAAAAACAGGCGCCATTCACTCCCTGTTTGAAACCGATACCGGCGAGGTTATCTTCACGTCAGTCACCTGTTCAACAGACTTTAGATAACAGACGCTCGACTGCTGTTTGGACAGACATGTAAAGTAACCGTGTTTGATTAGATCACGGTGTATGTGGTGAATATTGGGGCTGAATTAGGGAAATATTTATGTTTAAAATTAAAAACAAAAGGGAGTTTGATGAGTATTCACTTCCTCCTGCTCCTTTTCGGACTGTTGTTTACTGAATATGTCTGATGACACTCTGGTGTTTTTTTTGGCTTATATTTTATTTTATTGTACCGTTTAATTTGGCATGTTTGGAATAAAGATCTAAACTATGTCTAAAACGCAGTGACAGGCTTGCAGCGGTGTACCTTCAATGTAGAGAAATCAACGGTTATCATACTGAGTACATCTGCTTATCGACACTATTTATTATTTATTTAAAGTATTCAACTGGACAGAGAATTTAGACTTTATTTTAGGTTTTTTATTTTCTAAAACTCAGGCTTTTTGTACATTCTTCCATTAAAAAATGTTTTCAGGTTGTAATTATAGTAATAACCTTTTGTTTAACAGAAAAAAACCTTTTGTTTTCATTCCTTTAAGGATCACTGTAACAGATAATAATAATATTTCTGTAATACTGGAATATTTTCTCTAACAGTTATTGCACTATATTATTGCAGCCCTAAACAGACTTGCCTTGTTTATGCACTCACAGCTGTGCACTGCTGAAGAATACTCGAATGCATATTTGTGATTATTTTTGGCGTTAAAAAATCATTTTTGGCCTGGTGGGGGTTTGTGTTGGCCTGGTAGCCCATCAGGCCTGTACAGTTGTAGCAGAAGCACTGATTAAATTGAAGTAAATGATAAAAAGAGTGATCACTTTGCTTTTTTTCATGCATTATTTGTACATAGTGGATGTTCATAATGCACATAGTATTGTCGTTACTCATTTGTGCTCCAGTTTTTGGCCTTCTGCTGCTGTGACATTTGAATTTTCCTGCATAGCGTTAATTAAATTTACCATATCTGCACACAAGCTGTGCACTTGTTGAAATATTTTTGTGGAGGATTTTGTTTTTTCTGTAGCTGTTGCTTTATTCCACTTGGTTTTCTTCCATCAGTGAGCAGCTGCTCCGTGCTCCTTTTGTGTGTTGCATTGTGGGACAAAAGTCAGCACATTTACATGCAAGAAACCAGGTTACTGTGAGAAATCAGTGCACAGTGCTGTGTAGCAACCTGGTTCGTGCAAAATCTGTATGGAGTAATCAGATCGTACCGCTGACCTTATTTTGGAAACCCACTGATTGCAAGTGTTAAGTGATACAATCATGTAATCACGCTTTGTGATTTATGTCTGGATTTTTAACAAATAGTCAGATATTGAGGGTTCATAGAGACTACTTTGATGCATCTGCGTTTATCCCAACTCGCTGAAGTCTTTGTCATGCTTGCGTGCAAAAAGACAATTATAATCCTGGTTTCTTGTACACATAACAAGCAATCATCTAACTCCAGGAGAAATCAAATTTCTCTAATCCTCTCCTCTGACTGCAGGATTTTGGCATTAATCTAGTCACTAAAATGCATATTAACAGTTAAAAAACACCACACTCAAAAATAAAATGGCTTTAGTATCCATGCTGGCATTAATAAATATACTTGTGTTTGTTTTTTGATGTGAATGCACTGAATAATTTGCTGAAAATGAAATTGAAATATACTGAAATATGCCAGCATGGATACTGAAGTTACTACATTTTTCAGTGAAGTTTTTTTTGACTGTTTACATGCATTTCAATGACTATATTAATGTCAAAAACTGCGTATTCTTGTAAACAACAACCCTAGATACACGTTGACATGGTTCTTATGTCACCAGGTGAGCTGCAGGTAATGGCAAATCAGTTAAAAACAACTTAACCTCACGTGTCCTTTACATAATGTATGAAATAAGATCCCAGAGATGTTTAACACCAATAATAAGAGGTTTTCAGTCTGGTTAACTCTTCGCTGCGACCCTGAATCGTTCCATAATCTGAGTTTTTCTCCTCTCCTCGATAGTAAGTTGTATAATGAGCGGCCGCTGCTCAGAATTCATTCAGCTACTTATGCAGCAGCGGCGTTTCATTTAAAAAAAATGAGCTTGTGTTAAAGTGAGTCAGATGAAGCTCAAACAGAGCTGATGAAGAAGCTACAGTTTGGCTTCAGTTTGACCTCGTGGTCAGTTTATTTACTCTGGTTTCCCAGCTGGGAGCTTTTTGAGTTACTGGCATTTACATTTTAGATTTTTAACTGATTTTTTTAGGCGCTTAGAAGATGAAAATATTGAATTTTCCCTGGAAAAAAGCAAAAAACTACTGCTGCCATGAGCTCTAAAGACTGGGAACAGGATCAAGTGGCTGTCTAAATCGATTTACATGTAATTAACCAACTAAAAAAAGTGGATTTAGTTGGATTAAACACATACATTTTGGTACAACATACACAGAGGTTTTAAAAAAAAGGTTTGTTGCTTTTATACTATTATTATTTTTCTTCTTTCCTGTTTTCCATTCCAGAAAGCATCCATGAGCATCCTCGATCAAATATTCCTCTTAATAGTTAAAAGTTAGTTTTACGTTGGGCGCTCTGTGGTCGACTCAGTGGTTATATTGAAGAGGTTTGACCCTTTGAAATAAAGGCAGGCTTGATGTCTTTTAAAAACATGGGAAGAAGGCAATTTAAGAAGAAATTATCGGAAATGTTGCGAAAAAGGTGCAAGAAAATTATCTGAAAATTAGCAAAAAAACTTTTTAAACTATGATTTTCTAAATCTGGCATTATCTTGCAATTTTGTTTGCCATGTTTATTTTTTTTAAGAAATCATACCAATAAGCAAAAGTATCCTTAAATTATCCAGATGTTAGTAAAAGATACAAGAGAATGACCCGAAAATCAACAAAACAAAACAAGTCATTGAATTCATTAATCCAGAAATAACGCCTTATTTGGTATTAAAATGCTTTAAATCAATATTTTAAAGTGTTAAAAATGCAAAGACATAAGAAATAATAATAATTATGATGATGATGATGATGATAATGATGATGATAATAATAATAATAATAATTAACTGCATGCTTCTCACGTTAATGTCACCATTAAGTCAGATTTTATGCTTCCCAAGCCCAACTAATACATGCCAGTTAGTGTTTTTTTCCCTTCAGTTTTAGTTTTTGTAAATTTGGTGTTAAATTTAATTCTGAGTGGAATTAAAAAAGTCTAAGTAGGTCTTAATTGCCACTTGCTTTAAGCTGTAGAAACCCTGGTTTCTGTTGTGAAGTCTGAAGAGGAGCTCTGGGCTCGTTACAGTCATTATTGTGCACTTGATGGCGAAACAGGAATCTATCCGTGTTTAAATCTGCACACATTTCGATACCAACAGTTTTTTTTTTAACCCTTGACTTCTGATTTCTCAGAGAGATCTTTGTTTCTCTCAGCTCTTTCGGGGCTGGTTGTTCAGCGTTTTGTTGTTTGAAACGAACCGTTCGTGCTAAATAAAATCTATTTATAACGAGGACTTTCTACAACCTGAAAGTATCAAAGACCATTCAGACATATAAAGTTTAACTGGCACACATCAGACTGGAACACATCCAGCTTTGTGGCAGGAGATTACAATCTTTTCAACATTTTTGCTTTAAAAAAAAGCAGAGTTTAAACAGTGGAAGTCTTGAAAAGTTAGGTTTTGACATGGAAAAGAAATCGAGCCTCAAGGTCAAGTAATAGAGCTCAACACTTCACACTCTCAAACACAATTCAGTTAGCACGAAGTAGTTGATGCAAAGTCAGTCTGGAGCTTTCAGGGCGGCTGGAGGTCCTGAGTTCATGCTGTAGATGTGAACTTTTGTAGTTTATTTTAGCGAGAATCAGACGTAGTGTGGAGAATTATCGTGGCGTAAAAGGCAGAATTTGCCAGAATGAAATGTTGGCGTTGCATATTTCTGCAAACCACGACTACGTTTCATTATTGTGTTTTGCAAAGATATTTCTAACACAAACTACAACATAATCCGGACGATTTTTGGTCCGGTTTCCCCCTCCTGACCAAAGTCGGCAAACGCCTGATTATCTGATGGTTATAAAGATGATGTTTCCAGATTTTCCTGTGATGTGATGCATGTTAAGAGTGATTTTAACCTCCCAGATTTCAAATTGTAAATATTAAACAGTATTTAAAAATCAGAAATCCTGTTGTGTGGGGGGAACAGAGGAAAGCGGAGCACGCACTCTGTGGTTCATCACGTGAAACAGAACGATAGCCAATCAGGAAGCGAGCTGACTGAAGCACAACAAACAAGACGTGATAAACGCGAAGCAAAACGTGAGTCGGACCTCAGAAATGGAGGACCAAGTCGTTGATTTGTGGCAACAACACGAGTGTTTGCAAAACGTGTAAAACCACAATCAAACTGACGAGGAGAGGATGTAGCTAACAGCTCGCCACGTTTAGCTCGCCACCCGCCATGTTTGTTTACTCTAAAGTTGCGTTTGACCACGCGGGATTTCGAGTTGTGAGTCGAGACTGGTTTTTGGTGGACAGAATTTGTCGTCATGTGTGCAGTCTCTCACATTTTCTAAATCAGTAAAAATCTTTCCGTGTGTGCCGGGGTTTGAGTAATAAATGTGCTGGATTTGTCATTGAGAGGCGGAGTGGACGGTAGATAACGCGTCACCGAGGTGAGACGCCTGTCAAGCTGCCGACACCTGTTTGAAACCAACAAACAACAAAACTGGATGTTTTTTTGAGGAAGATGTTGCTCAGTGTCCTTTTTAGGCATCAGTGTGGGTGCTTTTCTTGGCAACTTGTCGCTGTTTTTCCAGCAGGGATCGTGCCACAAAAAGTGATTGTTCTTTGCTGAGTCATTGCTGTTTTTCCTGCCTTCCTGTACAGCTGCAAAAAAATCATATTGCAGATATTTGGACAGGAATTTTTATTGCAATCTGAGTCTTGAATTTATGTGAAAAGTTTTGCATTTTATTCTCACAGAAAGAAAAGCTGTATTTTTTTGCTGTGGTCCACACCAAACAAGCATGTTCTCTTACATCTGGTACATTATTTTCTTTATAAGTTGTAATTGTATGTTGTGACACATTTATCGAAAATAAATGCTCCTTTGATTTAGGTATTACATCGTGAGCCTCGATACTATTTTGATTAAGTTTGCAGCCCTCGAAAGCTGCTCTTTCAGACGGGATTGTTCCTCCCAAACTGTGAAAAAAAAGGATCTTCTGACCAAAGTGGTTTTCGTGCCTAAAGCGTTGTTGAAAAGCAAAGTTTCAGTGTATCTGCAACATAATAAAGATGTAACGTATCCATGGTTTGCAGAAAAAACATTAAAAAAACAGTGGAAAGGTAGTCTTGAACATTGAATTCAGTTTCTAAAAAGACCTCAAAAAAGGTATAAAAAGTCTTAAATCTTGTCCTCTGCTTGCTGCAGTTATAAATAAGTCTGGAGACGTTTAAAAACTAAACCATAATCAGATCTGCAGCAAACACTGTCACTGCTGTTAGCAGCTCATCAACTCATGATGGGCAAAAATGTAAAAGAATCCTAAATCTGTTTTCTGCTTCTTATCTGTGTCCGGGTCCGTTATTAATGAAACGATGTTATTGTTATTTACTGCTGGGGAGCACTGAAAACATGTGATATAAGGTGTCGGCTTACAGATATTAAGCTGCGTTCTCTGTGATATTTTAAAAAGGTCAAATAAAGTACAGACATTAACTTCGTGAACCTGCAGAAACAGGATTTGTTCTCTCTGCAGGTGACATTCAAGCTGCTGTAACTTGTACAGACGCTGATTCCAGTCCCGTTAAAAGCCATTTAAAGACAACACTGTCTCTTTTTTTCCTGCACTAATTTCCTTTTTGCACATACATTAGTCAGCGAGGGTCAGCGGTCGGCCCGCGCCGCTAAAACTGCACTGTGCCATACATCAGCTCTGCTCAGTAATTGGACATTTTGAGAGGCCGGAGAAGCTGTTGGTCGTCTCTGGTGGGAGGCAGCGAGGCAGCGCTCCCTCCATCCCCCCTTCATCCATCCGTACCTCCATCCCGGGCTCCCCCCTGCTGCGTCGGGGTAAAGATCTCAGGGCGTGGTCGTCACATTTGTCCACGTATAGACTCGGGACGGGCTGTTTTGTCTCTGCGGTCGCGCGGAGGCCGACGAGCAGGCGAACTTTCCCAGAAACTGGAAGCAAACTGAGGCTAATCCCTCGACGGCTCATTACAAGCTCCTGCAGGGCTGATTTAAACCAGGGGAAGGTTTAGGGATTTCTGCCGGACTAACTTATACAGAGCAGATTGGTGTAAAGGACCGGGGCTCCCTGCAGGCTCGCACACGGCTTTTCTTTTTGAGGTCGATCTATACATTTAAACAACTTTCTCCCGCAATTCAACCCTCGTTTTCTTTCTTCTTCTGCCTCTGACAGTGACGGAGGCTTTAACCGGATAATTACTGTAGCAGCACGGCCTCGCCGCTCTCCGGCCTGATGGCGTTTACGTGATGCTATAGTCAAATTATTGTTGGTCTGACTGAAACTGGGCTTTTAAAGTGTGTGTGAACATGCAACTGAAATCAGATTAAATCCAATTTCTTCAAATCAGATAATTTACTCGGAAGTTGAGCTTTTTTGTCATGTAAACACTTCGGTCAGACTCCGTCGTCGTGTAGGCCTCGCCCGGTGTTTACAGATAGGGACTGTTCGTTATTTATGAGAGTGGGGAAAGGGGGCTGTAAAATGGGTCAGGCATTTAAAAAAAATAAAAAATAAAAATAAGCACTGAGGAGGGGCTTTATTTTGGCTTAGGTGAAACTCACAAAACTTAGTATTTTAGATAGTATTTTACCCTCCCCCCTCCTCTGATAAATAAAGTACAGTCCCAAAACACCGGCACAGAAGCTAAGTGATGCACTGCAGCAAAACATATTTTAGACACCTAAAAAAATGATTACAGTTTAATTGTACACTATATTTGGAGGAGGCAGCAGTGGAGCAGCAGCTCGGCCGTTCAGAGGAGTAAAATGACTGTTTTTCTCAGTGGAGTTTGCTGTTTTTGATTTATCGGCTCCAAATCCCCGTCTGTCAGGGCTGTCATACGGCGAGGTGAAAATACTCCAAATAAAGCGTACACTTAAGCTGATACTCAGTTTTTAGGTGGCTTAAGACCAATCAAGCAGAGTTTACTCAACTCTGTTTGATTATATGTACGAGACAAACATTTTTTAATGCCAAATATTCATTCCAGTATTCTGCAGTATTTAATAGTATCACTGTATTTCGATATTTGCTCCTCTTTACCTTCCTGAACAGCTGATGGGGGCAGCGGTAGACAAGCAAAAACGCCGTTCAGTGGAGTAAAATGGATTTTTTTGGAGCGGAGTTTGGTGTTTTTGATATAACGGCTTCAACCTCACGGATTTCATGTGCACAAAAACCCGTGTGGTCATGTGAAATATGCGAAACACACGAGTTGATGCGATTTTTGAACACTTTTATGGTGCTTTTGTGTAAAACTTACGTCCATATTTTCTTTAACAGATTACGTTTTGTGTCTTGTTTATACTGTTTATATTATTTTTGCTTTATTTATGTTGTACATACCTGGCTTTGATGTCCTTTTGCTGCTGTAATAGTGCAAATGTCCCCTTTGTGGGACTAATAAAGGATTATCTTATCACATCTGACCACACATGTTACATATGATGTAAGTTTCACATGAGAATTTACATTTCTTCCCACAAAAACACCATCAACGTGCTCCAAAACCACATGGATTTTTGCACGTGTTTCTTTAGAGGTATGTTTTGCTTTTTAATTAAGTGCTGGAAATAATATATATATATTTTTTATTATTATCTGATTATTAATCAGATAATTTGAGTAATAATTGACAGATTTATTGGCTGTTAAAATAGTTGCAGCCCAAGATGTTTTTTCTGATTTTTTTTTTGTTTTAAGCTTTTAATTAAAAAAAAAATCAGTTTGAAGGCTCTGGGAGAATGTAATGAATATATTTCACTATTTTCTGCTAATTTATAGGGAAACCATGAATTCATTAATCAAGACAATAATTGCCAGTTACTGGTAGTTTTCGTTGGAGGGTGTGATGGCTCTCTTGTTTGCAGCCAAAGTATTTTAATGAGATAATCATCCTCCAGCTTATCTGTGATTTTCATCCACATATTGTGACAAAACTCAACATCTGCTCCAAATATTTTGATCATCTCTTTAGCAATCCCTCGCCAATATGAAAGAAATAAAGTTTTGTAATCTACTTAGATGATACTGAGACTTTTTTAGATCATTTTCTGTTGATTTAAAGTGCTAAAATATGTAAATATGATTAAAAAAGCTGCACAGATCTGATGAGTTGATGATGTGAACACACATTTCCTGCTCGTCTCGGAGGATTTTCCTCTCGCTGTGGTCGCTAACTCGACCATCAGTATGAAGCGGAGCGTCCGTCCGTCTGACGCCGCTCACTCTGTGATGAAGTCTGCGTCCAGGGGGCCTGCGGGGCATGCTGGGATACGCGTCAGTCCCATCACCCTGAGCAGGAAGAGAAAATGAAGGAGAGGCATGACTTCCACTTCCGTTCACTTTAAGAGGGCTGTGCTGGTAGTGATTGATCGCTCTGATTGGCACAATTATTTTCACCATCAATAATTAATCTGTTGAGTTGTCTAAAAAAATTAGACATTTTTTATTTACTTTTGTAGAAGAAAAACGAAAGTTGCCAATATTTTATTACCGTAAATACCATAATATAGTGTAATAATTGGTCTAAATTGATTGATAAATGAGATATTGTTCATATTTGTTCATTGTTGCATATATATTTACTGTTGAGTGACTTGAGTGAGATTTGTTATGCAGGAATTGTTGGCGTTCTCTGAGGTTAAAGAGTCAGAAAAATCGTGTTTTTTTGTTTTTTGAGGGGTCAAAGAACCACATCACTTCACTCTGGATCAGTGTCGTCACATAGTCGCTGCCGCCTGCCCTAAATTACGCCTGCAGTGGATTAACTGATCAAATTATAGTTCACAATTGGATTTCGCGATAAGGAAATATTTGTGATTGTAGCTCAGAATCACCAGATTATCTTCAGCATCTGGACTTTGAAGAGATACAGATGTGAACTGGAACTGTTCAGAAGAAAACAACATACTGACTTGCTTTGTAAAATATTAAAATACATTTAAGTTTAATAATAATTAAAAAAACACCAAAAAAACACAATTTTTCTGACTTTTTTCCCCAGAAATGTGCGACTTAATAAACCCAGAGAATATGACTTCTTTTTTCATATTTTTTTCTCAGAAATTTGATTATAAATTATCTGAATTTTTTCTTTTTTTTGCAGAAATTGGTGAGTTTTTTTCTCACAGTTTTGCAATTTTATAAACTCATAGATTATCTGAATTTTTTCTTTTTTTTGCAGAAATTTGTGAGTTTTTTTCTCACAAATTTGCGACATTATAAACTCAGAGAATTCCCTATTTTTTTCTGGCAAATTTGCGACATAAATCTTTTCAGAGTATAGCCCTCTATTTTTAAAAAAAATTTGTATCTACAATGGCCTTTATAAATTCCCGACCATTTATTTTGGAGTTTTTAGGCAGCTGTCGTTACGTAAGCTCTTCCTGTCATGGTCTGATCGGCTCCCCAGTTTGATTTCCAGACTTTAATCTCGCACTGAAAATCGTGTCTTTGCAGTTTTGGACCCTCCACGGCGCAGTGAGACGAATAGAGGTGTGTGTGTTGATGTGTGTGTTGATGTGTGTGTGTGTGTGTGTTCTGGCCAACTTAAGGGCGCCCACATATCAGTATCAGGGAGCAGCAGATCCCGGTTCAGTCTCTGAGGACCGTAAATCTGCCCTCTTTTGTCCTCGTGCTCTCGAGGCTGCAGCCACTCTCTTTTTTTGTTTGCAGACTCGTTTTAATCATTACTGGAAGGCAGACTCGGCTTTAATTAAGAGCAACATAGCAGGAAACCCTGCGATGACTCTTCCCGAGGGAGGGCGGTCTGTCTGTGCGTCTGTCTGTCTGTCTGTGCAGCAGCTTTTTACTCCGTTACCACATGCCTTCACAGCTCAGGCTCCCACTTCAAACAGCGGTTTGTTTTGGGGTTGAAAAGGTCGATCCTGCTTCAGATGAGGGTAAAAATGTGCCAGAGTCCATCCGTGTTTCCGCCGTCTCATCTTCAGTCCAATTGTGATGTTTCCCGGTGTTGTTCTGGGACTTAGGAAACTGTATCAGCTTTTGTAAGGAGCAGTCTGATATTTTAGGAAATCCTCGTTTTTGCTCTATTAGAGATGAGAAGACGGGTGTCGGTTTTTAACCGAAGATTAATTTAAAGTTTCAGTTTCACTAAACATTTGTGGGGAAACTCAACTTGCTTTGGTTGGCAGCCGCTTTTACGAAATGACAAGAAACCAGTCGCAGCAGCCTCATACGCGTTTCTGGGATTTTAGGACGTTTCTCCGATTTAAGGACGTTTTTCAGATTTTAGGCTGTTTCTAGGACATTTCTAACATTTCTAGGATTGTTGGACGTTTTTTGGGACATTTCCAGGATTTTAGGATGTTTCTTGGATTTCAGGACATTTCTATGATTTTAGGACATTTCTAGGGTTTTAGGTCATTTCTAGGATTCTGAGACATTTCTAGGATTTTAGGACATTTCTTTGACTTTAGGACATTTTGGAGATTTTAGAACATTTCTTTGACTTTAGGACATTTTGGACATTTTAGGACATTTCTGGGATTTTGGGAAGTTTCTAGGATTTTTGCGTATTGCTAGGATTTTAAGATCTTTTAAGCACTTAAATACAGTTTTAAGATTTTATGACATTTTCAGGATTTTAGGATATTTCTTGAATTTTAGGACATTTCTTGGATGTCTCTAGGAGATTTTTGTTTGAGGTTACATTGCTTTGACAGTGCTGATGGAAGTTTATGAGACAAGAATTACACATTTGTTTATTTTTTAAGTGTTTTTGGGGCGTTTTTAGGGTGAATTGAACCTACATTAAATTTACCAGTTCATCTGTAATAGTACAGATAAGTCCAGCCTCCCTAACATTTTAAATATATTTTTTAGTATTTTATTCAACGTTACATTGCTATGGCAGTGCTGATGGACGTCTAGAAGACAATTATTACACATTTATTTATTTTTTTTCAGGTGTTTTTGTGGGCATTTTAGGCCTTTTATCAATCTTCATTGATGAACATTTAGGAAATTAGTTTGTTGCAGCAGCACAAAGACAAAAATACAGATAATAAAATAAAAGAAAATAAAAGAAATCATTAATAAGAGGTAGGAATAAAAAAAAGCTAAGAATAAAACAAGGAAATACACAGTTACAATAAATAAAACCATTTTAAGAGCTAAGATAATAGTGTGCACTGGGGCACAAACAAAGCAAAAAGAAACAAAAAACTAAATTTCCATCTTACAAATGTACAAATCAGTCATGAAAATTAACATATTTCCTATAAAAATATTTTTTAAGCACTGATTTTGTGAAAAGACAGAAGAGAGATGCAGCAAAGGTCTGGCTCAGTGGATGTGACATCTTAAGACTTTATCATATTTTATTTTAATTACATATATGCCATCCTATATGGCGTAAACTTGGATATATTTATAGAAATAAGCGTTGTTTTGAAGCCCCTGAGCCGGTTTTCAGATCACCTGCTGCAGACTCAGCCGCGGCCCTCCTCCTGCTTCCTCTCCGCCTGCAGTCGTGGATCCGTTTGACGGCTTCTTATTACCGAACAGCAAACAGTGATTTCCAGAGACTCTCAGAAAAGTGCTGATGTGGCTCGGCTGGCAGGCGGAGGGGGAGCAGAAAGGCTGCGATGAATTAACCCGTGTTGACTGCCATGCTGCTGGTTCTCGCTCTAAAACACTCTGTCATCTCTCTGCACGCAGCAACAGTGTGTAATGTAAAGAAGGAGCAGCAGTAAATCTGTTTTTCTTTCTCTAAGGAACGTCATAACTCACTTTCTGCACGAAGACACTAAAATAAGTACATAACTCACGCGTTATCAAAGGCCTACTAAGCCTGATTTTTTTTGTTTTCATTGTAAATTTACATATAATTTCGATTTCTGTCCTCATATCATCCGTTTATCATTCATTATCAGTTTTTTTCTAAAAACTGGCTCTACTGTTTTTAATATTTTAGCTGTATCTTTGTTAAAATGGTATCCTGCAGTTTTGTGTCACATTATCTCACACTACGATGATTTTTAGTGTCTATTTTTTTTAAATGACTCCACTAATCTGATGTACAGAAATATTAATTTTAACAATATATATATATATTTCCAGTTTGTTAACTTTGTCTGAAAGGCTCAGTAGTGTTGCCTTTGAAATGAATAATTTTCAAAATAAATGTTTCTGTCGAACATGAATTGAATTAAATGCATGAGAAAGCTCTCCTTGTGCTTACACAGGACATCGTTTTGGTAATATTATATTTTTTGGGGGGAAATTCCCCTTTGTGGCAGCTCTATTAGTAAAACATTATGTGTAATTTTCTTTTTTTTGAACTTTTTATTGATTCAACATAAAGACGACGCATACAACATAAAACACAGAGGAAATGTTCACAGCATGTTCACATATTATCATATTTTTGGTCCTTTCATGTCCATTTTCAGCATTACTAAGTACCCATTCATTGGCAGAACCACTTCCTGCTATGCATTCAGTAATTTGGTATTTATCGCCCATCTTGCTGTTCACAGGAAAAGAGCACGAAAAAAAACCCAAGTATGACAAATCAGTAATAATATAAATATAAATGAAGGTTAAAGGAAAACAGAAGCAAAAGAGAGAGAGAGAGAAAGAGGCATCTGGATTTCTGGTTTCGCCCGTATAAACGGGGACCATTGTTCCTTCAACCAGCCCATTTTCGTATTTCCATAATAAATACATTTTTCACCCTGTTTCTCCAGTGATTTATACTGGGGGGCTGCTGCTTTTTAGGAGGCCGTTACCATTAAGTTCAAAACAAAATCCAACTCACTTGTTTTAAAGATCAGAAGACGACACTTACGGTCTCTTCTTTGAGATAACTAATATAACTACATATCCCATGATGCAGTGTGTGTGCTGTTTTGTCATTAGAGGCAGATATCTGACAGGCGTGATCAGTGTTGCCTCTGTGCTGACTGAGCGGGCCGGGCTGCGGCTTCCCTCAGGCTCCGTTACAGTCTCTGGAAACAGCGGCAGGTACACAAGAAGAAGAAAAAGTCATTAAATTTCATCACTTCCTCTGTTCCACAACAGCACACTCTTTTATTTGTTGTGTTTGGAGCCCGTCCCCGCGGGAAATAATAAATAATGAGTGAGAGTTTGGTTTGGAAAACAGGTTTTCATGGAGTGAAGAATAAAAGACGCAAGTTAGTGAAATCGACCCAAAGACAGAGTATGAGGCAAGTCGTCCGCGCTGCACTGTAACCGCCGCCTCGCACCGTACGCTGTGCACCGTACGCTGTGCACCGTACGCTCTGCACCGTACGCTGTGCACCGTACGCTCTGCACCGTACGCTCTGCACCGTACGCTCTGCACCGTACGCTCTGCACCGTACGCTGTGCACCGTACGCTCTGCACCGTACGCTCTGCACCGTACGCTGTGCACCGTACGCTGTGCACCGTACGCTGTGCACCGTACGCTCTGCACCGTACGCTGTGCACAGTACGCTCTGCACCGTACGCTGTGCACCGTACGCTGTGCACCGTGCGATGTGCACCGTACACTCACCGTACGCTCTGCACCGAACACACTGCAATCAGATTATTCAAAATATAAAGTATTAAAAACTCAAATATCAGATTATTGATTTCTACTTTGGTCAAATAATTACTGTTTAAATCATGCATTTTATTTTGGTAAAAAAAGTATACCCACACGTTTTACGATACTGAAGCATTTTTAGATTTTAATTTTTTTATTATTTCATAAAATTACACCTTGATTTAGTAGTAAAATGACTCTCAATGTCTCATATTATATTTTCCTCACAAAATTACCATTTTATCTCAGGATGTTACCACTTTTTTTGTCTTGATTGCAAACAAAATCCTTAAAAATTATGACTTTTTCAGGTACAATTACAACACTCTCTTTTGATATTACTCCTTTTCCCAATAAGATTATAACATTATTGTGTTAAAACTTTTTGTTGTACAATTACAACTTTATCTCATGACAGTTTAATTTTTTTTTTTGCGAAATATCACCTAATCTTATCACCTAAGCAACTATCACTTTTCTTGGAAAATTATGACTTAAACATTAACATTTAAATTTAGGGAATAGTGAGTCTTTTCTTTTGATTTATGACTTTGTTTCATAATATTTTGCTTTTTTTTGTCATATTTCAACCTAACTTTTGTATATGATCTCTTTTCTCTAAATATTTGAGACTTAAATGTTGTAATTTCATTTAAAGTTATGATATTACGGCTTTTTTCCTTGTGTCATTGTGACTATTGTCTATTTTTTTAGTAAAATTCTGACTTGATTTTCATGATCCAACTTTTTTTCTTAAATAATTTTTATTTTTTTCTCATAAACAAATACTTTTTAAACTGATTTATTTCATGATTTTAAAGTTATTCTCTTAAAATTACAGTAATATTCTCATGCAACTTTTTTGTAATGTTGACTTTTTAATTTTTTTTTAGAAAATATAACTTTATTCTGATGATTTTACAGCTTTTCTTTCATAACTACACATCTTATAATTAAGACTTCTGTAATATTCTGACTTATTTTACTTACTTTATTGAGGTTATATCATACATGCTTTATTTTCAGTTACCAAAGTGTATTTTTCCATCATAATTTCTGTTTTTTTCTTGTAATATTCTATTTGAAAAACACTTTATTCTCATTATGTTACGACTTTTCTTTTATGATATGCATATTATCTTAAAATTTCTAAAAATACAATGTTATTTTTACAATGTTACAACTTTTTTGTGTGCAATGTTAAGACTTTTTGTTAAATTATGACACTATTTTTGATAATGTAACTTTTTTCTTCTGAAATCCACATTTTTTTATTACCTAAAACTCCATAATATTTGTAACAGTGCCTCAGAGAATATACTTTACATTCATGTGAACAAACGAGTCTACGTAAAACTGACATCCAATCGTGTGTTTAAGATGTGGCTGCATTAGTAAAGAAAGGTGTTCTTCTTCTGTGGTGGTTGTTGAGGGTTGCAGGTGGATCCTTCGGTGTCGTTCTCCCTGCGGGGATCGTACACCGAAGCGCTGCGCAGCTCGGATTATCCCACTCAAAACGCCGTGAAAATTGCTGTAATAATTCAGAAATTGCCTCCCTGCATCATGCACAGAGCCTCTTCTTCTGTTTGAAGATTTGTGTTTGTGTAGACAAAGTGCTACAGTGGCCGAGTAATTTGCATGTTTTGTTTATGAGAGCTATCTGCTGCCCTTTGTGGCGACGGCAGCCTCGGCGCAGGTCCGTGTCATTGCTCAATTTCACGCAGACCTGAAGTTAATTGTTGCGGTTTCATGGACATCAATGAGTTTTCGCTGACAGTGGACACTGCACTTTCTTCTTCTGCACTCAGACACCCCACACACACACACACACACACACACACACACCACACACACACACGCACACACACACACACACACACACTGCGTTAAGGGGTGGAAAGTTACAGTCAATTATATCGGCACAGTTGGTATTTACAAAGTTCAACCTGATCCTGGTCTGACGAGGATCTGGAGGTGCAACAGACTCGCAGATAAATCAGAGTTCAGGTTGTGATGCTAATTGACCAAAACACTCAGTGTGTGATTTAACCCTTTAGGGGCCTTACCCGAAAAAACTCTTAACTATCCCTTTAAAGTCATTTTTTTTAATGTGAAATATAGGGCATTAATAGTCATTAAATAGTCTTAAATTTGAATTTGTGAGGTCTTAATTGCCAAAATCATTTTATCTCGTTTTTTTTTTTAACCCTTTTTGTGATTTCTTTTTGTCAAAATTAATTAAGTTGTTAAGCAGGAAAGTCCAAATTTCTGTTGGTACAAATCTTTAAACCTTCCTTTGAACTTAACCCTTTGAAACCTAAGAAAGTTGGCTTGATTTCTTTCAAAAACACGGCAAGAAGTTAAAACGTTACAAGAAATTTAACTGAAATCTTGCAACAAAAAAGGAGCAAACAGAAAAGGTAGATATATGTATTGATAAAATAGTTGATATAAATTTTAATAACAATAATTGCAGATAAAGGACATTTCCCCCCTATTTATTATTATTATTATTATTATTATTTATTATTATCTTCTAATAATTTCCTGCTTAAAAATATTTTTCTTTTCCTTATTTTAATTTTCTTTTCCGATTTTTTTTCCAGTTTCAGGGACACCATAGACAAACCATATACTTTTTAGTTAGTATTAAGTTAGTCAACTTAAAAAATGGCCAAAAAATGATATTGGTCAAAAGAAACAAACCGAAAACCAAACTGAAAACCCCCAAAAAGTAAAAAAACAAACAAAAAACTCCAGAAAATAACCATTAAGGAATGATATATATTTTTTTTAAATTAAAAAAACAAACTAACAAGAAATAACCTTAAAAATGGCTAAAAATTAAATGAATATACTTGTTAATTTTCCATAACAAAATTCTAAATATATAATTAGAACTTGACATTTCCCTTGTTTTTTTGAGAATTTTTCACATATTTATTTTTTTATTATTTTTTTGCAGGACACTTCTCGCCATGTTACCCATGTTTTAAAAGGCATCCTGACGCTGCGCAAGAAAACTACTGTTGATGGGGGTTTCTAAGGGTTAAAAAGTAATACATTTAATTGCAAACACACTGCATTTTTCTGCGTAAAGGGGCAGATTTGTTTGCGTGGTCCGCCTCTGCTTGTCTAGTGTTTGTGCATCGTGTTGTAACTGTTGTTTTGAAGGTGTCAAACAAGTTAATCCTATTAGTATTCTTATGTTTTTGTAGCTGAACTGAGAGGTTGAGAGACTCTGCGGTGTGTGTGTGTGTGTGTGTGTGTGTGTGTGTGTGTGGAGCACGCGGCAGCTTGTGGAGGTCAGTTCCTGTCAGTTGTGAGTCTTGAGTGTGTGTGCTGCACAGCCGGTCGCAGTGATGAGCTGCAGGACAAAAGCTGCACTCGTTTGTTTCGTCCCTCAGCGGAGATCTGCTCTCCCTCATTCACAGACCTCACCCTTAATGAACTTCCTCACATTTCTCACCCCGGTATCGTAGCAACATGTTTTATCAGCGTCCAGTCACCTGGGCCTCAGCTGTGTGTGTGTGTGTGTGTGTCAGCGTGTCAGCGTTTGCACAAGAATAGAAGTACCGGTGCTGTCACTCCGACCTTTAGAATAAGAGCATTTATAGATGTTTCTGTTTGAAGAATTTGACTGAAGAGTTTTCTGGTTGTCGCAGTGTGTGTCAGCGTTCGTGCAGTCATGAGAAACCTGGAAAAGGCATGGAATTTGCAAATTTCTTGGCCTGAAAAAGTTTTGGAAAACTAAATTTACCCTGAAAGTTTTGGAAAAGTCATGGAATTCTCTTCGCGAACCTGTTTAATGACACACAATGGGTTAAGGACGTCGGACGTATTTCAAAAGTCTGTCTCATAAACATAATTTCTGTTTTTACAGTTTCTGGCTATAAGTGGTGTCATTTTTGTGATTCTTGAAGAAAAAAAAATGCCAAAAATGTTTAAAGATAAAATCAATTGCCCAAAAAATTTTGAAGGAAAATGAAATTGTGAAAATGTTTTCTCTTAAAATCATTTTAAAAAATTAAATCGAAACAAATCACAAAAAAAATGTAATTGAAAAAAATCACGAAAAGAATTTCATGGAAAAAAATCACCCAAACTTTTTTTGAATAAAAAAAGCCAAAAAAAAAATTTAAAGAAAACTTTAAGAATCCCCCCAACATTTTTTAAGAATAAAATTCCCATAAATATTTTAAAGAAAAAAAGCCAATATTTGTTGCCTTTTTTTCTTTAAATATCACCAAAGAACTTTAAGAAAAAAAAGGCAACAAATTTTTAAAACATGATTTCTTTAAAACTAAGCAAAATAAAATGAGTAAAATAAATAGAAAATACAGCCATTTAAATTTATACTCCTCTCCCCTAAGCCAAAACAAAAACACAAGTCGCCCCAGTGCTTAAAAACGATTCATCACGCCTTCCCTTTTTTGCGCCAGCCCTCCACTCTCATAAATATCAAACAGTCCCTAAATTATATTTGAATATTCAGTACTAATCCTGCTCTGAATTCATTATTTAACAAAAAATTCTATATATATTATTTAAAAAAGCAATGAAAATAACCAATAAGGTGTATTGTTTGTCTTTTCAGAGAATGTATTTTGAAATTGAGAGAAAACATTTTGAAAATTTGCCTCAGTTTCACTGAAATATTTATTGTTAAAAATGCGTTTGAACTCCGGTGCGTGCACGTGCTCCCGTTTGCTGTCAGCGGAGTCCCAGCCGTTCATACGTTTCACATTCAGTGTTTTTCTTCTTCCTCCGCCTCCTCGTATCGTCCACGTCTCAGCCGTCCAGCTGACTGACACCATGAATAATGTCTCTCTGAAGAGAACGGCGAGCAAATTCCCTGACACGGAAGCGACTCGTGTACGTGAGTGATTTCATGCGTAACAGATTACAGTTCAGTTCAGGTTTGAGTCACTGCTTATCTGTCAATCAGCTGACGATACCGGACCACGCTCTGCTGTTTTATTTTAGAAACCAAAGCAAACTCTTTTGTAAGGTGTTTTTAACCTCTTCAACTCCTTTAACCCTTTGAAACCTGAACATGATGGCTGGATTTCTTTCAAAAAAATGGGAAGAGGGCAATTAGTAACTAAAGAAGTCCGCCAAAAATTCGTGAAAAATTGGTAAAAAGTTACAAGAAAATTACCTAAAAATAAGCAAAAACAAAAACAAGAAATATGTTTAAAGAAAGACCTAAAAATGTAAATAAATAAAAATAAAATAAAATAAAATGATAGAAAATAAAAAAAATATATGTGTTTTTCTGTAACATATTTTCAAATATATATTTATAATAATAATAAATAAAATAAAAAAGAGGAAAAAACAAAACATAACATTAAGAAATTGCTAAAAAAAAATAAAATAAAATTTTTGAAAGTAAAATAATATATGTATATTTTTTTCTGTATGATTATAAGAATTATAAAAAAAATTAAAAGAAATTTACATTAATAAAGAGGTAAAAACTATTTTTTTAACATAGTTTTTAAAAAATTATTATGAGAGTTATAGTTTTCTAGACATTTTGCCCTTTAAAAAAAATCGAATTATCCCCCAACTCCCCTCCTAATTATTTAGATCTAATTATGTTGTTACAAGGATAGCTTAGTTACTCATTGCTTTTTTCCTTTATATTTTTACGAAATTAAACCTTTTTTTCCAGTTCAAATACTGTGAAAGGCGTCTGAATGCAGCACAACAAAACTGATGTCCTTCCAGGTGTCAGAAGTGTTAAAACAGTGTTAAATTTAACCCTTTTATTTCAGAATACACTTAAAATAAAACAGTTGAACCCCTCCATCCATCAGTGCTGCTGCTTACCTGTAAATCACCCAGAAAGCCTGCAGGCGCTCGATGAACTCACCTTGAACGCAGTAATTTAAAGGACAGTTCTGACTTTTTTTCTCACAGATTAGTATCGCGTCTGTCTTTCATGTAAAGGGCACAGCTTTAGTAGAGGCAGCTGTATTGATAAGGTTTTTCCGGCTCGTCTTCGTGTCGGGAGCCCGAGCGGAGCGGCGGGCCGAGGCTTCGGTCAGCAGCTTACCGGCCGAACGACATCGCTGTGCACAGTCAGCAGCCTCGGACCATATATATATTATATATATATATATATATATAAAAAAGGCCCATTTTATCATCAAACGCTGAGCCACAACATCTAAACCCCGCTTCGTGGCAGATTATTTTGACAGTTACCATGACGGCAGCATCTGAAACGTCTTCATGGGAGATTTCAACAAAGAGATGTCCTTAAAACTTCACAAACTTTTCACCTTTCAGAGCTTCTTTATGAAATACTTTTATATAATAACAGCAGAATAGATGCTGTATGGAGTTTGAAAAGATAAAGCGTTTCTTTGACATCTTTTGTGATAGAAACATCATTTTTAACCAGGCAGGTTTGTAAACACGAGCGTGCGTTTAAAGTTTAACTAATATCATGAACTTTAATCTGATGCTGGCTAGAGCTGCAACAAGTATTATTATTAGTTGTCAAATTTTTAATTAATCGGCAACTAATTTGGTAACTGACAATGTGGTTTGAGTATTTTTTTTTAGAAAAAAGTTTCCTTAAAAAAAAAAGATAATCACAAAAAAATGTAACAAATGCAAAAACCCCCCATACACAAATACTATTATATAACATTTATAATTCATATTATATTTATTTTTAACTTTTACATATATTTATTATTATTATTATTTTTTTTTAATTTTTAAAAAGTTTTTTTTTGTTCTAAATTTGAGGTAATTTTCTTGTCACTTCTTCCTATTTTTCTTCCTGATGTTACTGACAGTAACATGACAGTGATTTTAAAAATGGCACAGCAGTCGTGACTAAAATATCTGAATAAAAACAGATACAGTGCAGGTATATGTCGCCTTTATGAGGAACTGGCTTTTATTTGTTTGTTTGGACAGACCGTTATTTAACACCTTCATCTATTACATAACAAATAAACAATGCAAATTAGCATTCGAATTTCTCTTTTTGTTCCCGTCTTTAGTGTTTTCCACCGAGTGTTATAGTGAAAGAGAAGCATCTATGAACAGGGACGGGGGGGACGGGGACGGGGACAGGGACGGGGACGCTCACTTCTGATTCAATTAACCCTCGGAGTGACAGGATGATGGGCTGCAGCAGCCTGCTGCTCCTGTAACCCACTTCACCTCCATCTGTCAGACGGAGAGAGTTCGGTGTAACGCACGCCGCTCTGCTGGAGCGCCACTATCTGAACCCGCCAGTGTTGCACTGAGTTTTCATCACGGTGGACTGGGATGTGTTTTTACCTTGATCGTGTGTCGGGAGGGTTGAGCTTTGTCGCCTGCAGATTTTCAACCAACCGAAGCTGCGGATGTTTCTCCTTCTGCAGCTTCGAAAGCTGAATTTAGATTTAGAATAAAACCCGAATAATGTCCGAATGCAGCAGCAGAGGTGTAAATCAACAGTTTAATTGGCTTTTTTTTTCATTGTGCTTTAATGCAGTTGTGTGCGTGTTTACGTCAGGTGATACTTGGCTCAGCTCATCGGCTTTAACCGTTTGAAACCTGAGAAAATTGGCCTGATTTCTTTCAAAAACACGGGAGGAACAACAATGAACAACAAAAAAAGAAATGACCCAAAAATTTGCAAAAGACTGAAAAAAACTGATAAAAAGTACAAGAAAATTAACTTAAAAATAAATAAAATAAAATAAAAATAATGAATAAAAATTATAATAACAATAAAAAAAAAGAAATGAAAAAAAATAATCCCATAACATTTTTTTAATAATGATAATTAAATTATCTAGTTTTTCTCTTTTCCCCAGCTTTTTTTTTTAAGTTGCAGTTTGTGGAAGGGGTTAAAGGTTGAGGTTTTATTGGATTGTTTTTGTAGTTTTGGCGGCTCTTGGGTTGTTTTCAGGTGCCATTTAGGTTAAAATCCTTTATTAGGTTGCATTAAAAACGATGGTCTGCTCAACTTTCTCAGAGTTATGTGATGCAATAACAGCTCTTGTAGCTCCTGCTGCATCATGAGGGAGCTGGTTCCTCCTGACGAGCTCATAGTCACAGCATCATGTGACCTAGAAAAGCCAAAAAAAGTGTTTCTATTGCAGTTCTGCAAAATCTGGCTTTTTCAAATCGCCTGCACCTCATGCGAGTGTAAAAACGTGTTTTTTTGAGTGTTTTCTAAACTGTTGTGTTTCCATTGGGCGTATTTTATATTCCCAATTTCAGTTTACACAGTTTGAGGGTTAACGAAAACCCGTCTCCTGAGTTTGTGGCATATTTTGTGTTTACGTGATGTTGTTTTTGAGTAACTCGTTACTGCACATCTTGGTCAGATACTCTTGAAATATATAGAACAAAGTTGAACACATTAGTAGAAAATTACTCGTTTGCTTGAGGTTTTTAAGCTGCAGAAGCAAAATAAGGAGTGACTCTGGTTCGAGTTGTGTTTCGGTGTTCCCTCTGATGAAAAGCGTTGAGTTACAGTCGTGTGTTACCAGCAGTTTCATAAGGCGGCTGCTGTTATTGTTGCTGCGGAGAGTCAACAGCTCAAACTGGCACAGGCCTGCAGTTGAAAGTGAGTTTCTGAGCTCCCCAGTCTCCTGCTTTTGTATTAACTGGGCTCCTCTTTAATCTTTTATTTATCCTCCGAACTAAACAGGTCATCCTGATTAAACATTGAGCGGGAGCGCTGGAGTTTACAAGGAGAGAGAGAGAGGGAAAAAAGGACTGACAGGAGCAGAAAGTCATTTAGTTGCTGTTTTGGCTGCCGGGCGTCGACTGCTGTCATCGCATCACCGCGGGGATTAGTCGATTAGGGATCAGACAACTCCGCTGACCCACAATCCCTCTCATCTCCTGTTGGGATCGCTTTAAACTGAACATGATCCGTCACAATCTGACGGTGTGCCGAAATGTAACAGGAAACAATTAGGTGCAGAAGAAGAAGGCTGCTGTTTGTAATTAAACCACTGCTTATTAATACCGCCGCCGCCGCCGCCGCCACGGCCTGTCGTCAGCATGGACGCCATCTCCAGAGCTGCTGAATCAGCCCGTCCTCAGCATCCCGACTCCTGATTGGCTGGAAAGGCGCGGTTAAATAGGTAATTATGGAAAGGCCGAGGGGTGCCGTTCCGTGAATAATGCGAACGACCGCTTGCTGCAAATTGTTAATTGTTTTACTCGATCTGTTGAACTCGTGTGGACGAACTCACAGCGTTGCAATTACGATGTTGTTCAAAGTGTTGGCAGTGAAAACACAATCAGTCTTCAGCGGCAGCCCAACAACACGACCTCAACTGAGACACAGCACCTCTGTTTCAGTGTTTCCTGGTGTTTGACCTCAGAAATGCCCTAAAATCCTAGCAACATCCTTAAATCATAAACAAACCTTTAAATCTTAGAAACATCCTAAAATCCTAGAAACGTCCTTAAATCCTATAAAAATCCTAAAATCTTAGAAATGTCCCAAGATGCTAGAAATGTCTTCCAATTGTTGAAATGCCCTAAAGTCCTATAAAAGTCCTAAAATCTTAAAAACGTCCTAAAATCTTAGAAATCTCCTAAAATCCTAGAAACGTCTTAAATCTTAGGAACGTACTTAAATCCTATAAAAGTCCTAAAATCTTAGAAATGTTGCTAGAAATGTCTGACAATCGTTGAAACGCCCTAAAGTCCTAGAAAAGTCCTAAAATCTTAGAAAAGTCCTAAAATCTTAGAAAAGCCCTAAAATCCTAAAAATGTTCCAAAATCCCACAAATGTCCTAAAATCTTAAAAATGTCCTAAAATCCTAGAAACATTGTAAAATCTTAGAAATGCTCTGTAATCCTAGACATGTTCTTTAGTCTTAGAAATGTCCTAAAGTCCTAGAAACGTCTTAAATCTTAGGAACGTACTTAAATCCTATAAAAGTCCAAAAATCTTAGAAATGTCCTTAAATTCTAAAAATGTCTTAAAATCCTAGAAATGTTGCTAGAAATGTCTTACAATCGTTGAAATGCCCTAACATCTTAGAAAAGTCTTAAAATCTTACAAAAGTCCTAAAATCTTAGAAAAGCCCTAAAATCCCAAAAATGTTCTGAAGTCCCACAAATGTCCTAAAATCTTAAAAAATTCTGAAGTCCTAGAAACCTTGAAAATCTTAGAAATGCTCTTAAATCCTGTCCTAAAATCCTAGAAACATGTTTGTGGCCGCTGCGTCTGGCTTCTTGTCATTTTGCAAACGTGTCCCCCAAACAAAGCAGCTTCGGTATTTAAGTAAACACGATGAAACCGGCGTGAGAAAACTTATTTTTTTCTGCTTCCTGTTACACACGTGAACGATACCAACACGCCGACACTTTTTTGAGTCTAAACACATTAAAAAACTGGGCCCTGGGTGTTTTCAGGAGTCTGTGAAGACGTGGACGAGCAGTATTTGTCCCGGCAGGTCTTTGTCTTTGTGAGACAGCGAGCGGAGAAAAGAGAGGAATGTTATTGTCTTTTCCGCAGCAGCTGGTTCCTTCTCAGCCCCTGCTGTCCAGGCCTCATTCACTGCTCTCTGATTAGGTTTTTGTTGCCTCTCCTGCCTCCATATATGTGTGTGTGTGTGTGTGTGTGTGTGTGTGTGTGTGTGAGAGGAAGTGGTTCGTTCGTCGAGGCTTTTTTAGGAACAAACAATGGACTCACTCAGCCAGCTAAACACACATCACCAGAAAGAGGTCAATTATGAAAAAGGACTAACAAAGAGTAAAAAAAAAAAAAAAAACTCTTAGTGTTCGTCTGATTAGTCTTTGTTATGGAAACCATTTTTTCGACTTTGGCTGGAAAAGATTGGTCTCCTGCTGGCGACATCAGGGCCTGATTGTACGTCTGACATCTATGAAAATGTGAAATGCAGCTTTTTTTTTTTTTTTGCTCTAAGAGCTTCACATGATTAAAAAGTCTGATTGTTGTGTCCTGCTGGAGCTGAGCGACCCTCGAGCCGGGTCGTTTAAAAACTCCGAAACTGCAGACGAATAGTGTTTTTCTTTCTCTATTTAAATCAGAACAGTGTGTGGGAGTGGCCTCTGTTTCACCCAGCGTTCATTTGCATACTCCTTCTAGGCCAGCGTCCCACAATGCCCTGCTTTTTATGCATTATTGAGTCTCCTAGTGGCGTCCTTAAAAAGGGGGAAGAGGCCTCGCCATAAAAGGAAGTAGGACTCTGCGTTCAACAAGGATGACTTCAAAGACCCCTTTGAAAAATTGATCAGGTGGGGTTGTAGCTAACAGGCCTTTTCATCAGGAACCGGCACAAAACACGAAAAAATATACTTATTCACTGGGTTCCCACGGTCATGGAAAACCTGGAAAAGTCATGGAGTTTCACAATCACATTTTCTAGACCTGGAAAAGGTTTGGAATGAGTAAAAAATCAGAGAAAGTTTTGGAAAAATTGAGGGAATGTGTTTTATGCAGTAAATTAGATTTTATTAGTGAAACATAACAGTGAATTTAAAAAAAAGAAAAATCGGCAACATTTTTTAAAGAAATCATGCATCTTTTTATTAAGAGTTTGATGATCCTTCCTCTTAAAATAGAAAAAAAACTTTAAAAAATGTTTTTTTCTTTAATTAATTTTTTAGAAATTTTATAGAAAACTTAAATGTTTTAAGGCATGTTTTTTTTTTGAAAAAGGCATGGAAGGCATGTTTTCTTGAAAAAGTTTTGATGATTTTTTTCTTTTCTTTTTTTAAATAAAAAACGAGTTTTTGTTATTAGAAAAAAAAACTTTTTTCTTTTTTTAAGAAACCCTGTTTTGAAGGCATGATTTCTTTAAAAAACAAAAAAAAATCAAACATTTCTATTTCCAAATGTGGGCAATTTTTTTCTTTCTTAAATTTTTTAAAGGCCTGTTTTCTTTTTTAAAAAATCACTAAAATGACACCATTTATCACAGCTATAAACTGTAAAAACAGAATTAATCATTTGATATCTGAAGGTCTTCGATGGCGTCATGTTGGATGCTGAAATTATAGTTAAACAGAGTTTGAATGTGAAATGATTAAATATTGCCGGGCAAGAAAAAAAAATTGGTGGTCTCTAGAAAAGCATGGAAAAGTTTAGACGTGTGGGAACCTTTTATTTATGCTCATAAAGTCTGCGCAGGATTCCTTTAGTGAAAGTAAAGCCTCTTTTTCAAAGGTCACATCTGTCTTGTTTTTCAGACCATTTCCTTAAACTTTTATTTTTAAAAGTTGGAGTGCTGCATTGAAGGTTATGTTACTATAGTAAGGTTGTAAAGTTTCCATGGTGTTCATGACGTCGCTGCTCAGGTTCATCATTAAATCTTGATTGCAACTCAAACTGGAGTTTTTTTACACCGCGGTCATTAAAATAACAACAAAAGAAAGCAGAGAAAAAGGAGCCAAACTGGACTCAGGAGGATAAATGTGTGTTATTACATGACTCTGACAAAAGAAAATACACGCTGAAAGTAAAAAACACGGTCTAAAAAACTCCCTATGGTAGATTTTTACACAAATTAATCACTGAACTAAAATACTTGCAAAAAAAAATATATTACCTGAAAATATCAATTTCTGTAATCAGACACTCGTCCAAACAGATTTATCTGGTTTTCAGCGCTTTAAACATTTCATATTTATCAGTGCAGGTACCTGTGACCTTGACTTTATACAGTCGAGCAGCTCAACAGGCTCGATGTTTGACTTCTGTCTCCGTCCAATCTGAGTCCCAGCTGTCCCATTGTTGTGGTCCACAGCAGCCATGTGTCTTGAGTGACACCCCACGCCACAGGCCGCGTTGCGTCTGGTTGTTTTGAGTCTGCGGCGCCTCCTTGTCTCTGCTGAAGGTCACCGGGTTCGTACATCACATTACATCACCCGTATGATCATAAAGAACACACCAAACGTCACGCGCCGCGTCGCCAATAAATAACCGAGACTTGGACCTGGATGTTGATGTTCACTGCCGCCAGTTCAGAACAGAAAGCTTTTTGAATCTTTTTACTGATCAATATACAAGATTATATGGAAACTTAAAGGTCCCACACTGTAAAAAGCCAAATTTCAATGTCTTTTTAAATGATTAAACAAGTATAGGTGCAAATATAAATAACATGAATGTTTTAAGACGCGCAATCCGCAGAGAAATGCACATAATTGTTATTGAGAAACCTTTAAATGAGCCGTCAGGACTTTTGTGAAGTTGTGATGTCACAGCTTAAAGGTAGAAACTGCGGTGACAGTAATTATTGTGGGTATTAATGTGTTTATCACTATAATGTTGCAGCTGATAAAGGTGGAGCTTATTTTATGAAGTTATATACTGTTAGGTAACAATGTAAATATAGTTTTCTGGGAACTGTTCCCTCGCCTTTTGATTATATCTGATTACGACAGATGATTGGGGCCATTTTAAAGAAAAAAAAGTTAGGTTTGGAGAATGAAGTCATAATGTTACAGGAATAAAGTCGTGATTTTGAGAATAAAGTGGTAGTTTTTAAGGATGGCGTACTCATGCGTACTGATGAAAGTGGTTGGATACTACTTCTGGTTACCGTGCACAGATACTGAGTTTACTCGTAAAACTACGAGTAAAGTCGTAGTTTTTAGCAGAAGAATGAAATGTGTTTTTTCCAAATTCAGTATTTATTTGGGAACACTGACAGAAATATTGGTATCGGCATAGTTCCGAAAATCCAGACTGGGTCGGGCGCTTGTTGTTTCGGCCAGTCAGGGATGCATTCGTGCAAAAAGACACGCAAAGCTTTTTTAGACATGAGCTGAAAAAGTTTTTCTTAAAAAGTGCACCGCAGCCCCCCGCCGCTCCCCTCCTGCTGTTTGGATTTCGGTCTCGGGTCCAAATATTTAGTAGATGGAGGGATATTGGCGGTGTCGTGGGGATCATGTCTGTGTTAAGCTGTGATGAGCTGTCAGGTCTACGCCTCTGTGCGTCTAATCCTGCCATCCCTCTCAAATCTGATCTCATCCACAGATCTGCAGCGTAGCTCAAGGCATCGCTGCTTTAATACTGATAATGCCTTTCTACTTTGTGGGGAATATAATCTTCGGAAATCCCCTTAATCAAAGCGGCAGCGACACAAACATTGCCTTGGAAAACGGCCGAGTAAAGACTTAATATGCTGCAGAGAGTTTTTCTCGTTGTTCACATGAGACGTTGGAGGCGACGCTCACCTCGCAGTTTGTTTCTGTTGAGGGAATCAAACAGTTATCTCTCTTCATGAACTCGCTGCGAACACATCAATATGATCTGCGTATTATTTACATATCAGTTTGGAAGAATTAATGAAGCTATCGCCGGTGCTCCTCCTGAAGTGTTTGGAAATAATTACAGTTGCCTAAAGCTTCTTTAAATATAAAATTAATCTCCTGAATTAATGTAAACCTTGTTGATACTACAGTCTGCTGAAGTAACTCAAAGTACATTTTCTTTTTTCATAATCGTCCCCTCTCAGATATACAGCTAAACAAGTGTTGCTCTAATGCCAATAATAAAAAAGGATTATTGTAATTTATGTTTTATCACAGAAGAATTTTTGTAATCTGTGCAGCTTTAGTAATTTAAACTGTGCTCAAACAATGTCCACTTATGCAGAGCTTTCAGCTGTATCACAGTAGAGCTGAAATCATTCATCAGATTACCACAACATAAAGAAAGAAATCCAACTTTGATAACTGATCTTTTAAATCATATTTCAAGCAAAAATAAAAAACAGTGCTAGTTCCAGAGTTTCAATTTTGAAAGATTTGCCACTATAGACAAATAAAACAGGAACTCAGTTTTTTTGGCTTTTGGTCGGACAAAACAAACAATATGAAATATTCAGTTTTGGGACTTCAGGCAAGTCGGATCTGCAAGAAAAGTTGACGGTATAAGTGCTAGAGGAAAATCCCCGAATGTCCTAACAACTTAAAACTCTAGAAATGTCCTAAATTTCTAGAAATGTCTTATTATCCTGGAAATGTCCTAAAATCTTGCAAACATCCTAAATTCCTAGAAAAGTCCTATTAACCCGGAAATGTCTTAAAATCTTAGAAATGTCTTAAAATCCTAGAAATGCCCTTAAATCCTTAAAATGTCCTAAAATCAGAAATGTCCTAAAGTCCCGGGCGCATGTATGTGTCTGCTGCGACCGGCCCCCGGCCTCCTGTGGTTGTGTCACCAAAATGAATATCCAGAGTTTATTTTTCAAACATAGGCAGATATTTTTCCAGATGTTATGTTTTTTTTTACCCATCAGCCTCCTTGTTGTGTGAGTGTCAGTTTGCTTGGCTGGTCGTGTTGCGTTGAAGTCGGCGCCTCAGAAATCGGCAGAATCTCTGCGCTCACATCGAGCGGCGGTTGCGTGTCGGCAGTGAAGGCAGCGAGTCGCGGCTGCACTTTGAAGTCGGGGTGTGTTTTTCTGTGTTGCGGCGGTGGAGAAGCCTCCGGGGAGGCTCGCGGCCTTCACGCAGACCCCTCCCACCGTCAGCCGCCGCTCGGCTGCCTCCCTGATCAACTTCAAAGTTGGGGACATTTCTGCCTCCGAAGTGTCTCGGCTTTGAAGTGAGGACGCGGCGCAGCCACAGAGGTGCACTCGCACACACGCTAAAACAGACTGGTTCTGCGCTGATATCCAGATTTGTGATTGCGGCTCGCTGCCCAGAGGTCGGCCAGCAGCTGAACGAACAATGACAGTGAGTGCTGACGCTGGGAACACTCAGCAGTTTGCTTTCAAAGACGTCTGAGTTTCTGCAGGCAGGAAAAATGACTTTACAGTCCTGAAAACTGTTTTTAAAGGCACACACGCTGGTTTCACTGAGAAATCTTTGCTGTGTTCCCTGAAGATTAATGCAAAGTGAGATTCTGTAAAATATCTCGCTGATAACTTTCAGTTCTCGAACTCTACCAATCTGCAGATATTTCTGAACTCTGTTTATAGAGTTCGTACAGCGTGTCAAACCTGGAAAAGTCATGGAATTTGCAATTTCCAGTCTAGAAGTTTTGGAAAACTAAATGTACCCCTGGAAGTTTTGGAAAAGTCGTGGAAATCTGTTTTACAAACCTGTACAATGATTTCTTTTGTTACAGTTTCTGGCTGTGATAAATGGTATCATTTGAGATTTTTTTTTAGAAAAATAAAGCAAAAAACAACCAAACAGAACTAAACAGAACAAAATAAAACAATTAAAAATGTATTCTTAAAAAAAATCACCAAAAAATAAACAAAGAAAAAAAAGAAAAATATTCTCTTTAAAAATTGGCAAAATGTTTTTAAAGAAAAAAAACCCTAAAATATCTACTTGTAAAATGTACAAACAAAATTAAAGGAGAAGTTTTCTTTAAAAATGATGGTAAAATAAATACAAAATATTAAAAGTTTTATGCCCTCCCCCGAGCCAAGATAAAAAGCCCCTCCCCGGTGCTAACTTTATTATCTGACATGCCTCATCATCAATAAATATAAAAATGTATACTTTTTTGGTAACAACTTCAAATATATAGTCAGAATAATTATAGTTCTGTGGACATTTTTTTCCTAGATTTTTGTTTTACATTTTCCTCCTTTTTTTAAAATAAATTTGCAGGATTTTTCTTTTGCCATCTTTTCGTAAAATTATGTTATTTGTTGGATATTTTTTGCCAAGTTGCTCTTTGGTTTTTTCCTCAGTTTTTGAAAGAAGTCAAACTAATTTCCTCAAGTTTTAAGGGGAAATGCATCTCGACACGGCGTCAGAAAACTGTCGATCCAGTTTTTTGTTTATTTTAATAAAATGTAATATTGTTTCAGACTGCTGTGATAAAATGAATGAAAAATAAATATATATTTATACTGCAGTCTGTGTATAAACAGGTAGTAGAAGTAGTACAAAGGTAAAGTTTAACAGTGCAGTGTGAGCAAAATGTCATCTCCCGATTCTTTGCAATCAGTCAGAGTTGTCGCCAAAATTTAATCTGACATTTTTGAAATCACCATGGTGTTTCCTGCAGATTTTCATAATGGTGACGGCACTTTAGTCGTTCATTCGGACGGTTTACGTCCGCGCTGAGGACGGCAGGTTGCATTTGCGATAATGAAATCACACCATCCAGCGGCCTTTTCATCCCGCTGCAAACCCTCACTCGGTTAGCTCATTACTGCTCGAGCACTCAGTGAAGACGTGAAGTCGAGAAGAGAGAGAGACGGAGACGGAGACAGAGAGACAGAAAGAGAGAGAGCTGTGTGTCTGTGTGAGTCACTCACCTAAAAATATCACCCATATTCCTCCTGTTCTTTCTGCCGGGTAACGCTGACCTGTGAGTCAGAGCTGTGGCTGGAAGCAGTCGGCGTTCAGGAGGGTAACCAGGTGATCTGACCGCGAGAGGATGATGTTTGTCAGGGAGCGATGGGAGCGCAGCGAGGGCAGCTGACTGCGGTGATACTGGACGGGTGGACGGAGAGCCGGGGCAACTCACAGGCGCAAAAGAAAATGGCTGCGTTTTGCAGACAGCAGACAGTTGTTGCCAATTAAAAAAAAAATTTTTTTTTTGAAACCTTGAGCGACGTCACTTTTCTTGCTTGCCTTTCACAAGTATTTGAACCTTTGAAATCTGAGCAAATTTGGTGTGTCTTTAGTAAAAACACTGGAAAAAATATAACGAGCAACTGCAAGAAATTGGTCAATTTTTTAAAAAGCTAGGGAACAATGTGTTGGGGAAAAAAAACAAAAGCTAGGGGAAAACTACATGTATAATTATATATTTACATTTTTAAAATTATGTCACAAAATTATTTATTTTTTTTAAAATCTTGTTTTTTAAAAAAAATTATTTATTTTGTTTTATTATTGTTATTATTATTATTATTATTATTACTACTTTAAAACTAATTTTCAGGTCATTTTTAAATACTTTTTTTTTTTTTTTACAGATTTTGTACGAAATGTTCCACAAGAAAATAGTAGATTTATAATAGTAGATTTGAACAGCTTCAAAATGTCTAGGGAAAAGACAAAGCTTGAGGGCTGTTTTTTTTTTTTTTTTTTTTTTTTACTAATTTTCAGGTTTTTTATTTTTGTACTTAAACCCAAAATGTAAGAAATATTATATTTATATTTATAATATAATAAACTATATTAATAAATTCTAATTACATATTTAAGATTATGTGCAGAATTATTATATTTTATATTTTTTTGTAGTAATTTTGTTTTATTTCACAAAGGGAATTTCCATGTTTTTTGTGACTTTTTTGACTTTTTTATTTTTAAATGTGTTTTTGAAAGTAGTCAGGCCAGTTTGCTCAGGTTTCAAAGGGTTAAAGCTGTTAACTCGACATTGTACAGAGACACTGAAGCTCTGGAAGAACAAATAAAAAATATATATTCTATCTTGTACACACAAGATATGAGACCCACAAGTTATTACCTCGCACGAAATAAATGAGTTTCTATTTATTTCCAAGCATCAGTTATATTTAGATCTTGCAGGCTCATTATTATAACTTTGTGGACAAGATATTAATCTTATTAATATCTTGCTCTCATAATTTATCTTGCGCGAAAAGATAATAAGTTGACCTTGTGCAGTCAACATAATAACTCAAACAAGATTTGAATGAAGCAGTTTGCACACGAGTCCCTGAAATATGTTGCATGTTTGCTATACGTTGTTTGCAATTTCAAAATATTTGTGCTTTATCGTGTGCGCAGAAGTTATTTTGCGTGAGCTAATTAAGACTGTTTTCATGCATGCACACGTTGTATTTTGATGTGTGCATGATGGTGTGACATGTAACTAAGTTACTGTATGTGAAGGAGATGGTTGAAAGTTCTTAAAAGCCTCTAAAGTACCGGATCACAAATCGAACCTGACATCAGAGTCTGGCTCTCAGCGCTTCAGACACTTTTGATTCGATCCCAAAAGAGTGTTGAGGTTCAGCACCCATCCCTGATAATTTATTCATGTGTTTGGCCTCAAACCAATAAGACAAATATGTCTGATAAATCCTGCTCAAACGAGATCCAGATGAGTCATTTGTCTTTGTTTATTTTCACTTGTTTTAGCTGCGATTTATTGCAGAGCGACAGAAGAACGACTCACCTGCAGGAGACAGTGATGCACGGTCACAGGGAGGCGCAGGGACGCTCTACTTGCTTTAATTTGTGGGACACTTGACTTTTTTGACAGGAGGACATTTAAAGGATTTTAGGATATGTTCAGGGTTTTAGCATATTTCTAGGATTATAGGACGTGTTTAGACTTAAGGACATTTCCAGGATGTTAGGACATTTCTAGGATTCGAGAAGTTTCTGGGGTTTTAAGAATTGTCTTGGATTTTAGAAAATTTCAAGAATTTTTGGACATTTCTCAGACTTAAAGACTTTTTCTTCTTATTTAGGATTTTTGGATGTTTTCAGTTTTTAGGGAATTTCTATATAATTTCTTTCAAGGAATTAAGGACATTTCTGTCATTTTAGGACATTTCTAGGATTTTAGGACATTTTTAGGATTTTCCAGTGTTTCCAGGATTTCTAGGATTTTAGGACATTTCTAGGATCTTAGGTTGTTTCAAGGATTTTAGGACATTCCTTGCATCTTAATACATTTCTGTAATTTTAGGACGTTTCTAGGATCTTAGGTTGTTTCTTAGGTTGGAATTTAGAAAAAAGCAGAATTAATGGTGAAAATCGTCAGTATTTGGGAAGCTATTCCTGTAGTTTAATCCTCTCTGAAGTGGAACAAACAGGAGTCATTGTTGTCTTTTGGTTAAATTTCTATCGGCTCAGTTTTTCGGGAAGCTACACGATGTTAAATAAGATGCTTTTAGCACCTGGACACGTTTCTACTCGGCGTCCCTGGTTTCTTATCGTTAGCGAGCAGCAGTATCTCTGTCTCCACTTCCACGCCGGCTGGATGTCGACAGTGATTTGTTGTCTCCGGCCTCTTTTCTCTCTGCTGCAGCCAGAAGATGGCATGGTTCGTATGCAGTCTCCTCTCCAACTAGAGATCAGGGCTGCCACACTATTAATAGCCCTGCCATGCTTTTAAATGAGCGTGTGTGAGTCTGTAAATAAACCGCTGCTCGCTGGGAGGGAGCTGTACGAGCCGCGGCCTTGCTCTGCAAGAGCAGCAAATGCAAAGAACATGACAGTTTATTGCCGTGTAAAGTGGCTGATGATTGTGATCCGATCTGAAAAGGGATTTCCTGGTTTGCGCTCAGATTTAGGGCTATAAATGTGTCACCTTCCCTCTGCCAACATGATTTTTATGACAGATGTTTTCAGCTGCAGGGCACCGTTTTTTCATTTTTTTTTCACCCAGGTTTTTTGGGACGCCAGCCACAATTTTGCACCGCCACGCTGTGTCTGGATAAAAAGCTACATGTGAGGAATTAAAAGCAGTGCAGAAGAGAGAGGCCCGAATTGAAATGTGTTTCATGTGTCGCCTTCAAAAGGGGAACAGAATAATATGTTTGCTTAATCACGTCTTCTCTTTTAAAACGTGCAGCCAAGTTGCCTGGTAACTAAAGTGGAGCGGAAATAGTTTGACTTAAGAATCATAATTTAACAAAAGCAGCGGGAGAATGTCTCTTAGTATCCACATTCAAGGCCTTCGAAAACGTCCTTGAAAGCAGCAACGTGCAGCGTTTGACTCATGAATTCTTCTTTTATTATATTTTCACACCCATTCAGGTTTTAAATCAGACTTTAACCTCATGTTTCACTCTTTGTAAGACAGCAGCAGTCAGGCGTGATGGTTTAGAAGTTTTGTGAGGTTTATTTTTAATAATAATACGTTAATTTTCTTCTAGAGAAGTCCACAAAAAGTGCTTGAATAAAGTTACATGCTAATGTGCTGAGGTTCATATAAATTAGTTTTCATGCTTCCTGCTGTCCGTCCGTCTGTTTGATGGTCGTGAACGCTATATCTCAAGAACCCCTTCACATTTGGCACAAACGCTCACTTGGACTCAGGAATGAAATAACAACATCTTGTTGGTCAAAGGTCAAGGTCACTGTGGCTTTGCATCCACCTTTATCTTATGAGCGCAATTTCTCAAACACACCGTGAGGGACTCATCTCAAATTTGGCACAAACGTTCACCAAGACTCAGCAATGAACTTTTTAGATTTTGTTGGTTATAGGTCAAAGGCCAAGGTCACTGTGACCTTATCTGTCTCATTCTTGTGAACCCGATATCTCAAGAACACCTTGATAGGATTTCTTCAAATTTGGCACAAACGTTCACTTGAACTTAATGCAATTATTAGAATTTGGTGGTCCGAGGTCAAGGTCACTGTACCTTTGCTTTGATCTTATTCTTGTGAATGCAATAATTCAAGAGGGCCTTGAGGGAATTTCTTCAAATATGGCACAAGTGTTCACTTGGACGCACTATTTAAAACCTGAAAACATCCTTGAATGTAGCTTTTGAAACAAAAGTTTGTCGTTTTATTATTTTATTGTTTTATTGTTTTATTATGCGTTTTCAGGTCAGTTTAGATGTTAACAGCTTCATGCTTTTCTCTTTATAAGACAGCAGCGGTCAGAGTTGATAGTTTGAAGAATTTGTGACTTTCCTTGATAAGACATTGTTTAGTTTCCAAATCCAAGTCCCTAAAAAGTGCTTAAATGACATAACATACAGTCTTTTATAATGGATACAACTCATTTGTTCAATTTCGGTTGCTATAACTATAACTTTAACATTTCTATCTTGAAATCAAACTTCAGCATCATAAAAGACTTTTTTCTAGAGTCATATAACAAAAACAGTGAAAGTATCTTTTAGGTGTAATTGTTATCTGTATTCAAGGCCTCAAAACATCCTTGAGTGCAGCTTTTGAAACCTCCCTTCAGTGTTATTGTGCTTTCAGATCCATTCACGTTTTAAATCAGACTTTTTTTATACGCCCTTTGTTAGAGTTGTTAGTTTGAGGATTTTGTGACTTTTTTGATGAGAATATGTTGATTTTTCAAATACAAGTCCCTAAAAATGCCTAAATGACATAACATGCAGGAATTTATAACAGATACAGCTCATTTGTTCCATTTAGCATGATACAACTTAGATTTATGTGGGTTTTCAGACACATTTACGTCTTCAAATCAATCTTCTGTCTCATAAAACACTTTAAGACTCATCAATCATAACAAAAAACGTGGTAAAAATATCTTTTAGATATCATTGAAGGGGTAAGAGTCATAACAAAGGTCTTTGAATGTGTTCATTTTCTTAATTCAAGGCTACAGAAAGTCCATGGATTAATTATGCTGCGTTCCTGTAGTACTGTAGAGTTCTTTATTAACATTTCATGTTCATTTACATACTGGAGTCAGAGTTAATGTTATTAACAAGTCACAGTTAACGTCTGCATTAAAGTAAGCAAAGCAAATCAGATCTTCAAGAGCTAATTGCAATCATTTGGTTTGGTAGTGTTTTATATATTATCCTTAATATCTAATAAACAGTGCAGATCTGCTGCAGCAGGAAGGTCTGGAAGAAAGATTTAGACTGACTCTCTTCAACCTCAGCACCAGCAAAAAGGTTTTCGTGCACCAGCAGCGCCTCAGAGGTGTGGTTCACCTTAAAAAGTCCTGAAATAGCTAACATTCAATAAACCTGCACTTTTATAAGTTTAAATTTAAAGAAATACAAACCCAGCTTTGAGTTCAGAGCTGTATTTGGTCTTTTTGTTGTGGGAGAAGAAAACTACAGAATAGATTTATCCTCAAACTAAGTGATACTCAACTTGCGGCCCGTGGGCCAAATCTGGCCCCTGAAATGTGGCCCCCCCCAAACCATTTTATAATCTAAAAAGGTGATTTAGGCTGGGGATTGTTTTTGTACTTTTATATACGGTCAAAGTAAAGCTTTTTCATAAAAAAAAAACAAAAATAAAACAGTAGAGAACCCCCCATCAACAGGTCTTAGCTCCGCCCCTAAGGTCCTAAAATCCTGCAAACTTCCTTTAGTCCTATATACTTATAAAACCTTGGAAATGTCCTAAAACCTGAAAAATATCCAGAAATTTCAGAAATTAGCTAAATTCCAGAAATGTGCTCAATTCCTAGAAACATCCTAAAATCCTAGAAATGAAAACTTTAACATCCTCAAATCCTCTCAACGTGCTAAAATCCTACTTTGTCCTGAAATCCTTTTATTGTGCTGAAATCTAAGAAAAGTCCCCAAATCCAAGAAACTTCCTAAAATTCTTAAAACATGCTTAAATCCTAGAAATGCCCCCAAAATCCAAGAAATGTCCTTAAATCCTAGAAATGTTGTTAAGTCTGAGAAATGTCCTAAAATCCCAGAAACATGTATGGAGCTGCTGCGACTGGCCCCTGACCTCCTGTCATTTTGCAAAAGTGGCCCCCAAAGCAAATCAAGTTTAGTATCCCTGAAGTAAAAGCAAATCACCTTTTTGTCCTCAATTGTTTGTGATAGTATTTCGTAAATTATCCATATTATCTAATATACCACGTGGATCTGGTTCAAAAGGAAGGTCTGAATAACGTTTGAACAGACTCGTCGACCTCAGCATTAAAAAAAAAAAGCAAAGTTTTGAAACGTCAGAGGTTGAAAACCACCTCGAAAAGCCTTGATCAGGCTCATGCTTGTTTAAATTTAAAGCCAGCTTTGACAAATCATTTTAGAGCTGTATTGAGTCTTTTTTTTAAATTTGTTAAGAGGAAGAAAAGTACAGAAACGTCGTGGATTTATTCTGTAACCTTTATAGACACTTCTTGTAAGACAGGAGCACTTAATGTTGATGAATGTGAACGTTTCACGAGGTTTGTATTTGGTTAAATGGCTGTTGAGGGTAACCTTGAGGGGAACGGTGGCCTGGAAGAGAAAATGCTCTTGAAGCGTGTCCGCTCTGTTTAAGAATGAACTCTCCTGAATGAAAAATAAGCGTTTTGATTTATTCATCTTTGTGTGTGTGTGTGTTAGCGCTGACCAGGATTTTTATCCGCGGGTGATTGTCATCTGCTCCCGAAGAGACGGAGCATGAGGAAGACAAACTATTGTCCCGATAAAGCCACAAACAGTTCATCAAAACCAGCTAAATAAAACCTGAATAATTTGAAGAGAGTGTTTGTAGGGGTTAAATTTAGCTGCGCGGAGGGGGCCGTCCTTGTGCTGCCAGTCGGGCGCTAACAAAGAGCGTCACATAATAAATGGGACTTTAATTTGTTTTTCCTCGACAAGGTCGCCGTGAGTGATGGGTGAAAGGCAGCGACAGGATGTAGTGTCGGGGCGAAGAGGAGGGGTGGAAAGTGAGGAGGGGGCGATAAAAGCTTCAGTTTACACAAATGTGATTACGGTGCCTTAAAACTGCAAAATCTACAAGGTGCTTCTGCTTAGAGGAGTCACATGTCCGATTTTTTTTACTGCACATGAATGCATCACAACAGGAGGAAAGGTGGGGAGTGAAGGAAAGGAGGACGGCAACAGGACCTGCCTTTGAGATGCTTTACTGTCTCCATGGCAACAGGCAGATGAGGCTTATGGGTGCTGTAGTATGAGGAGAAAACTGACACACCAGACTCCAGCCAAAAAAAGCGGGATTTAACAGAAATGTAGTTTTCTTTGTTTGTTTAGTTTCTTGCTGTTTTGGACCTACATGATAAAAAAAGACTTGTTTGTGGGAGATTTATAAGAGTACTATATTAACATGCTATATGGCCAAAAGTATGTGGACATACCTTTTTATGCTTAGTATTTTAGGCGATAGCCATGGTTGGAATTACGTTTCCCATCCGGCACATTATTTATATTCAGCACAAACATCCGCTCGGACTAAAGGATGAACTGACTTGATTTTGGTGATCACGGGTCTAAGGTCAAGGTCACGGTGACCTTGCATTCATTTTATTCTTGTAAACATGTTATATCATAAATACCGTCTGAGCGTCAGATTTCAGGAACAGAACGGGATTTCTATATTTTATTTAGTATTTATTTGTTTTTTGTACCCCAAAAAATCCTCTGCAGGACCTGTGGAAGCCCTGAGACGTCAATATGACGATCACAGCCTTGAAAAAGTGAAGCAGGTGGCTGTTTTCAGGTAGTTTTCAGGCTGTTTTCAGGCTGTTTTCAGGCTGTTTTCAGGCTGTTTTCATAGCTCTCAAGGTGTTCCTGAGTAACCAGCACTTATCTGCTCCAGAGGTCATTGCAGCCGTGCTCGATTCCTGATAAGCACTTTATTAGCGCTCACAGATCCACAGAGATGTTTTCTTCTTCTTTGGCCCCGACACAGTCTGACTCTGCTCGTCTCAGCCTGCGTGAGACTGATTTAACCCCGCGACCAGACGGCTGTGATGCGTCTTCTCTGCCCTCTGACATACACTGTGTTTACATGTAGCCTGTCAGGGACGCCAGCTGCTTCGTTAGCACGCGCAAAGAAATCTCAAACAGGGAAACTAATGAAAGCAGCAGAATGAGCTGCAGAACAAGAAGATGAGGCGGGCCTGATTTTAGACAGCTTTGAATCGGGGGGCAATAACAGATGTTATGAATATAAGTTATTCTTTAAGTGTGTATGCTGAACTTTTTCATGTTTTATTTTTTGATAGCCAAGCTCAATTGTGTGCCTTTTTATGCTCAATGGCAGAGATACGATATCACACTGAAATGTTTTTGTACTTTTAGTATACATAAGGTGTCAGAGTGCATAAAACAGCATCAAAATAGAGCTTGATTATCAAAAAACAGTGCCAGTGGAGGATCAGACAGAGGTCCTAAGACCCTAATGTTCAAAAATCCTGGAAATGTCTTTAAACACAAAGTTTCCAAAAATCCTAGAAACTTCTTAAATCCTTTAAATGTCCTAATAAAGAAATGTCTGAAAAACGTCCTAAATTCCTAAAAAAAAGTCCTAAATAAACATCCAAAAATCCTAAAAGTGTCCTAAAATCCAAGAAATGTCTTTAAATCCCAGAAATGTTCTAAAATACTATAAGTTATTAAATCTTAGAAATGTCCTCAAATCCTAAAAAGTGTCCTAAAATTCTTAAAAATGTCCTTAAATTCTTCAAAACCGCTCAAAGTGAGACTTTTTCGGGGCTAAACATGCTGATGTTTGGTGTTTGTGGGGCAGGTGGAGCATTTGGGGGGACATCGCCTCCCCCGTGCCCCTGCCTACGACCGGCCCTGAGAGGAGTTTTATTTTAAAGGCCGACATTTTAGCTACCTCTGTAAATGTATTCAAATTAATTTCCCATTATTGCCGTGCTTATCGTAGGCCGCAGAGACATAAACAAAGATGCGGACAAACGCTGAAAAGCAATTAAAAATAAATGGGGTTTGGACAGAAGTGCCCCAGAGAAAGAGATAAAGGCAGGAACAGTATGGAGGCTGTTAGCTGCAGCCGAGTCAGAGCTGCTGCTGCTGCTGCTGCTGCTGCTGCTGCTGCTGCTGCTGCTGCCTCGCTTTATTTGTTTATTTTGGTCACAACTGTTGTGGACTTTTTGGACGCCGTCCTGGGGCGCCATCACACTAAACGGCTAAATTAACCCAATTATTTGGAGCGAGCTGGAGTGGCGCTGCTGCCTACAGGCCCTGTGTTATTTCTGAGGACTGTATATCCATTTGTCTCTGCACAGCTTCTGGCTATGAGTGTGTGTGTGTGTGTGTGTGTGTGTGTGTGTGTGTGTGTGTGTGTGTGTGTGTGTGTGTGTGTGCGCGCGCGCGCGCGCTCCACATTATTCCACGGTCAGCTGAATCTTGCAAAGGAGGAGTGATTACTGTGCGGCTTTACTTAATGAAAAATAATGACTTGCTTGCCACTGAGTTTTTTTTTTTTGTGTGTGTGTGTGTGTGTGTGTGTGTGTTAAAAACTGTGTTGTACCTGAGTTTCATGTCAAAGCTTCAGAAACGAGAAGAAAAGCCTCGGCACAGTTTGTTCCACCCTTCAGCCGAAGAGGCAACAATAGTTCTTTAAACGAAGGCTCGTTTCCGTAGCAACATGCCAAATATAACAAGGCTTCTGCTGGCGTAAAAATAAAGACACGGGGATGCAGACGTGCAGCGCTGACAGAGGCAGGTCTGCAGGCCTGATCTCCCTCTGATGGTATTCACTCTTTAAAACCACGTCGCTCAGATGAATGCTAATGCCCGCAGATGTGACGCCGCTGCCATCGCTTTTTATTACCCAGACAAACATGATGCGGGCTTTATTTGTTCTTTCTTCTTCTGGGTTTTATCAGCTCAGTCAACACACACCACAGTGGTTTCCACGTTGACCTCTGCTGTGTTTCGCAGCCAGTGAGGAGGAAGCAGAGCCCGGAGCTCGGTGGCTGCTGTTAGAAAGTTTAATTCTGCATTGTTTAATATTGCACTTTCAAAAAGTTAGGAGATTTTTTTCCCTTTGAAACCTGGAAAAATATCAGCTCTTGTGCTGTGAAACGGCAGTAAATTGGTTTGATTTATCTTGAAAACAAGCAACTTGTCAAAAAAATGTCCTGTAAATTGGAAAGTCATCTGGAAATTTGTTTCAAAACAGAGAGAAAGAGAGTTTGAAAAATTATCTGAAGTTAATAATAACAAAAATAATGATAATAACAATAACAGTTAAGTAGTTAATAACTAGTTTTACATGGATGAAAACTTCTAAACTTTCAGAGGTTTTACAGGACAAGAACAGCTGAGTATCATCAGCGTACGGCGAAATGAAAAATTAAAAATAATAATACAAATAGATGCATCGTACAATGGATGTATCTTATCATCCCTACGGAAAGCAACTTATGAGATTTTATCGAACCCTTAGAGGAAAAAAAAGAAAATGATGAGTGTTGAAGTGACACCAGAATGTAATTTATAAACCCCGCTCAGCACCAATTCACTGATACGTGAGTGAGCGGTAACAGTTCCTGTCTTTAAATGAGATGACAGAGTCCTGGTCACCGCTGATGTACGGCTCATCCTGTCGGCGCCGTAATGGATTCTGTGTCCGACTTCGCACTCACATTTGCAGCAGCAGAGACAAAAGACAATTTCATTTACCTGCATCTAATGAAAAGGCAATTTGTTGTGCGATAGCATGGAGATGGAGATGGAGGAGGACGCTGACAACCAGGCGGCCTGTAGGCTTCACAGCAGAAATGAATGACAGCGTGCGCCGCCGGCAGCTCCCAGAGGCCGCACCACGTCTGCAGCTGCACAAACTCAATCATTTTCTCCACGGTGACCTGCTGGAGACCCGCTATCAACTGTCTCTCTCAATATTAGCCTCGAAAACTCTGCTTTTGCAATGAAGCCAGTCTTATCAGAAAAGTAGCGGTGCTTTAAAAGATATTTCAAAGTCTGTGTATCCTCTCCTTCCCTTTTTAAGCTGCAGGTGTTCTACATATAAATGTAAGCCGCGTGGCCTCTTTCTTGCATTAAATATGTAATAAGATGTTTCTTCAGGCACTCTTGTCATTTTCTGAACAGCTGCCATGTAAAGTAAAAGGCAATAAAAGCCTGTTTGCCCAGTGAGGTGCAGGGAAAGTTCAAGGTCTTAAACAAGAGAGAGGTTTTTAATACAAGCGGCAATAATTCAAACTCTAAAAGTCAGTGAATTTCTTTGCCTCATATTTATTGAGATTCAGCCGCAGTGTTCAGAATGAGATTGATTTTTGAACTTTTTGCGAACGCAGACCTGAAATAACACCAGCTAGAAACAAAAGCATAGAAAATGTTTTCTGCAGTCGTGCCTGGACATATATCCTCTGATTATTCATGTTTTTAAGATTGTAGAGTGCAGACTGTTATTTGTCTCGTAGTAGCAGTTGAAGATTAGCTAGGTTTTCCAAATTTCAGATTTGTTTTGACTTGGTTTTGTTTTTATAGACTGAAGATGAAGGAATGCAGGCATTGATCAGTTTAATAGATACAGCTATTGAGATAATTTACTAGATCAGTGATAATCAACTTACGGGGCCGCGGGCCAAATCTGGCTCACAATAGGGTGTCAGGTGTCCCCCTAACTATTTTCTAGTTCACAATAAAAATGAAGTGATTCTCACTGGGAATAGTTTTTGCACTTTAAGTATACAAAAGGGACCAGAGAGCATAAAACAGCACCATCCAGAATCCAGAAACATTTTATCCTAAAAATGTCCTCTTTACCAAGAAAGGTCCTAAAATCCTAGAAAGTCCCTAAAGTTTGAAATGTCCTTAAATTCTAGTTATGACCTAAAACCCTAGAAATGTTTAAAATCCTAAAATGTCCAAGACCAAGAAAAATTCCTAGAAACGTCCTAAAAATCCCAGAAATGTCTTAAAATTCTAGAAATATTCTGAGATTCTAGAAAAATCCTGAAATCCTAGAAATGTCCTTACATTCAAAAACATCCTTAAATCTTATAAATGTCCCAAAATCCCCGAAAAGTCCAAAAATCCTAGTAAACATGTATGGGGCTTCTGCAGTTGGCCCCTGGCCTCCTGTCTTTTGCAAACGTGGCCCTCTAGCAATGCAAGTTGAGTATCCTAAAAGTAAATTTGGGTGTCATCTGTACTATTACACTTGTTAATTTTGTTGTTTTAGGTATTTCTATTATACATCAAAGTGAAGCATATAAATGTTAAATTTAAGGGGCTCAAGGATTGAGTCTTGTGGAACTCCAAATGTTTTTATGTATAAAGACTTAATAAATATCTATAAATTCATCATAGATCAGAAAATAACTTTTACACTATCTTATGGAAAAATCTTTTTGCTAATGCTCCTTCAGCAACCCAAAATGTGTTATTATTGTCCTGTAACTCATCTCTGCAAAGTATTAGTAAGTCATTTGCCAACCGTAATATATAAAAAAAGCCTTTAATTCAACGTGTACCCTCAGTTTACAGTGTTTTATTGGAAAGAGTTGTACTTAGTCAAAAAGTGACACTGCTGGAAAGAAATGTTCTTTCTCTAAAAATTGACAGAACAGCTGGTAAACGGCGCTTCCAAGAGCTTCTTTTAATTAACATGTAGAAACAGTATCCACGGGCGTCCTAAATGATGCTCCAGCAGTCATTTGCACTGTAACTAAGTGGCTGTTTCTCCTGCTGGAGCTGTGAATATGTGAGAGCTACACCTCTAATTGAACACTGGCATGTCGGAGCATGTTTCAGCCTCACGCTGCCATCAGCTGCCGTCACACGGGGACCCGGCCTCCTCCTCTGAGCCTCCACCTCAGTCACACTCTGCCTTACCTCCAGCTCCCTGTGATTGTCTTCTACAACACACCAGCCATGTCCTAAATTCAGGACGTAAACAGACATAAAACTGTAGACTTCCTGGCAACAATATTTTTCTTCTCTGGCCAAAACAATAAACATTTTAAGAGCAGAAATATGTCACCGTGTCTTTTCCCAACACTTTAGTTTCGATCTCAACAACCACTGGCCAGACTTAAATGAAATACGACTCAAAATATGTCGGATTACCAGAAGATGATTCTTATTATTTATGTCAAGATGTTTGAAAAAAGTATTCACTGGATTTTTATTTCTAAAAATCATTTCTAAATCCTAGAAGTGTCAAAAAATACTGCAAATGTCCTAAAATCCCAATAATGTCCCCAAATCTCAGAAATGTCGAAAAATCCCCAAAACATCCCACAACCCTAGAAACATCCTAAAATCCTAGAAATGTCAAAAAATGCTCCAAATGTCCTAAAATCCCAATAATATTCCCAAATCTTAGAAATGTTCTTAAATCCCAGAAATGTCCTAAAATCTTAGAAATGTCAAAAAATCCCCAAAACATCCCACGACCCTAGAAACATCCTAAAATCCTAGAAATGTCCTAAAATCCCAAGAAATGGTTTAAATTCTTAGAAACATCCTAAAATCCTATGAAAATTTGTGGGCCCGCTGCCTCCTGTCATTTTGCAAAGGTGCCCCCATGCAAAGCAAATTAATTTATCCCCTCCCTGGAGGATAATTTTCACATATTTTGGTGACATCCTGACCTTTTCTTTATTACCAACATCAGTCCAAAACATTTTTGTCTATGATGACGTATTTCATCACTAGTTTTCTGGATTTAAAGGTCTGATCACCATGAAACACAGAGGATGAACCGTGTTTTTGGAGACTGTATTAACTTTGCTGTGTTGCTGTCCTCAAGTTAATACTTTAACAACATTATGGACAACATTATTTGAAAGCTAACTAATTGCCGTACAGTTTGCAGGCGATATTCGTGGTCCTCAGAGGATGATTTCTTAATCAGCTTTCAGCCCCCTGACTTCCTCTCCTGCACCAGCACCAAGACAATACTTCCATTCACGAACATTTTGGTCTGTTATGAGAGACGAGAGATCGTTACACTGTCATGAAATCTGCTGTTGATAATCATGATCCCCAGAAGATGTATCTTAATTATTTACTTTTCCTCTAGCACCAAAATTAAAATAGTTTTTTTTCTTTTGCTGCCACTTTCCCAGTACTAAAAAAATAAAAAATCTAAAAGTTAAATTGCTATAAATTTAATCACACACATCTTTAATCCCCAGAGGATGTGTCTTAATGATTTAGTTTAGCACCAGAATTAAGATTTTTTTTTAAAACCACTCTCCCAATACTGAAAAACAAAGTTATGATCCTCAGAGGATAGAGCTTAATGATTTACTTTTCCTCTTGCATCTCAGTTAAGCCTAAGATTTTCTGCTATTTCTTCACACACTAAACAATATATTTGACTGAACTCATTCATGGTCCCACAGAGGATAAACCGTGTTTTATCCCTCAGACTTATCAGCGCTGCTACAAGACATCAAAAATACTTTAAAAGCTGTTAAACATTGTTTTGAAATTTGCAAAGTATATTCAAGCTCACTTTATTTTGGGATTTTTTTAACACTTCAGTTAAGGTGCCCTCACTGGCCGTGTGTCACTAAATTTTAATGTTATTATTTCTGCATCCTCTCGTGTTTGATTTTTTTGAGAATATTCTGCGTCTTTTGGCCGCCACCCTCAAACATAATTGCCTTGAAAAAAGTTACTCTCCACTGTTGGCAGCTGCCTCCTGTTGATTAAACCACCAAAGACAAATTTTCCAGACATTTGGCGGGTGTTAAATTTAGGATGCGGACTGAAGAGTTGTTGGGAGGATGGCGATGGAGGCAGCTGGGCAGGTGGCCGCCGTTTCCCACGAGGCTCCACGGTTGCAGCTTTGAGAGATGAAGCCCGTCAGAGTTAGCCAAACAGCGCTAATGCTCTCCCTAGAAAGCCTCCCCGTCCAAATGCTAACAAGAAAGCAAAAGCCGGCTGTGTTTGTGTGCATTTTGAACAGATGCTCTGGCTGTAAATACGGGCGGAAAATGCCATTTGTTTTCATTTTGTTGCATTCGGGGGAAGGGGAGGATTATGTTGTGGGAGAAAACAGTCATTCAGTCCGTCCTGAGCTGATTTTTATCTTGTACCCTGCAAAACAAATATTGGTATTTTGGAAACGAAGGACAAATACAAACAGCGTGCCTGCTTTTCATACAGAAATTGTGCATAAAAAATTCCCCCTCAGTCTTTGTGATCTCCGTCCTCTGAAGCGAGAGCTGACGGCTGGCTGCTTCATGAAAGTGGCAGCGAGGACCAATCACCTCGCCTTCATCTCGCCCAGTCAGCAGCTTTCTGTGTAGTTTTATAAACTGTGAACTTTTTAAATATATTTTCAATCAGTGCATTCATGCTGCACGTTTAACTCTGACGAATGAGCAGCATTCAGTCATTATGGGATGCCCAAAAGATGTTTGTCGCATTTGTTTTTGTCTTAATTTCAAAACTGTCTAACACTGGAAAAATAACTCTCTTAGTCAGTAAATGTATCTGTCAAGTGTCAGATTTCAGCGATTAGAGTGCAAATAAATTCAAAATATTCAGCAGAAATAAATCTGACAGGAAGTCACAACTTCACACACAAGTCACAAAACTTTTACTGTTGTTTTTTTCGTGATTTTTGGTTTTATGTAGGTGTTTCTATTTTTTGAGTGATCGCAGAGTCAGCAGACAGCAGACAAGATTCTGGTTTTCTCTTGTAGTCGGTTTGTGGTTCAGTCAGAATAAAGCGTCTTTGGTCTCATCCGGTCAAACAGTCCTCGTGGCGATCTCGGTGCGATATTAGGCAGCTGGACTTGCGTGAGTTTCGTGAAGAAGTTTCGCCTCGAATCTGAGCAGCTTCTTCAGATCTGAAATTAATACGTTTTTGAAAAAATGAATATACTCTGAAAGTTTTGGAAAAGTCATGATGTTTTCATGGGACCGTCGTAAATTTGAAATTCCAATGATAATTTCAGTTTTTTGTAGTTTCTGGCTGTGATAAATGGAGCCATTTTGGTGACTTTAATGCCGTGGGCCTGCAGGTTTTTTAGTTTTTTAAATAACCAACTTTTTTTCTTTCTTTTTTTTTAAGCAAGCAAACAATTTAAAAAAAAAATTTTTCAGTAGAAATCACTGAAAAAGTTTTAAATAAAAAAAAAAGTCAAGATCTTGAAAATTTTTCTTTAAAAATCCCCCAGATTAAAAATATAAATAAATAATTAAAAATAAAAAAAAAAATCACCAACAATAAAACAAACTGTAAATGTTTATTTCAAGTATTGCCAAAAAACTTATCAAAGTTTTCTTTAAAAAACAGCGATCAAATAAACACAAAATACAACTGTTTAAACTTGTATGTCCCTCTATAAAGCCAAAATAAAAAAACCTTTCAAAGTTCATAAGTTCCTTTAAAACACAGGAAAAAGGCAATGAGCAATTTGATAGAAAAAAGCTTCAAAAAACAGTTGATTGAGAAATTACTAAAAAAAAAAAAAAAAAAAATCATAATTTTAATTTTTAAAATTATGTTACAAAAATTATTATAATTTTTAAGAACTTTTTCCAGGTCATATACGTGTTTTTTTGTTGTTATTTTTCAGACTAATTTTCAGGTAATTTTCTTACACTTGTAACTCATCTCTAGCTAATTTTGGGGCCATTTTTATTTTTTCCCATGTTTTTTTTTTTAAAGAAATCAAGCCAATTTCTTCAGGTCTCACAGGGTTTAAAAACATTTTAAATTGTGTATTTTCAAAGAGGAAACAGTGGAAATCAAGTGTTTAAACACCTGCCAGGGTGACAAATTGTGAAGCTCTGTTGCTCGCAGTCCCCCCGAAGCGACGTGCTGAACATTTCCTCCCCCTGCCCCTCCGCTCTGCCCCTGCTGTCGTAGTAGAGGTCATCTCCAGTTATTACTCCTCCTCTGCTGATGACTGAGAAGCAGAAAATCCTCTGCAGCAGTGAAACAGCCTGCAGGAGCAGACGGAGGCAGCAGTGAGAGTGAATGAGTCGACATAGTAAAACGTCAAACACGGCGTAGACGTTGTAAAAACGGTTTCTGCCTTTGCGGTGCAGTAATCTCTCTCTGTGACGCAACGCCGCTCCACTCCCCGAGTGCAGCTGATTTGGAAACTATCAGCACTCTGCTTAAATTTCCCCAGTGTGAAAAGTAATGCATACCCAATGAATCCTCCTCTATTTATCTATCTGACTATCCACACACACACACACATACACACACGCTGCTCCTCAGTCTCTATCTGAACCACCTGCCCTGCTGCAGGGAAATTTAAAAAAATAAATAAAAAATAAAGCTTCTCAGCTTCAGTTTTTCCGCTCGGGTCCCCAGACGTCTCGACATGTTTCCATTAGATTACAGATGACAAATAGACGCAGATCTCGGTCTGTCGGCTGGGAGCGGTCCAGCTGTGATGGCACGACGGTGTTTCTGCCTCCAGAGGTTTCACTGGTGTTTGTTAGTGTTTGTTAAAGTGCAGCTGGGGGGGCGAGGAGGAGCAGGAGGAGCAGGAGGAGGAGGATTCACTGCAGCATGAAGTCGATCAGACAGAAAAAAAACCCTGAAAAAGTTTGCAGACAAAAATCAGCTGCTGACAAAAGCCGAAACAGCGACGATGAATCAATAATTTTGTCCCAAAGTGACTCCTTTGATAACAGTGCCGCCTGCTCGGGATTAACAAACACTGGGCCCTTTAGGAGTGTTTTTCAGCAGTTAACATGCAAATCCTGGCAGTAACTAAGTACATTTACTCACATACTTTACATTATACTCCAAGTCGCTGAAACAGCATTGTGGAGTGTCTGAGAGGAGCTGAAAATATGACATTTTCAAATGTAAAAATAAATAATAAAATCTATTTAGCCTGGCTTTAATCAGGTGCTTTAGAATTTTATTTTTTATTTTTTAAATTTTTTAAATAGATTTATACTTTTTATAATATTTTTTTATTTATTTGACTCTTTTTTTAAAAATTATTGTTCTGTTGTTTTATTATTTTTCATTGTGATAAATTTTATTTTTTTAAATTTTAATATTTTCTTTTCTTTTCCTTTTTATTGGTCGCTTGTTAAGCACTTAAAAGTTTATTGATCTGTTTGAAAGGTGATATAAACATCAGGTTTGACTGATTGATTGATTGAATTGATTTGCAATTTGGAAGTACTTGTACTTAACTTGAGTATCGATTTTCTGCCTCTTTGTGCTCATACCCAGTATCTGAAAAAAGCCTAAAGCCTAAATTTTAGTCTGTCAATGCAAAAAATTGTATTTCTAATGTTCCGCTGAAGAGTTGATCTGTTTTTATTTATGGTTTTTTTTTTTCTCTTTTGCAGAATCAGACGTTGTGCAAAGGCCTCAATGAACTTCAGAACGGACAGGTAAGGACACGTCCTGTTTGCACGGCGCCGTGTGTCTGATGAAATGTATGAATCATATTTACATTATTCGGCGGCTGCTGCACTGTGGAAACTCGGCGCTGAATGAAGCAGAGAGGCCGTGATCGTGTTTGTAGTTTGTTTATTTCTCTGCTTCTCTGTAGATTTTAATTTAAAAATCATTTTTTCCTGCTCGTTTTCTGCCTCTTTACACAAGATTCAGTGCTGAATGATCGTCTTCAGTGCTGGAGGACGTTTTCAGGTCTTCTACCTAAAAATCCCATTTCTGCAATATGACAATACAGTGTTTGAAGTAGAAGTACTGCATCTAAAGTACAGAAATATTCTCAGCTTTGTGCAATAAAAACATTAGCAATAAAATTATGGAAGTATCGAAAGTACTGGTTGTGCAGTACAAAATATTCTTAGCTTAATGCAGTCAAAGTATCAGTAGTAAAACTACACAAATATATACTCAGCTTCATGTAGTAAAAGTATAAGCAGTAAAAGAACACAAATTTTTTCTTAAAAAGTTATTTTTTTCTGTCCTTTCCAAAAAAAAAATCACAGAAATTGTCTTACGACAATAAATGCCCCCCTAACAGACCTTTTTTCAGCAAATAATGTGATGATTTACTTTCATGACTAAAGTTTCAGAACTGAAGTTAATTGAAAGATTTAACCTCAAAAAAGTGGAAAAAAATATACTATTTATGTAATATTTTATAGCAGTTTTTTGGAAGTGGGCATTTTTTTGTCCTTAGTGGCCTTAAAGTGTCATTAACTTAAATCAGAAACATAAAACTAATAATGCATCAGAATCAATGTTGTTGCTAATCTTTGACATATCCAACACCGTGGTTGATAAATAGATAAATAAATAAATAAATAAATAATTAAACAATCCCCCGCAACCTTTAATAAGTGAAAAATAACTATTTTTTAATTAAAAAATCCACCCAAAAAATGTTTAAATATGTGATAGTTTTGATCATGACTGAAGCTGATTAAAAGATTTAACCCAAAAAAATGTTAAAAGTGAAAACAAAAGATAAAATATTAAGCCTATACATTATATCTCTTTTTGTCCCTAATGACCTAATGTTGTCGTACATTAAAGTGATATTAAAGGGTTAATTTCAACTTAATATTTCATGCTGAAACTGAAAACGTATTACATATGTCTGTACATATCTTATTATTTATTATTATTATTATTATTATTTTATTATTATTGTCATTTTTTATTCTATGTTAAGTGTCTTCCTTTGTTTATTTATATTTTCATTATTTTGCCCTTTTTAAACGAATATTTCATTCAGTCGCTGCTCTCTTCTTTGCTGCGGCAACAAAACAATTTCACTCACAGGATTTTATTTATTCTATTATTATTCTAGTCTATAAATTGCATTAATATTGTCATCAACAGGCTGAAAGTCTCTTCAGTGTTTAAAAAGTTTGTGTAAAGTTTGATGCTTTAAATAAGGCCGGTTACTTTAGATCAAAGCAGAAACTGAGTGTCCTCCAGAGGACCCCGTCCTCCTCCCCGTCCTCCTCCCCGTCCTCCTCCTCCTCCTCCTCCTCCTCCTCCTGCTCCTCCTCCTCCTCCTTCTTCTTCTCTGGATGGTAGAAAAGTGAGCGGGGCAGTTTCCTTTGTGTCGGCCTTCATGAGACCACAGTTCATCTGTCTTTTTTTTTTTTGTAAAGTGACGGTAAGCGTTTGTGAGTGCAGGAAAATGCTGAAGAATGTAAATGACTTTCTTTCTTCGGCTGCTTTCAGAGAGCAGAGACAAAAAAAAAAGATTCATTACACGTCAGTTTAATTTCAGAGCTGCGATTCATTACGGAGTGGAAGTCGATTTCTCCTCCTCGCTTTGTGGCGGCGTTGCTTTCTGCAGGCACTCACATATATTTCCCCTCTTGGAGCATGCACAAGAAAAAAAAAACCTAATTAAAATGAACTTTGCGCTCTGTGATGGGTGGATAATTGTTGCAAGGCATCGGCGTGTGTAATTGAGGCTGAATTTGTTTTACAGGTTTACCTTGTAAATGGGTAGATTTGCATTTTCTCCCCTCTCAGCTGGTCGTGGCAGGACTCCTGTCACTTTGAACGCCATCCAATCGCTTTCAACGCGCCATGACAGTCGTGTGAAGTGTTTTATCGGTTTCCTCCTGTCGCTGTTAACCAGAGGAGGTAATTAAAACCGCTTCTTGAGCGCAACAACCTTCGTTTCATGAAAAGTTAGGAGTGATTTTTGCAAAAGAAAAACCAGAAATCCCCGGTGGTGCTGACGTGGCAACAAACCGCCGTCGGCCATATTAGCACACCAACACAACTGCTTTATTTTTATTTATTTATTTATCAGTGGCTAAAGACTCACTGAGCGTCTGCCAAGGTCCTCCTGCAGCCAAGTAATGAAGAGTACGGCGTGCAACACCTTCCTTTGTTACCTCCCCGAGGCATAATTAGACACAAGCAGAGAGGGAGATCAATCCAGAACATCATAATACGACAGAGTGAAGCTGTTAAATGATCCTCCGGAGACTTTTCCGAGCTTCTGTGGTGTTTAACAGCCAGTCGACATCAAGGGAGGCAGGCTGCTGTCTTAATTCCCTAAAAATGGACTCATTCAGGGAAAAACCAGATCTTTTGACCCTCCTTCGTCTTGTTTTTTTATGTTGATTTTTGGGAGTCAGCATGCACTGAGACACCCAGGACGGACGTCACACAGAGAGACAACCACACTCAGGACAAAAATCATACACTGATTGTTCCTCAAATAGAGATAAAATAGTTTAAATCATAATTAGGCTTAGATGTCTTTGAAAAAGCGATCAGTTATGATTGCCCGTCAGGATGTCCAAAAATCTGGACAATTGCAGAAACTTTGTCTTTTAGGGGCTGTTTACTCCTGGTATTAACCCTTTGAAACTTGAGCAGTTTGGCTTGATTACTTAAAAAATAAAAAATAAATAAATAAAGTAAAAAAAAAATGGAAATAAGGCAATGAGCAACTTAACAAGAAATTACTCAAAAAATTATCAAGAAAACAATAAAAAGTTATTTAAGTTAAGAAAATTACCTAAAATTTGCATTAAAAAAAAACAGGAAATGAACACAAATAATTATAATAAATATTAATATAATAATATTATTAATATAACACTTTTAAAATTTTATTTATATATGTAAATATATATATATATATATTTTATGTAGCTTAATGTTAAACATATAATTATAAAATGTCGTTTTCTTGATATTTTTTTTCGTTTTTTTTTGATAAATTTCCATTGTGTTTCTCTCTATATATTTTTAAAGCTAAATTTTAGGCCTTTTTTTTGCCACCTTTCACTGATTGTTTGCCGTTTTCAGGACATTTCATGCCAGATTGCAAAATGCCATTTTTCCTCCATGACTCATGAAGTAGCAGAAACCCAAACTTTTATTAAACCAAACCCTCTGAATCGAACCATAATGTCCATTTTTCTGGTCTTCATTAACAATCTTTTAATGAGTTGGACATGTCCTGCGCGCTAAGCGTTCTCGCGCGCGTCTCGGCCCTCTCGGCGCTCCACGTGAAGGACACAGTCTTCGCGACGCTGGAGATCCACCATGTCTCTGACTAAATCACCACCTGCTGCGAGCAAATTAAATATTGACTGGCGGTATTGACGTGTGGATCTAATTTGAAGTGATGAGCCATAATGGTGCTGGAAAAAAAGGAGGAGTCGGGGGGAGCTGCTTCACGGCGAGCTGTCGGTCACTTGTTAAGGGCGCCGTAATTGGCTGGATGGAGCGAATCATTGAGTCGGAGAAGGAAACTAGTTTATGCACGAGTCAGGGTCAGCGTGAGCGTTTCGGTGTTTGAGAGGACTCACCTGTATTTAATGACGGTTGGAGTGAAGAGGAAGTGATTTGTGCTGCAGGAACTGATGGTTCACAGCCCGCTGAGCTGATGGCGGCAGCGGTCAGTGGGACGGCTGTTCAGAGGGGAAATAAATGAAAGGAAACGGCGTTGATGGGAGGCCCCACGCTGCCACCCAAAACATCCTCCGTCCTCCTCGCACGAGCCCCGCCGCGATGCAGAAGCTCCTCCGACTGCAGAGGAAAAAACTCATCTCGAACGCGGCGCCGCAGAAAAACAGAGCAGCTTTTCATTCAGATCCACTCGGTCAATATTTGCCCGCTGGCCTCAAACCAAATACACTGATACTGAACGTCGTCACACTCGGCGAGGCAAGAAGAAGAAGAAGAAGAAGAAGAAGAAGAGAAGGAAGAAGAAGAAGGAGGGAGCAGTCAGCCGTGCTCTTAAAAATCATTTTCCTGCAGCTGGTAATTTTAAATTTCAGGAGAGGAGGGAGGGGGATGAGGGCCGCACGTTTGTTTAAGAGAAAGTTCATGTGTTCTTTGGGGGAAACATGCAGAGTTCAGGTTCACACTAGAGAACAATCCGAACGATTTTGGGCCCGATTTACCCTCTACGACAGGCAGGATCCGGTCCCAAAATCGAGTCTCGTCGTAACAGATTATCCCCCCAAAAAAGCGGTTAACTAAATAATCTTAATGTTACTGACTGTGCCTCTCAGATCTCGCATCGTAAATGTCAAAAAAAAAAAATATATATTTTATTTATATATATATATATATATATATATATATATATGATTTATATAATGCATAATAATTAAATAATTAAATATTTATATATAATTATGAATATATTATTATATCATATATTAAATAATTAACATAAAATAAAATAATAATAATATAATCAAATAAAAATAAATAAAAAATAACAAAAAATAAATAAAATAAGCATATAGTCCAACAATATAAAAGTCTGACGCTGGAATAAGACCACGGAGAGAGAAACTAAATCCAAAGATAAGGCCAAGATCAGCGGAGACTGTTTTCTTGTGGAGGATTTCCAGTTTCTGTCAAAGTTAATGACTTATTCTGTGTTCTAATTAACAGCAGAAACACGTGTCAGACACGACATAATAAAGCGAAGGCGCTTCACGGCTCGGCGAGCTGCAGGTCTTCAGGTTCACGTCCGGTCCAGGTCTCGTCTCCCGTCTGACACGGAGCCTAATTACTCACCATATGCCGACTCTGCCTCCAACATTTGGTTAACTGCGGTCTCTCGGTTTGGACAAAACGCTTCAGAGGTTATTGTGAGACGCGGTCGAGTAAACAGGAAACAAAGACGATGACGGGCCGCATGGATGCATGTTTTGAAAACACGGAGTCGACAGCGTCGCTGGCTGCGCTGCTCCAGGTTTGATGTTCGGAGTCTGCGCCAGTTTAAAAACAGAAGAAGAAGAAGAAGAGTGCCTCAGTGATGTGTTTTAACCTAACAGTTAACCCTTTGAAATCTAGTTCGACGTCACTTTTTTCGAGCTGCGTCAGATGCCTTTTACAGCTATTTAAACCTTTGAACCCTGAACAAATTAATTTCTTTAAAAAAAAAAAAAACATGGGAAAAAAGGCAACTTGGCGAGAGATGTCCCGCAAATTGCAAGAAATCAGTCAATTTAGAAAATTAAATCAAAAAGCTCGGGGGAAAAAAATCCATAGAACTATATAATTAATTTAAAAATATTTTTATTGAATAATTATAATTTTAAGCCTTTTTTTTTTATCCCAGGTAATTTCCTTTTTCCCCCTTTATTTATTTATTCATTTTTGGTAATTATCAAATATTATTTCTTGTACTTTTTTTTTTTTTTTTTTACCATTTTTTTTGACAGTTTCTATTTGAAAGTATTTTTATAGAATAATTATAATTTTTAATCCCTTTTTCCCCAAGTTAATTTCCTTTTATCATTTATTTATTCATTCATTTATTTGTTTATTTATTTTTATTCATTCATTCATTTATATGGTAATTATCAGGTAATTTTTCTTGTACTTTTTACCTTTTTTTGTCCGTTTCTGTTGCTCATTGCCTGCTTTGCATGTTTTAGGCTTAAATGATTGTTAAATAATTATTTTAAGCTCTAAATCCTGATTTTATTGTCGTTTTATCTCAAGTAAGAGAAAAGTTTTCTGGTTATCACACCTTGAGATTATAAACTGTTTTCGTCTGTTCTCGAGTGTTTTCAGTTAAATACTTTAACACTATTACATTATTATTCCCGATCAAAGCTCGAACTGAAGATATCTATCGGCTGATCTAAGCGATCAGTCAGAAGACAAAGAAAATATCGATTTTTAGCTTTGATGAGCCAAAAAGAAGATTTAAATTTCGTTTGTATGTTGCTGTTTTCTGTTCACTCTGGACGCAGACTTCTGGAAATAATATTAAGTTTCTGAGCTTCAGAAGCTCCAGTGTGTGATATATTTTTATGAATCAAGTCTCCGGAGCGTTTAAAGCTGGAGGCGCTCGCAGGGAAAGTGTGGATGAAGCTGGCGGGCTGTTTTTTGGATAGGTGACACGCGTGTCACCGGTCACTTGTTAGCTGTCAGTCAGAGGCTCAGAGCTGCTTCACTGTGTGAACTCAGACGTGAAACTCTGCACAAGCTTCAGGTGTTTTTACACTTTCTTTTTTTGCCTTTTGGGGTAAACAAATAGCGGTGTGTTACATGATGCGGACCGCCCTGCGCTGCAGCCAGGCCCCTCCCCGACATGGATGAGTGTGTTGGGATGTTTCCTCCCCGCCTCAGGCTGTCGCCCAAAGAGGGGGAGGGTTGACAGGAACAAAAAAAAAAACCTCCCTTTGTCCCCTCGGAGCCCCCTGGGTGACTGCAGGAAGTTCTCAAATATCTCTGAAGAGATGCTTCTGTTGGCAGCAGATGTTCACTTATTATACTGATGATGCTTCAAGGAAACTTTTTAAAAATGTGAAGACATAAAAACTATTAAATATACATTTTTTTGTCTGTAATAAAACCGTTAAGACCTTTAAACAGTGACGATATCAGTCAAATCAACATGTTTCAAGTATTTTCTGAAATCAAGAAACATTTAATAGATCCCATGTTATTATTTTTTTTTCTCAAGATTTATCAAATTTTTGAACATTTTTGAAGCAAGTTAATTTCTTTTGGAAACTTTTTTTTTTTTTTTTTTTTTTTTTTTTTTTTTTTTTTACATTTTGATATTTTAAGGAAATGTTTCAAAGACTAAATAATAAACAGAAAAAACGACTTTATGAGCTGGTAGAATTTTGTGCAGAAGAATTTCTCAGAGGGCAAATTTATCGTAAAATATAAAACTTTAGATTTTTTAATTTATATTGTGCAACAAAGTATGCTAAGAATATAAAGTCAAATATCATCTTGTTAAGTTAAATACGTCATACAGATCTTCTCAAGCGTTTCTCACTTTATTCCCACAAATGTTTTACAGTTTCTGCTTTCATCCAGGAGTTTATCTGAGTTTCTTTCCTCAATTTTTTATATACAGTCCAATCTATGAACCATGTAACTTAGAAATGAATAAAAACACCAAATATTCCAAGCAGCACAACAACTGAGTGACCAGAAAGACTTCGAATATGAGCTAATAAACAACATCACGGCCAACTTTGGTTTCTGCTTAATTCAACACTTGACATATTTTTCAGTTTTTAAAAAAAATCTACTCTTTTATTGTTGTGGTTCAAAACAATACACATTTGTATCTGTTTATGCAGTTTCAAAGACTGTACAGGATAAAATAAATCTGACTTTAAATGGAAATTATGGGAAGAATATTTACCATTTTTATTGGAAATAATGAGGTAGGTTTTGTGTTTTTAGCCCCTGATGGCGGTCGGATGAACTGCAGCTCTCAGTATTCAGACGTGCAGCTTCGTTCTTGGTTTTTGTGCGTTGGAGTGTGTGTCTGCGTCGAGTGTGTGGTCGCCGCTCTTTGTGGCTGCATCTGTCCGCCTCTATTGTTCGCAGGGGTCCATCTGCTGGCCTCCAGTTCAGGCCCCTCCTCCCCCCTTCAGACTCCTCCGGCTCCGCCAACCTCCCCCCTCCTCCTCGTCCTTTTCCCATCATCCTCTCCTTCTGTAGGAGAGCCAGCTGTCCTCCTCCTCCTCTCCTCGTCCCTCCATCACTCAGTGTTCAGAAACTTACCAAACCTTTGACATTACATTTAGCTCTAATGATCAACACGCATGTAAGTTACCTTTATTCCTGTTTTTTTGACTGTTATTTTGCATGTAACTTAACTAAACATGGTGACATAATTGTGTTTGTGCATATTTGAGTTGGAGGGAGGAGAAAGTAATTTCACTAGAGACTTAAACAACGATGAGAGACGAAATAACAGATGTTCCCAAACTGTCTGATGAGTTTTCAAACAAGTCTGGAGCTAAAACAAGAAGTTTGTTAAAAGAAAAAAAATGTTTTTTCAATTATTTTGATGATTATTGATCTTATTGAAAAAAAATGCAAAGCAAAACAGAGAAAGGCAAAAAATCCCCTTTTTTAAATGAATTTATTTATGTATTTACTTTTTTTCTCCCCACTTTTTTTTATGTGTTTCTATTTTTTAAACTATAACTCAAACAAATAAAAACATTTGATAAGTGGTGGAATGTAACTAAGAATATTCATTTAAGTACTTAAGTTCAAACTTTAGATACTTGTATCTTACTTGTGATACTTGTACTTACTTATTTCACTTAAATAACATGTTCAATGCCAGACTTTTGCTTGTTACAGTATTTTAGTAGTAGTATTAGTAGTTTTGTAAAGGAACTGCAAACTTCTTCCACCACTTCATTTGATGCCAAAATGTTGGGCTTTAGGGGATTGTTTAGCACATTTTAAAAACTGATTTACAACATTATAAAACCACTGACAAAATAACTTACAAATGAAGCGATAATAGCATCTATTGTTAGTTACACAGTATTTTTCCGTGAGGTATTTGTGGCAGTACTTTAAGCTGTTTCACTCCTGAAACTTGATAAAGGGTTGTAACTGCGGGCTATAAATGCCTCGTGTAGGCGAAGGCATTGACAGGGTTTGATTTAGCAACCTGATCAATAGTTCAAAAAGTGAGTATTGATTACTGAGCTGGAGGAAAGCACCACAGTTTACAACAAGCAGAAGATCAGCATTCAGTTTGTGGTTACGTTTGGTGTATTCATGGGTACATGAGGTACTTGGATATGTATAGAGCATAGGTATTTTCGGAGGTAGTTGTAATATTGGCTGTTTGTGGAATTATACGCTGGTTTTATGATATAATGTTGTGAATTTTCCTTTTTTTTCATAGGAGTAAACAAGTGTCAGGGACACATTAAATGTTTATGTGGAGGATAAATAAAAGAAAGACCTCCTTTAAGACTGTTTATTAATCTTTAAAGATAACTTTGTGTCTTCTTGTCACTCTTTTTCAAAGTTCAAGTGACTATTTGGAAAGCAGGGAATACCACTTTTATACTTCTAGATAACAAAACAACACAAAGTTCTGATTTTTCAGAGATCAGAACAAGTTTCACTAAAATTCATACTCACTGACTCAATTATATACCCTGAAAATTCAACAAGTTCAGTGTAGATGTTAATATCGCTTCAGAGGGATTTTTATGAATCTGAATGAATAATAAAACATCATCTGCGTAGAGTGATATATTACATATTAATATCTCTATGGATCGTGCCTTTGGTTGTGTGCTTGTGTATCTGCATGTTTGCTGCTAATCACACAAACTACTGGACCAATCAGCCTAATATTTTCTGTGCACTTGTATGGCTGTATGCTCAGGGATCTCTCGTGGTTGCAGTGATTCACAGTTGTTGAAAAGCTGATGAAATGCAAGTTTTTCAGAAATTGCCTCTGCAAAAAACAACAAAGCTAACCGTCCGGTACAGGTCACACTTTGGCCTTCATCATGGCACAAAAACTGACATCTACAGAAAAACTGGGACTTCAGGATGCTTCTGATTTTAGGACATTTCTTGGATTATAGGACATTTCTTGGATATTAGGACATTTGTTGGATTTTAGGACAGTTCTTAGGATTTCAAGACATTTCCAAACTCAAGGACTTTTTTAGGCTTTTAGGATTTTTCCCAGATTTTAGAACGTCTCTCTTTTTAGGACATTTTTCAGGATTTTAGGATTTGGATATTTTTCCTTGATATTTGTGCTCTTTCCATTAGTTGAGGTAGCACACTGTAGTTAAATTGTTTTTCTGTAGGTCATTTTGATGTTGTTTATTGTTGTTATTTCCTACTTTGTGCTGTTGCGGTGATCTGCACACTACTGATAAATTTTATAAAGTAAAATGGGAACAATAACTGTCAAAAGGTTCATAAATAGGACGACTGTCGACTGTCCACGATAATGCGATTCTAAACTTTAGCCTGAAAATACTGTGTTCTTTGGACCGCAGAGAGAATATTTTAGGAGTCCTAATTAATCCAATTAAACACTCAATATTCAGGTTAAAGCAAACAGTCGTTGGCACCTAAATGTGTGTAAGAAGTCACATGATGTGTTGAAGTCGACTACAAGCAGGATTTTGATGTTGGGGGTGCTTCAGGTCACGTACGTTTTAGCATCTGAAACTCTGTTTTTGGAGAATTTTATTTGTTTTCCAAGAAAAATCTTTGTGTGCACACTCACTTGTGAAACACTGGTTAAAAAGTACAATTCTTTATGAAATACTGCGAAGTAGAAGTATAACCCTCGCAGAGTTGTACTGAAGCGGCTCCCTGAGTCGCTGAATTTCCTCCAGCTGTAATATTTCCCTCTTGGTGACGTCCACACTTTGACGTCGCGGGTCGTTCTTTGCCGTCGCAGCATGAAAGAGAAAACCAACAGAAGCGTCTCGTTTTGCTCAACAGATGTCCTTAATCCCGGCTAATCCAACATGTTAAACGCTTGTTTTCTCTGCAGCGAGCTCAGGGCGCCGACCCTGGCACCGAAGCTTCCCACGGGCCAGTTGGACTCCGTCAGACCCCCTCTGGTCCTGGTCTAGTGCTCTCAGCTCCCCTCCACACTGCCAAGGAGAGGCTGAATTAATAAAGTGTCTGTTTCTGCGGCCATATGTGAGGCTATTTATGACGGAGAGGAGGAGGAAATATACGACTTTTAGGATTTATTTTGGCCTTCCACCAGCAGGATAAAGGAAGGAATAGATGATTTTCAAAATAACGGTCTCGAGTTTTAGAGAAAGAAAAATGTCTTTCATAGTTTGTTTCCTCCGGTTGACCTTTTTCATTTTAATCCCATAATCCAGGGAGGCTGGTTTTACTCTTATAAAAGTGACAGGAAGCTCAGAGCCAGTCACAGCAGCTCCATACGTGTTTATAGGATTTAAGGACATTTTTAAGATTCGAGGCCATTTCTCGAATTCTAGGGTTTCTAGGGTTTTAGGACATTTCATGGATTTGAGGACGTTTCTTGGACTTTAGGGTGTTTCTGATATTTGGTCATTTTTAAGATTTTTTGACATTTCTAGGGTTTTAGGAAGTGCCTTGGACTTTTTTTCTAAAAGTTTTGGACATTTTGGATTTTAGGGTGTTATTCAAATTTTTGGACGTTTCTTGGATTTAGCACATTTCTAGGATTTTAGGACATTTCTAGGATTTTAGGACATTTCTTGGCTTTTAAGATGTTTCTTGGAGTTATGATATTTCTCGGATTTTAGGACGTTTCAAGGATTTTAGGACTAATTTTGGATTTTAGGACATTTCTAGGACTTTAGGTCATTTGTAGGAGTTCAGGACATTAGGGGCTCAACTAAGACCTTGACTGGCACTTTATTTAATTTAACAAGCTCGATTTTGATGCTGTTACAAAAGTACAAAAACAATTCTCGGTGTGAATCACTTTATTTTTATTGTTAATTAGAAAATGGTTGGCGGGGCCACCCGGCATCCCAGCGGGGGCCAGATTTGATTTAGTCCGTCTTTCTGTGATCATGATTTTAAACTAGTCCTGCTCAGAAATGACCGTTTATGTCCTTCGCTAAAACCGCTGTGTTACGCTCCGTCTGACAACAACAGAGCCCTGGAGGTGACGAATCTTTCCTTTAAATGAGTAATTTGTCCCCTCAAATTTCCAAATCATTCCCTTAAATAACTTTTTATTCCCTGGCTTTAGTAATTCATGCCCTTAAATGACTCGATTCGTTCCCTCAGATTAATAATTTGTGCCCTCCAATGACTAAATCATGGTCTGAAATGACTTCATTTACCCCCCCTTTCTTTCCTTCTCTCTTGTGTATCGGCCGTGATGACATCCAAAACCTTGAAGCAGAGTTTTTAAAAACTGGATATCATCCACAGTATCACCAGTGAAACCATCTGTTATTCTTTTAAAGTCATTTCAGGGCATGTCAAAGATGCAAGTTTGTGTTGAACAGACTAAAATAGAAGCGTGTCCTTGAATCTGTGTCCAGACATTAAACTGAGGTCCATGGTGAGGTCCTAAGGGGGACAAGTGGACTGAAAGGGATAACCCTGTGCTTTTAATGTGAAGGAATTCATTATAAATTGATGGCATTGATTATTTAAAGAGCAACTACGTGATTTAAGGACTTCTGCCTGCCTCTCCAAACTTGGGGACAGCAGACTGACATCGATTATATATAATACACTGACTAAGAATGAATGCCCACATACAAAATCCACTATTCCATAACCCTTTAATAACCTGGAAAACAGGCTTGATTTATGTTCAAAACATGGAAAGAAAGTATCAAACAACTTAAGAGGGAATTACCCAAAATTAGTAATAAATTGTTAAAAAAAAAAAAGTACATAAAAAAAAAAAAAAATCTACAAATTAGAAATATTAGAAATATAAATTTATTTTCAGCTCTCTTGTAACTTATTACTAATTTCTCGCTTATTTTTGAGTGATGTCTTGTTATGTTGCTCATAGTCTTTTCCTGATATTTTCTGAAAGAAATCAAACCAATATGCTTAAGTTTGAAAGGACTGTATGTCCTGACTCACCTTGGCATGAGCCACTTTATGCATCGCAGACAGATTAAATCCGATTTTTTATTTTATTTAGTTTTTTTTTAATATAAATGCATTTATGAAGCATTCAAGACGGACTGAGGTCTGGTGCTGAAACCTCCTCTGGAGGACACTCATGTTGAAAAATCGTAAATTCTCAGTTTAAGCGTTTGTCAGGAAAGCTTTCAGCTCTTTGCTCGACTGTTTCTGTTGTGTCTAAATTCATCTTCACTCTGAAAACAACAAACGCTGAGACTGAGTGTGAATGAAAGTGTCTGAAATCTCATCTGGATTCAGAAAGACATTTCAGACGAGGAGCGGAAATGAGGCCGGCGTGTTAAAACTTCTCCTGGGCGTGAACATGGCCGACGGCCCGACCTGCTCACAGTCGCAGTAACCGTCCGTTTAATCAGCACCAATAACGTCGACTGCTGCTCTTTCTGCCATCTTTCATCCTCTTATTATCTGTGATTAGGAGCGCAGAGTCGGCGGCGGCTCTATAATTTCTCCTCGGCTCTTCACTTAATATAGAGTTTGACCTTTCGGCGGTTTGTGTTGCCGCCGCCGGTCGATACCCCGAAGGTGCGAGTCACGTTCGCTCGGCAAATAAATGTCTTCATTACGGCGCCGGCCCCCGAGCCACATTCCTCTCCATGATGTTCACATCATCTCTGCTTCAGTCGGTGATTTAGTTTGGCCTCAGATTTACGCTGAGGGAACGCCGCCATGTTTCTGAGAGCAGATTCTGAGAAATACTTTTTATTTATTAAACGCTTTATTTATTTATGATGGTTGGAGATCTGAGCTGCACTTAAAAATCAGCTGAAATGTACTTTAAATTTGAACAAATACAAAGAATTCCAAGAAACAGACACAGCTAAAAGCAAGGACAAAAAAGCTTTTAAAAAAAGTAAAAAATAAATAAATTAATTAACAATTGATTATAAAACATGGATGAAAAAAACATCTATAATTATTAGATTTACTCAACAATTTGAAATTATTATTAAGGCTGGGCTGTATGACCTAAAAACTATATTGTTATTTTTTTAAGCTATATCTCGATAAGTTTAAATGACCTCTAAACTATTCTGGTCTACTAAAACACAAAATGATTAAATTAACAGCCCAATAAAGAAAGAAAACAAAAAACTATATTTATACGTATCATGATTACATATTTATAATTGTGTCCCAAAATGGTTTTAATTTTTCAGCACTTTTTGTAGATCATTTCTGTGTTTATTTATTTATTTATTCATTTATTTACTAATTTTCAGTTTCTTTTTTACTTCTTGCTAAATTTTGGGTTATTTCTCGTTGCCGATCGCCTTCTTTCCATTTTTTGAAAATGTCAAGTCAGTTTAAACAGATTTTCAAAAAGTTGTTTGTTAGCGGAAGTTAGTGGTTTTTGGGTTTTTTTGTGCAACTTTATTGTCTTAAACGCATGTTTCCCTTCAGAGTAAGAGCATGCCCTGCTGCTGCTCCTCACCTCCTCCTCCTCCGCCTCCTCCTCCTCCTCCTCCTCCTCGCTGCTGTCGATGGCGAGGTGAATCCCCACCTCTCTCCCTGAGGCTGATGGGAAGTTGCAGTTTTTCGATAATGAAATGAGAAGAAGAAACTCAGATCTTCTTCCTCACTTGTTTTATTTTTCGTCATGTTTTCGTTTACGTCGCAGCTCTCCTGCCGTGTGGGCTGCGACCGCGATGGAGCGACGAGTCTATAGCAACATTTTCAGAGCGAGTGTGAGTGAAGTAAAGACGGACGTCCGTCTCAGACGTGTCCTCGGCCTCAGAGCGCAGAGACACACTGCTGACACACTGTTTAACTCTAATGAAAGCAGAGGGGGGTGTGCCGCCCTACAGATAGGGAGCGTGAGATCTGGTCATTTATTTTTATTGAGACGAGCAGCGGTGAGGACAGCAGGCAGCGTCAGCGCGTCTCTCCATTACATTTCACTTTTTTTTAAATCGACGTACTCTGCTTGAAAAATGTTGTAGAGAGAGATTTTTTTAAAAAAGCGTTTCAACCTTTCCATCCCACACTAACATCTTTTATCAGCCTCCATTCATCCGCGCGGCGCAGCGGCTCTGTCACTTCTGAAAACCCAATTAGCATAGATTGGCGATTGAAATCTCGGCGATGATGACGGCGATAGCTGGAAACTCGCAGCGGGGCTCAGAAACAGCTCTGTCTCTGTTTTTGGCATTCAGTCGGTGAAAATATCTTCTGGGCACTTTGCTGAAAAGTTAATTGGTGATAAACAAACCGGAGTTTGATGCGGCGGCTGCTGTGATTTCCTGTTATTCTTCCCCCCCAAAAAACACAGAAATCAAAGAACCCGAAGGCGGCGAGAAAAACAAAGTGATTAGAGCGCTGATCGATTAAAGAAGCATTGTCACTAATTCTGTTTTTCTAATTAAAGTTTCTCCCGTCTTTGAGTCTATTTACCAAGTCAGCAGAGCTTCTCTTCTTTTTTTGTTTTTTCGTGTGAAGCCAAACTGTTGACTCTGTAATCATCGAGATATGATAATACGCATAATTTCTGCTTTTTTTAATCAAATGTGGCAAAACACGACTCTCAGTCCAAATGTCTCACACAGAGAAAGCTGCAGCTAATTATCTGTCGTTTATTATTTAATTTAAAATTTTACCAGAGTCCTGATTTATCACGAAATCTATATTCGTGTATATCTATAAAGCTATATATCTATATTTATAATCTGAATTTCCACTTTAATGAGTTTAAATGTATAAATAAATAATAAAAAAAATAAATAATAATAATTATAAAATGTAAATTAAAGTTAAAAAACTAAAACAAAACAGAAAGAGAAATAAAAAACTTAAAAATGAACACAAAAAAGGAAAAAGCCAGGGTAAAAAAAAAAAACAGGTAATAGATTTAAGAATCGCCCGTATTAACAGGGACTGTTTGATTATTAAAACTGTCCATTTTCAACTGTAACCTTGCAGTGATTTTTTCCAAATGAAATACTTATTTTATTTTTTAAATGATGCGTACATTTATAGAACAAAACAAAATGGAAAATATTAAAATAAGATTTTTTGTAACATAAGCCAATATAAATCAGCAATAATGAAGAATGCTGTAATCTATAGTTAAATTATAACCTAATTACTTTTATATTTATATTTAACAGAAGAAAAAGTACCTCTTGAGAATCTGGAGCCGTCAGCAGTTTGTAGTTAAACATCTGTTAAATGTCTAATTACTTATCAGAGTTTTCGTGGCTCCGCTAATCAATAAATGGATTGATCGTCTCAGAGCTGGTTTGTGGATGTTTCCTGTTGTCGGTTCAATACAGCAGCCGTGTGACATCCCACCGAACTCTGTTTCACGTGGAGAAAATGAGATGCGAGGCGTGTTTGATTTGCATTTAAATGGATTCATTGTCCGCTGACGGTGTGACGGACGGAGACGTGATCACGTGATCAAACTCTTTCTGTTTTTTTAGATTAAATTCTGGTGTCTGAATGTGACGTCTGCTTGTGTTTTGATATTTTAAAGAGATTTTTAAAAAAGCTGAGTGGAAGTTTAATTGCTCGAGGTGTGGTGCCTCGTTTAACCCTTTAACACCTGGAATGTCATCAGTTTTCTTGTGCTGCCTTCAGACGCATTTTATAAGCATTAAAACCTTTGAAACCTTAAAAAATATTGGTTTCTTTAAAAAAAACATTTTTTAAACTTAAGAAAAAAAGACAATGAGCAACCTGGCATAAGATGCCCTGCAAACTGCAAGATATTAGGAAAAGATGGCAAGAAAAATATAATTTAAGTAAAATTTGTATAATCTAAATAAAAATATTTTTTAAGGAGAGATGAAATTATTTGAAGTGTATTAAAAAATAATAATATTTACATGTTTAAAATCATGTCACGTAAACATGTACATGTGTTTTGTATACAAGTACTTTTTTCAAGTCATTCCTTCTTATTTTACTGATTTTTAAATTTGTTTTGTGCTAATTTGTCATTTTCTTTTACTTTTTACGTTTCGCCCAATGTTTTTAAAAAACAAACAACAATGATTTGCTCTGGTTTTAAAGGGTTAAAGTCTGTATCTTCTCCGGAGCAGCTTCTCTCTCTCCGCCTGCTGATATCCAATATTGAACAAAAGGCTGATATCTTCGCTCTTTATTTCTAAAACATTCGTCAATTCAAACCTAATCTGAGCTCGGGAGATTTCAGGACACGAATCCGACTTTATCAGAAACCGTCTTCTCGTGCTCGTCTCCGTCCCTTGAGTCTCACGTTGAACTCAATCTGAGCAGAGTCACAATTAGATGATCCAGTCCTGAACAAACCTGAACCGCCTCACAATCAGATCCCCGATGATGGATGGATGCAGTGACGTCTTCAGGCCTGCACGTGCACGGCTTCAGCCCCCAATGTTTTAAAAATAACACAAGATCTGAATATGCATATGTATATATTTATATCTACATATATATATCGAGGCGTATGTCCCACATGATGCATTAAAGGATCTTTGGAAATGAAAAAATTACAAAACTACAAATTTTATACATTAAGTTGTTACAGTTTCTGGTTGCGATAAATGTGGTAATTTTGCAGATTATTTATTTTGGTGGTCTTACAGGTTTGGAAGGCATGTTTAGAAAAAAGAAATCACCCAAAATTTGAAAAGGCAAAAATTTGTCGGGAAAAAAAGCCTGAACATTTTTAAAGAAAAAATGATTGACAAAATTATAAATAAAAAAAAAAGGAATCAAGAAAAAAATTTAGAAGAAAAAAAAAATTAAATTAAAAAAGTCAAAAGAAATACAAGAAAAAAAATCACCCAAAAGTTTTGAGGAAAAAACAATTGGTCTGATTTATTTCAAACTAATAAAAAATGCCAAAAATAATAATCACTCAATATTCTGAAATAAAATAAAATTTAAAAAATCATACAAAAGTAAGAAACTTTTAATAAATAACAAAAAGTTTAAAAGAAAAATCTGCAAAAATATTTAAATAAAAAAATAAAAAATAAATAAAGGTTTTCAGAGGAAACGTGTTTCATCCTTAAAAATCTGCAGTAAAATAAATATAAAATACAGCCACTGAAAGTTGTATGACCTTCCCTTAAGCCAAAATAAAAAACAGGAGTGCTTTCAGAATCATCTCAACATGCCTCCTTGTCATAAAAATGACCAGTCCCTATAAGGATAAAGATGTCTTCAAATCCCAGAAACGTCCCTGGACAGATGTGTGGATAGGGGCAGCGGGTTTTGTTGCATTGAGAGGAGCAGAAAGACCTCTGGACCGTGTCCCTGCTGGGTCACAGCCACCGTCCCCACTGCTGCTCCAGCAAACACTGTGTTTCCTCGCTGTGTTTGCTGGCTGAACCTCCACCTCCACATGTGGGGCAGCGAGGGCCTCGGTCCCCAAAGCCCCCCTTTGCCAAACGGTGGGCGAGGGGCCAAACTGTGTCCTGTGTGTCCCTGATGATAAGCTGTCTCGCTGCCAGAGGGAGGGGGTTCACTTCCGCAGCAGAGAGGAGTCCATTTTCTGAAAAACTCGACTAAAAACACATTTGTGGTTCTCCAGTATATATATATTTTTTTTTTCAAAAGATTCTTCTTCCTCTTTCCGATTTAGATTGTGTGCTTAATTTTAGATAAATATGGCTGTTGTCAAGTCAAAATAGAGAGATAAGACCCTAATGTTCTTAAATCCAAGAAATGCCCTAAAAAACTTGAAACATACTGAAATCTTAGAAATGTCCTAAAATCAGAGAGATGTCCTTAAATCAGATAAGTGTCATAAAATCTGAGAAACATCCTAAAATATTAGAAATGTCTTAAAATTAAAGAAACATCCTAAAATCTGAGAAATGTCCTTAAATCTTAGAAATGTCCTAAAATCCTAGAGATGTCCTTAAGTCCTAAAAAAGTCCTATAATCGGAGAAATGTCATAAAAGCCTAGAGACATCCTGAAATCGGAGAAATGTCCTCAAAACCTAGAAACTTCCTAAAATTCTACAAATGTCCCTAAATTAAATGTCTTAAAATCCAATTTGAGAAATGTCCTAAAATCCAAGAAATATCCTAAAATCCTAGAGATGTCCTTAAGTCCTAGAAAAGTCCTAAAATCCAAGAAATGTCCTAAAATTCTAGAGATGTTTTTAAGTCCAAGAAAAAAGTCCTAAAATCCTAGAAATGTCAAAAATCTCTTAAAATTTGAGAAACCTCCTCAAATCCTAGAAACATTTAAAATCGGAGAAACATCCTAAAATCCTGTAAAAGTGTTTAAATCATAGAAATGTGTATAGGGCTGCTGTGACTGGCCCCTGGCCTCCTGTCATTGTACAAAAGTGGCCCCCAAATAAATCAAGTGTGTCCTTGTTGTAGATGTTTGAATTGTTTTGGATGGCGAGCTCTTTAAACGCCGCTGAAATCTGAACATCGATTAATCCTCAAGACTGAAGACAAACTCAGTCTGATTAAGCTCCTGAGATGTGATCAAAAAGCTCCAGAACTGCCACTAAATGGACGTCTGTGGGACTGTCCTTATCTGAGACCGTCATTTACCTCGAGTACTTTAAGTACTCTTTGCTTTCTTTTTTACTGATCGTGAGCGATGGACGGATGTTTTTTCTATTGTAGTATTTGTATAGCGAGGGAGGGAGTTTTTCCTCCATCACTGGGAGGAAAAAGGACAAACTGCGTCCGTCCGTCTCCTCGGCACCTTTCAGGACGGAGTTGAGGGCCCGGTCGGTAAATGGAGCGTAAACAAAGAAAAACGTCTGGCAGCTGCGCTGATGGAAATCTGAACAGCTACTAATGCGTTTTTCAGCGGCCCCGTTATCTCAAAGGCACACTATCAGAACAGAGTACATAATGAGCGAGGATAATCCTGTCGCCCGCTGGATCTGCAGTAAACAGCGCCGGCGCACGGATGACCTTAACTGCGGCCGGCGAGCCTTTCAAACTCCTGCAGTGCGCCGTCTTTTCAGAAGGGAACCATTTGTTTTCAGAGAGTCAGAAAAAAAAAAAACTGTCGGATAATTGCACTCAGTGTTCTCAAGGAGGTGTTTTTCAGTCGAATACTCAGAGTACAGCGTCTGTGTACTCGGTTACTTTCTCCGGATGCCACTGTGCTGCTCCTATCAGCTGAGTCCGTGCAGCTGCCGCCGAGCTCTGCCAGCTCCCGGTGCTTCACGAGAGATGACCGGCTCTCCGGCTCCAGCTGACTTCTCTATCTCCGTCACTTTTAACGGGAAAGCTCCCAAAAGTTTCAATTAACACACTCCCCCCGCCAGCGAGCAGGAGAGGCTCCGCCCCTGCCGCGCCATCGCACAAGTATGGAAGCTGATGAGTGACAAAACTGCTGTGGAAGTGCAAACAAAATCTGTTTTCTGTCAGTGGATTCAGATCTGAGAAACACAGAGACAGATTTTTACTTCAAAACAAGCGTTGACACCAGGCCAGCACTCGGAGACTGTCTTCAAAGCTTTCAATTTTCGGAAGTTAATTTTCCCTGCAGGCAAACGCCAAGGTCGACAACAGAAAACCGAAATGGTGTGACTCGGATTGCGGATTTTAGGACGTTTCTAGAATTTTAGCACATTTCTAGGATTTTGGGATATTCCTCCGCTTTAAGACTTTTCTCAGATTTCGGGACGTTTCCAGGATTTTATAACAGTTCTGGGATTTTAGTACATTTTCAGGATTTAAGGACATTTCTAGGACTTTAGGAAGTTTTATAGATTTTAGGGTGTTCTTAAGATTTTAGGACATTTCTAGGATTTTAGACATTTCTTGGAGGACTTTCTAGGACCTTTCCTTTCTCGGACTGTGGGAGATTTCCCAGATTTTGGACTTTTTTAGAACTTTAGGATGTTTTTATGATTTTGAAATGTTTCTCGAACTTTTGGACAGTGTGGATTTTAGGACATTTCTAGGTGTTTAGGACATTATTTGGATTTTAGGACATTTCTCAGGTTTCAGGACGTTTCTAAAATTGTAGGACAATTCTAGTATTGTAGCACATTTTTAGGACATTTATAGGACCTTAGGGTATTTCTAAGATTTTAGGACGTTTCTCGGATTATAGGATGTTTCTCAGATTTTAGGGTGTTTCATGGATTTTAGGACATTTCTAGGACTTAAGGACCTTTTTGGATTGTAGGATATTTCCCAGATTTTAGGACTTTTTTAGAACTTGAACAGCCAAGTTTTGAGAATGCAAACACCCCTGCAAGTCATTACAAGCAGCTTTGTGGACAAATATTTGCAGGTTTCAGACCGGCCCCTCATGGACAGATCCATCTTTCAACCTCAAGTGCACAAATATGTTTACTTTGATTTTCACCAGCTCAGAGTCGGAGAATATAACTAATCAGCTCTCGAAGTTTACGTTTGTAGCTTCCTAAAATTGAGCGTGCATCAGAAAGCCCATTTCCCCTCATCATCGAGGCGTCCAGTCGTCATTAGAGCGGCTCTGTGGGGATGAAAGGTGAGCGCCGAGTGGACGCTGATGAAAGAAACTGTGTCCAATTTGACTCCGTATGGAGGAAATGGCTCGTTATCCAAAAGTTATCAACATTTTCTCACACAAATTGTGCTCCATCGAGGTGTCAGTTATGATACGCGTTGTAGCTTCATGCTGATTGATTTCGGACACGTTACGCAGCTCTCTTTGGGGTCGTGTTGATGCCGAACAGCATTAAAAATCCTCAGGAGTCTTTTTTTTTGTCAGGAAAGAAGATGAAGAAGCAGCTTTCAACCGATTACTTTGCTCGGCGGTAGAAAAGACAAATGTGCTGAAGAATTAGAGGCACTCTTTTTGTCTCTGCGGTGTTTTCTTTAGCACCTTGCGTACATAAAAGGGACGTCCTCACGTCTGAAAATCCACGCCTGAGGGGCTGTAACGGTGTATATGTGCAATCAAGTCCTCCCTTACAGGCACTTGTGTGATCCCGTGGGTGACGGGGACAACGCCGTTTGGCAGCCGTCCTGAATGTCATTAAAAAGAGCTAAAGAAAAAAGCAGCTCTAGTAAAAAATAAAGTAAAATGTAGTAAATCTGTCAGCTCAGTCCCACAAAGACTTCCAGTTTTCAGGATTTTAACCAATTTGGAATCAGCTGGACTTTCTTCAGTGTGTGTTAAGATTATCTGACATTTTTGGGAATCCTCTTGTTAGCCGAGTCAGATGAGATGGAGATAAAGGTGGATATTAGTTTAGTCGCTTCATGTTCGGAAAAGAGAAATAAAAAGAGATATGTCATTACCTTCAACTCACAGATCCTCAGTATCTGTTTTATTACAATATAAATCCCACAAGATCATTTATCAACACTTAGTGCTGGTTTTCCAGGATCCTAAAAGACTCTTTTAGCCATTTGGATAAAAAATATTCCACCAGCTGCACTATCAAAAAAGATTTTTAGGCAGTTTAACCACTGATCCTGGCTTTCTGAGGCCGGTTCAGTATTTGAGATTGTACGTCTGATATGAAACAAACTTCTCTGACATTTTGTTATGTATGATCAGGGTTTGTACTGAAAAATAAACTCATCAGTGCTCCCTGATTAATCTTATGTCAACATGCCTCCAGAACCCATGGGCAGGCTTAAATCAGCAAATCACAAAATGTTTTTTTTAAAAAAAAAAAAAAAAATTTTTTTTTTTAAAAGAAAATATTCAAAAATGTTTAAAGAAAAAATTTCCATTTTTTAAAGAAAAAAAAAAGCAAAAAAAAAAATCTCAAACATTTTCTTTAAAAATCTCTTTTAAAGGAAAAAGTAATTTTAAAAAAGTCTCTAATCTAAAAATGTCAACGAACAAAAATAATTGCCAAAACCTTTTCTTTAAATATCTCCAAAAACTTTTAAACAACAATAACAACAAATCGCAATTGTTTTCTTTAAAAATCTAAAAAAATCTAAAAGGACAATCGCCAAAATTTCTTCTTTAAAAAAATGCCAAAAGAATAAATACAAAATACAGAAATTTAAAGTTGAACGGCCCTGCCCTAAAGCCAAAATATAAAACATAACTCCCTCCCCAGTGCTTAAAAAAATAATATTCAGTTCTAATCCCATTTTGAATTCATTTCTTTAAATAAATATATATATTTAGAAAATCTATTATATGGCAATAAAAAAGAACCAAAAGGAGTATCAGTGGTTGTTGTCTCTAAAGTCATGAAAAGATCCAAAAAATGTATTAGTAAAAAGGTCTTTGAACCCTGTAATGGCTTCATGGTTATTCTTATCCCCTGAAAAATCCATTTATTAGTCCAAAAATTACTCTTTAAAAATCCCCTAATGACATTATTATCAATTAATAATATTTCAGACTTCAGCTCTAACACATAGCTCTGCTACCTGCTGTTTAATGAACAACATAAAACGTCTAAATCAGATACTTTGAATAGTTAAAAGGTGATTTTTTTTCATCAGATCCAGCAGATTTGTGATTTTCACGAGCCGTGTTCAGTCTGGCTGCATCTTGTTGACTTATTTAAACCTGTAAATGTTTTAACGTGTTTTTTTCTTCGGTGCTGAGGGTTGCTTCTGCGCTGTAGATAATTGATAAGACATTAACTATCAATAGATAAGTGATCTTTCTCTGTTTGTTGTGGCCGTAACGAGCGTCATGTCTCGGTCATGAAATGTTCATGAATCTCGTGTTTTTCGTCGCTCAGAATCACAGCGCATTTCGTCTTTAATCTAATTCCAGGTGGCTTTAAAAAGCTCTCAAAGCATCTTAAATGTGGCTCTCTTATACCTGCTGTTCTCCCGTCGTGTATTTTCATTCACTTTCTGCTCGGCTCTCTCCAGGAGGGACGAGTCTCTGCTCTCCAGCCTGGAGAGGCTTTAAATGAGTGACCTTTGAGACAATCAGAGGTGCCCCGGCGCCAGCAGACGCTGAATGGCGAGCGGTGGCCCTGGGTCCTGATGCAGGCGGCTGCTCAGGCTGCCTGTGGATTACATTGATCCCCTGAAACAATGGGGCCCCACCGCGCTCATTGTCGAGCGGGAATTAATAAATAACGACACGTGAATAAATGCAGGAGAGTCGCGGTTTGACGCTGAGCTTCGGAGGCCTCGACTGTGAAATCGTTTGTTCTAAAAGAGTTTCCTCTTCTTTTGTCTCTGAAAGCGTCGCAGTGAATCTGGGTTACTTTGCTTTTCACGCAGTCAGCAGGTTTCGCTGCGAAATAAATCCGAGACACTCTTATATAACCACTGATTCATGCCCACGTGGCACGACTGGTGTCCAAGATATAGGTAAAAAAAAAAAAATCCTCATAAGGTTCAGACGAGACAGGAGTGATACAGCAAATACTAAAGTCAAAGGGCAAAACTAGAGATTTATACTTTTTAAGACTTGACTGATGGTGGCTTTTTGTTGCTAATATCAGTATTATTAAGTAAACAGAATCGGATGCTGATATGTAAACACAAGCCTCCATTGTCGGAGATTATTTTGACTCAGTCCCACAAACACGTCCTACTGGCACAAATACTCGAGCACCAAATAGGATTAATTCGTGCCTGAGAATAGTCCCCAGCAAATGTTCTTTTTCCTTCTGTTTATTTTTTTTTTTAAAAAACCACTGGACCAGCTGTTATTAGAAATTACTGAGACTTTTATTTTTTTATTTGACATTATGTTTTTTTTTTTTGTCCGTCTGTCTGTTTCTCCTATCTAACGCGATATCTCAACAAAACCTTGAACCTTTTTCAAATTTAGCACAAATATCCACTTGGACTTATATTTTGGGGGTCACAGGTCAAAGGTCAAGGTTACTGTGACCTAGTTTGTCTCATACTTGTGAAAACAAAATCTTTATATATATATTTGGGTTTTTTTTTAATTTGGCACAGAAGTTCATTTGGACTCAGCGATGGAGTGATTATATTTTGGTGGTCTTAAGTTACATGTCAAAGGTCAAGGTCGCTGTGAACTCTTTCATTCCTGTAAATCTGAGTGATCAATAACTTCTTGAGGGATTTTTTTCAAATTTGGCACAAACGTTTAATTTGGAAAAAACAGCAAACTGATTAGATTTTGGTAGTCACCGGTGAAGGTCACGGTGACCATGCATTTGTCTCAATCTCTGAATGCAATATCTCAAGAGGGCCTTGAGGGAGATTCCTTAAATTTGGCACAAACGTCCACTTGGATTCAAAAATGAACTGATTAGAATTTGGCGGTAAAAGCTCAGTTTATGAGAAATCTTTGCAAGATTTTTATTTCATAGTTGGATTTATTTTTCATCTTTATCTTCCTCTGTGCAGCTTTAGTAAAAATGATCACTGATCAAGATTTAAACTGTCTACCAGCGTTGCACGTATTTCAAAACAAAAGTGTGCTTTTACTAAAAAAAAATTTAAAATAAAACAAATAAAAAAAAATAAGTACATACGTAAAATAATGTCCTAAAAATAAATAAATAAATAAATAAAGTTGGCTGCAGGAGAATTAATAGGATTGTTTTAGCTGCATGACCTCATGTTATCTGGGGGAAAAAAATCTTTTACAGGAAGGAAGTGAAGTAAAAAACAATGAAAACGGAGAAAAGAAAGACTCCACTAGATATGAGCAGAAACTCCCCCTCCTCTGCTGCACCCCCTGAAACCCCTTAAATAACACTTACAGTCCACCTTAAAGCTGCAGCCTCCAGTGTTTTAAGGAGGACTGGCTGATTAGTAATGCAGCATCCCAGGCGGCAGTGAGGCCTTAAGTGGACGTATAAACCCCCTGCTTCCCCCTGTTTCCTTCACTTTTCCCCCTCACCCCCTCACCCCCCTCACCCCCCACCCCCCCTCTGGCTGGATAATAGAGAGCTCTAATGGTGAGCTTTTTTAAAGGAGGGGTGCTGATGGAGGCTTTTTTTTCCTTTCTGGAGAAATAAAACTGTAATCAGCTGGTTTGGATTACTTCTTTAGAGTCTCTGTTGTGGTTATTCAGTGAGTTTTTTGTGAAAACAAATGAAGCTGTTTGGGTATTTTCTACAAAAGCGCATATATAAACAGTATATATACTCTTTCTTTGGCATTTGATGTTGTTTATCAAAGTACCTGCCTCTTCGCTGATGTATTTACAAGGTAATTACTGCAGCGAAGCAAGGACACTCAGGTCTGAAAAATGCTTTCAAACTGTAAGCCTCGTCGCCTGCACAGAAATCCTTTTTTTATGTTTTTCAGCGATGCACAAACTGTCTGCCAGCGAGAAAGAAATCCCTCTCCCCTCCCCTCACCCACACAAACACACTGTAGTCATAGAAAAGCATGAAAAAGGCAGCGGCGGGATGAGAAGGGGGCAGTGGGATGGAATATAAAATATTTAGAGAGCCTCTTCTTTTCAGCAGTGCGAGGGTGAAGCGGAGGGGAAAGCGAGATGTACTTATCTCTGCTTTGGAAGATGTATTTTTCTTTTCCAGGCTGAAGAGGGAGGAGGAAGGGGGGGGAGGGGTCTCAGTGTGTGTGTGTGTGATGATGATGAGGCCGGTCTGGTGGGTAGGACTGTAGGACGGCAGCAGCGTGTCTGGCACCGTGTGGACGAAGACACTCTCAGATGCTGAACTGAGCTGAACTGCTGCCAGACTGATTCTGCGTTTCACATTAGAGAGTCAAATAGAGACACAGTAGAGCTGCTTTCTACTGACTGCAGCACAAAACTGAGCAAAAAAAAAAAAAAGGCCTGTAGCTCTGCTGATAGCAATAAGTCTGAGAGGTGAACGTTTAAAAAGGTAAATCTGTTGGATTTATTACATGCACACACATTTGATAAGAAGGGGTTTAAATAAGTTTGTACATCTCACTTCTTTTCAAATATGTAAACCAAGTCATCGTGTTTTTGACCGTTTCTTTTGCTTCATGTTTTTCATAGTCTGTAATATAACTTTTTTTGTCCATCTGCTTTTGTATAATAATTTATCTCTTCCCCTTTTTACATGTTTGAAATCAAATCAAATCAAATTGCATCGTATCGTATCGCATCGCATCGTATCGTATCGTATCGTATCGTATCGTATCGCATCGCATCGTCGTATCGTATCGTCGTCCTATCATATCGTATCAAATAATATTAAAATAATATCTGCAAAGTAACAGTTAGGGATATGTTTTTAATTTTAACTTTTAACAGAAAATGTCATATTTTTAATGTTTCTTATAATTTAATGTCACAAAAATATAAATTAAACAGTAATGGTTGTAGTAGTAGTAGTAGCTATAATGGAAACTAGCGGTAGTAGTAACTAATACTTATAGTTGTACTAATAGCAGTAACACAATTGTAATAGTTGTAGTAATTGAGAAGTGCTTTAACACTTGAATGTAGTTGAAGTACTAGCACCAGCACTAAAATTAATACATGTATGTAGCTTTAACTTTACTACTTGTGGTGGTAGTAGCAGTAGAAATATAAGGATCAGTTGTGTATGAAGTGTCAGCAGCAGTAATAGTTGTACTTGTATTAGTTGAAGTAGTAGTGAAATCAGCAGTATTAGTATTAGTAGTGTCAGTACTTACACTTGAAGTAATAGTAACAGTAGTTGTAATTGAAAAACACTCGCAGTAGTTAAGTAATAGAGATAATACTTGTAGCAACAGTAGTAATAATGCAACAATAATAGCAGTAGCAACAGTAGAAGAAGCAGCGGTATTTGAATACTTGAATCAAGTATTGAATCAAGAATGAAGTACCAGTAGTTGCAGTAATAATAAAGGTTATACATGTAGAGTTGTCAGTACTAGTAGCACTAACAGTGGTAGTAAAGCTTTCCGTTAAAGTGTTAAATAGCAGTAATAGTTATTCTTGTATAACAGTAAAAATACTTGCAGTAATGGTAACTGTAGTTGGAATAGTTGTAGTAACAGAGGTGGTAGTGTGTGTAGTAGTAGTAGCTGTAGTACATTAGTGCTGCTGTGTAGCTACTAATTAAGTACCAGTAAGACCAGTCACTAGTAGTTCTGTGATTAGCAGGAACAGTAGTAGTTGTAGTAACAGTAGTTATAGTATCAGTTGTAGTAGCGGCAGCAGTACTACTAATAGTAGAAGGTTTAGTAGCAATAGTGGCAATACTGTAACTGAAGTATTTGTACTGTCACTACTGAGAATAAAACCACTATGACTATTAGAAACCATTGAGGGAATAGTTGTTGTAACAGTGGCAGATATTAGTAGTTGTAGTAGTAGTGGTAGAAAGATTGCAGTTGTACTGTAGTGATTGTAGTAGTAATAACTGTTTTAGTTTCAGTCGCTCGTTAAATAAAACGTTTTTATTCATTTAGTTTTCTTTGTTTCAAAACAAACTGTAATATTTTCTGTGCACAGATTGATTCACAGATGTTGGTGTGAGTACTATGAATACTGCTGATGGTAGTTTTAGTAGAAGAGAGCCGTCCAGTGTGTACAAAATACCCTGACAGTGTTTTTTCTCTCTCCTCCGTGTGTCTCTGCAGAAGCTGGCAGTCAGAAGTTGTCCTGTAGGGTCGACTAAGCCGCTGTCTCTCATCAAGCCTCCCAGCCAGGGCATCGCCATCTCCGTGGTGCCGGCCAAGGCTCCCGTTTCCATGGTGACCGCACACATTAACGGACAGAAGGCGGCGAGCTCGGAGCCGCTGCAGACGTCCCCCATCAACCTCCAGACGGGCGGCAGGGTGGCGGCCGCCGGAGTCCACCCGTTCAGCAGCAGGAGAGCCGGAGAGCTGCCTCCCTCTCTCAGGTAAAAAGCCTCCGACTGCACAACACCTGGAACACCTGCAGGGAGGGGGGAGGGAGGGGGAGGGGCTAACTCACCTGCTGGGGGACGATAGTTGAAGTCCCGCAGACGCTGAAACAACAAGGACGATAATGTCAAAACTGCATTCAGTAACTTTTGCTTCATTCATTTCAGCAATTTCACTCAAATGCTGCACAAATTAGTAAAGGTGCATTTCACCAATTTTACCCACCAATAGCAGTCCACTTGTCGTGTTTAGTATTACAAATATTATGTTTTTTTAAGATTCTCCAGAAGCTTTGTCGTGTTTCTTTTGGACGTGGTCTTGGCAGGATGCCAAAAAGCCAGATGGTGGCGTTGTTTCCACGTCCAATAATAGTCCATTCAGACCCTGTGTTAATGCTGATGTTATTTTTGCCACAAAAAAAGCAAATTCGTGTGTTTTAGTAGAAATACAGTTTATAGACGGTTTATTTTTTGGGTTGTGAAAAGCGATGAGACGTCTACATCAACTCCAGTGGGCGTGGTTTTTAGAGAATGTTGCGCTCGGTCTCTCTGTAGAGCGATAAAGTCCACATTAAGAGGATGTCCTGGTGGATGAATGGACAAAGCACAGGACTTTCACTCAGGAGACTGGAGTTTGTGTCCCACTGTGTGGGCCCATGTTGGTTTATTTTTGATCATGTGAATATATATACGTCATATTTCGTCATTGTTGTGCAGTTTAGTTATCGTGTAGCTACATAACCATTTATGTAACAGCTCCACTGAAGACAGTTCGGAGGCTGTTGATCAACATTTTCTTCACTTTGAAGTTTTTTGTTTTTTTTTACATAGTCAAACAGAAAACAGTCTTTTCTACAGTCGTGTGGTGACACAGCCAGCATGTTTTTTAAACTTTCAGATGGCATCAACAGCATCCCGCAGCATCTTCAACTTTTTGAATTCATACGTGTTTGTCGTAGTGCACGGAAACTCAACCCGCTCTGCTCTGGGGCCACTTTTGCAAAATGGCAGGAGGCCAGGGGCCAGTCACAGAGTCCCACACATGTCGCTAGGATTTTAGGACATTTCTCTGATTTTGGGACATTTCTCTGATTTTTGAATTTTTAGGACATTTCTCTGATTTTAGGATGTTTCTAGGATTGTTGGACATATTTAGGTTTTTCATTTTAGGAGATTTCTAGGATGTTAGGACATTTCTCTGATTTTTGGACCTTTCAAGATTTTAGGACTTTTCTAGAATTTCAGGACACATTTAGGATTTCTAGGATTTTAGGATGTAGGACACATTTAGGATTTTAGGACATTTCTAGGATTTTAGGACATTTCTAGGATTGTAGGACATTTCTAGGATGTGAGGACATTTTAGGATTTTAGGACATTTCTAGGATTTCAGTTTCTTGAAGTTCGGATGTTTCTTGAATTTCTGGTCATTTCTGGGATTTTAGGACGTTTCCTGTAATTAAGAACATCAGAGGCTTAGCTAGGACCTCTATCGGGGCCCAGATTTGGCTTGTGGGCCATAAGTTGAGTACCCTTGATCTATAGTGTTTAATCCGTGTGTGTGTGTGTGTGTGTGTGGAGAGGGGTGACTGATGGGAGGCAGAAAAGCAGCATTGCTCTAAAATCTGAAGGTTTGAGAGATCAACATTAAACATGTCACAAACCAGAAGCAAAAATAACGTAATTCTTGCGTAATGTGTGATCTTTATGATGACGCGTAAGACACAAGTCATGGTTTGGACAGCTGTGAAACAAACGGAGGAAATCTAAATTCTCCGTGTCCTCTGTCTGACTCAGAGACGTTGTCTTCCTCCTCTGAGTGTCTGTTAGGATTCAGGCCACAGCGTCTCGTCTCCTCCACACTCTGTATTCAGCACCATCACCTCCATCAGCACACAGCCGGGGATCAGAGCTTCACGCTCAACACTGGCAGCCTCCACACTATTACTGTAATTGCACGGCACCATAGAGAGAGGAGGGCTGAGCCTCGGGGCCCTCTGGCTCCGGCTTTATGATCCCTCTGTCCGTCCGGCAGATCTGACTCTCAGTCCATCAACACGTCTTATATAAGTCAGAACGTGTCTGTTAGCAGGAAACCTTCAAACAGATTTTCATCAAACGCTGCGTGAGGACAGAAAAGAGTTCATCTCTCTTTTATTCTTTGGCTCTGTGAGCGTGACTTAATGAAGTTTCAAAAAATCATCAGTGTTCAGCTGCTCAAATCCGGCCTGATTCACTTCAGAGTCTTCGACTGAATGGATCGTTACCCCTTAGAAACCTGAATTTGAGTTTTAGATATATGCAGTTAAATGGGATACAAATACTGTATGTCTTTAATAATAGCTGCAGATAACCATTACTATCATTATTCATTGATTTTTATTTTTTAAATTAACTTTTAAATCAGAAACTAGTAAAAAAAAATGCCCATTTCATTTTCCCAGAGGCCAAACTGATGTCTCCAGATATCTTCTTTTGTCGAAGAACCAAACATATTCACTTAATTGTGATATAACACAGAATTTATAATCCGAAATCTTTCAGAGGCCAAAGACAGAGAATAAAAATTTTTGCCTAAAGATGAACTCAAAGGGGACGTCTTGTGCATTTCTGCTTTTAGTGTTTTTTATATTTCGCACGACAAGAAGGATGTTAATACAAAACGTGACCAAAGTGAAATATTGAAGTAAATGTAGATTAAAGTAATCTCTGTGAGTATGTGACCTCTCTGCGTACAGCATCATAGTAAAACCTGGTATCCACTGTGTGATTCTGGGCTGACGAAAGGTGATGAACGTGAAAGAAACGTGGCGATATTTTGTGTCGTGGCTCTAAAGCGGTGGTTCTACGTCGCACAGTGAGAGAGGTTTAAGGACGGAGGAAAATACTTTGATACCAGATGAGTTTTCACACACCAGGAATTTATTTGCAACAACAAATAAAATCTACAAAAGCTGAAAATCATAAACAGAAAATAGAAAAAAAAAATCAATTAAAATATTAAAATATAAATGATTTTTTTTTAAATGAAAAGAGCTGAGCAATATTTGAAACATGAGAATGGAACCTGTAAAATATTAACCAGTAAAATGTGCAAATATTCACAGTTTAACCCCATTGAAACATGAGCAAATCGGCTTGATTTCTTTCAAAAACATGGAAGAAAGCAATGAGCAACGGAAGAAGAAATGACCAAAAGATTTGCAAGAAATTTGCAAAAAGTACAAGGAAATTACTGAAAATTAGAGAAAGAAATAAAGAAAATTACCTGAAAATTTGTAAAGAGAAAATGAAAGAAAGAACAGGGAAATGACCAGTAAAAAGTGCTTTAAAAAAAAAAAAAAATGCAGCACGTTTAAATATGTAATTATGATCATTTTCCCCTAGCTTTTTTCCTTTTTTCCTTCGACAGTTTACCCTATGTTTTTAAAATAAGTTTCTAAATCTATTACTTTCCTGCAGTTTGTTGAACAATTCTTCAGAAATTGTATGTTTTAAGGAAATCGCACCAATTTGCTTCTGATTTAAACATTAAATATGCGTGAAAAGCGTCTGAAAGCAGCACAAGAAAAGTGATGTCGCTCCAGATTTAAAGAGATTAAAACATGAAGAACGTGTGCAGAGATAATAATCCAAAAAAAGGTGTGATGTAACGCGTTGAGCCCGGAGGGGGAGGGTGAGAGTCGATGGTTGATGAGGTTCACAAGTTTTGTCGAGTCACATCAGGATCCAGACGCCCCTCGGAGGTCTCTGATTGGCCGACTCCTGGCGGATGTAACGCTGCTTTGTGAGTCTGCGGTTAGGATGCAGAGCAGGTCCGAGGCTCCGACTCAAACGCAGACGCTGGCTGCGATAAAGCCGCCGTGTTTCATCAATGTGTCACTTTGGAGGAGCTCAGACCCCCCCCTCCTCCTCCCCCCGTCGTCCTCCCATCGTCCTCAGCAGAATCCCTCTCTGTCTCCACCCTCCCCGTCGGGCGGCGGAGGTGAGCGGGTCAGGCGGCGGGATTGTCTCCGGGCTCTTTATGGCCGTATTGTTCAGAGGGAGCGGGCGCTCCTCACCCAGCTGCCTGCATGCGTGCATGAGGCAATAAAAGGAAACAAACCCCTCCTGCAGGCCTCCACGCTTCTGCTGCCTCCATCAATCCAGTCACAAAGGCTCGGCCAATCAGAGGCCGGCCTGGCTGCTGTGTGGGCCGGGGGGGGGGGGGGGGCAGGTCCCTCAGACCACCTGGCCACTAATTTGGAGATCAATAATGAGGTGTAATGGGACTGCTGCTCTGCATGAGTGCACGCGTTAAAGCTGCATTGTTTCAGCACTTCAGTGAACTCTGACACACACACACACACACACACACACACACACACACACACATACACATGCACACACACACACACACACACACACACACACACTTGTTTCTGTGTGAGGGCTTATGGTGTGATCTGTTTTTTCTTTTTAATTCCATACTTTTCCAAACTTATCTTTTTTAACCCTTTCACACCTGTACGGACATCATTTTTCTTGTGCTGCATTCAGACACTTTTCACACGAATTTAAAACCTTTAACCCCAAACAAATTAGTTTGATTTGTCTCAAAATGCGGGAAAACGCAGCAAGAAACAAAAAATTGAATTGATTAAATTGTTTTTTAAAAGGTAGGAAAAAATGTCCAGATAACTATTTCTGCTATTTACTATTTTTTAAGCTATTTTTCCGCAGTGGTTTCCTTGTTTATTTCTGTTTTTACTTTTCAATTTTTTTTTCTAATTTTCAGGTAATTTTCTTGCTTTTTTGTTTCATTTCTCCTCGTCTCGTCTCGCTTTGTTTTGTTTTGTTAACTCATTTCTTATTTTTTTTTGGTTTTGGTTCATTTCTTCTTAAGTTGCTCAAGGTTAATAAAGAACAATTTTCTAAAAATATACAACAAATAAAGCTGCCTTTAGGCTTAGGCAGTATGTAACATTTTTTATGTTCGAATACTTTCCTAAACTTTCATAGAGGTATTCGGTAAGTGACGCCCCACTCACCATAGTCATGGAATTTCGTAATCACGTTTTCCAGACCTGTAAAAGTCATGAAATTAGTAGAAAAAAAAAAACTCGACTAAAAAAGTTGACTAAACATCGCTCTGATATGTTTTAAGACGTTTTGCTTACCGTACATATCTTCATTTTTCTGTTACCATGTTTGCCAGCTTCCTGAAATTATGTTTGAGTAGAGATTTAATCTGATTCGTTTGAAAAAACTCCGTGCAAGCGGGACGAAAAAAAAAATAAGGGTCCTTGAAAAGTTTTGGAGAAGTTTTAAAATCTTGTCCATGAAAATGTGTGGGAATGTATTCATTACATTTTTAATGTAAAACAATGTCAAAGATATAAAAAGGTTATCATATAAAAAAGTAAAAATAAAACAAAAGACAGTTTAGAAATAAAAAAATCTTTAAATATTTTGAGAACAGGTCTACACGTAACACACATACATATTTATACTTTTTTTTTTAAAATCAGATCTAATAAATCCACAGAAAATCCCCTGTGCATATCCCGAGTTTTCAGATATAATAGTTTATTTTGAGGGAATAAGCGTCTTAAGCACATGTAGATGAGAGGAGATGTTTGTGATTGGAGTAGCAGTCGTGTTTAGCTTGAAGCAGAGGAACAAAGAGAAGCTCGGAGGAGGCAGAGCGTGTTTGAAAAGTCTGCAGCTTTAACGCTGATCCTGCCTCTCTTTCATGGCTCTCCATCTCGCCGCCTTCTAAAAGACGTCTTTATCCTCTTTAAACAGCAGCCAAGGTCATCTCTGCCATCCGCCTCCGAGTCTCGTCAAAGCCGCGGAGGATCGTCAGATGGCCCCTCCGAGGGTCCGCGTTCCCACTCAGAGCTGTGAATGACTAAAAACTAAACACACTGAGTCCAGAACAACATGTGGCGTGGAAAAATGAACCATTATGAGAGCGAGAGTCACCTGAGCACACGGCGAACACGTTAACCTGCGTGGCTACAGCGTGTTCAGTTCGACACGGTTCAGGCAGAATGTAGGTGAAACAACGAGGAACCTCAGAGTTGTATTTCAGCTCGAGATCTGGTTTTAATTTGTAAAACATTTATTTAAAAACTATAAATTGAAATCAGGGAGTTGAAACTTAACTCGTGTCTGTGAAAATATCAATTATTGAGTTTGTTTTGAGGCCGAGTTTCTGTTACAGTCCTTCGGTTGGTTGTCAAGGTCGTGAAAGAGGTTCTGGGGATCTCAAGGGTTCTGGAGAAAGTGTTGGTGGTCCTTCTGGATTTTCCTACAGCAGGGGTCATTAAAAAAGCTTTCAGTGGTCCTAAAATGGGTTCTATGTGTCTTATAGGGTTCCAAGTGTACTGAAAAAAAGGTTCTGTGGGTTCTTTATAGGCTTTCAGGTTTACCAAATAGGTTCTTCTTTATGGGTTCCTTACATGGTTTCAGGTGTACAGAAGAAGTTCTATAGGTTCTCTTTAGGGTTTCAATTACACAGAAGAGGTTCTAATGATTCCTTATATGGTTTCAGATGTACATTAGAGGTTCTTTAGGTTCCTTAGAGGGTTTCAGGTTTACAGAAGAGGTTCCAGGTGTTCCTTTTTAGAGTTTCAGTTGTACAAAAGAGGTTTTCTGGGTTCCCTTTAGGGTTTCAATTGTACAGAAGAGGTTCTAACGGTTCCCGTTAGGGTTTCAGGTGTGGAGAAGAGGTTCTCTGGGTTCCTTGTAGGGTTTCAGGTGTACCAAAAATGTTTTATTGATAACAGAGGATGATGAGATCTTGGAGAGAGTTCTACTCATGCTTCAAAGACCTTCAGAGTAAAGTTTTATGAGTCTTTGAGCAAGTACTGGGGGTCCTTTAGGAGGTTCTCCAGATTTTTCTGAACTCTTTTTCTGACAAGTGTTTGAACACACGTTATGGGCAGAGAAAGTTCTTGTGGTCTTTTTGGAGGTTCTCAAGGTTTTTCTGAATGTTTGACAAACAAGTTTTGTGTGAATTATTTGGTTATTTTTCAGCTAGTTTTGGTATTTTTTTTCTTTCTTGAGCAAGTTTCTGTGGTCGTGGAGAACATTCAAGGATCTAGAGGTCTTAGAAGTTATTCCAGGGTTCATTTAAGAGTGTGTGATGAACCTGGATAAAGTTTTAGTGGCCTTAAATAGGTTTAGGGGTTTCTAGAGGTCCCAGAGGTTTTGTCAGTGTTTATAGGTAAAAAGATTTCAGTGGTCCTTGAGGAGATTCCAGGGGTCATGGAAAAAGTTTAAGGGGGTCATGACAGAGGTTCTAGTGGTTCTGCAGAAACTTCAGACTACCGTGTTCTGGTGGTCTGGCTGATATATCTTTCAGCTAGTTTTGTTGTTTTTCAAAATTTCTTGAGCCGGTTCTGGTGGTCCTTGAGGGGGTTCTAGATTTTGTCCAAGTCCTTGAGAAACATCTGGTAGTCCTTGGCGAGATTCCAGGGGTCCTGGAGAAAGTCCCAGGTGGAGGAAAATCTCGGGGTATTTGAGGAAGGTTGTAACATTTGCTGAATGAGGCGAGGAACCACGTTACCATGGCAACACATCAGCAGACTGAGCTTCAGTGGCATCCAGAGCGGAAACAATCAGCTGATTCATTGATAAGTTTATTAAACATAATCAGACTCTTTCTCTGCGTTTTCATAAAGTGAGTCTTTTTCCTCAGTGGATTTGTAATTTCCAGCTCCTTCTCTTCCCTTTTTTAAGGAGTTAATATGTAACTTCAAATTTTTAAACAAGTTTCCAGTAAATGGTCATGTGATTATTTACTAATTACAGTAAAAGTGAAGACAAATAAAGAATATTTTTTTTTTTTTTTCGTTTCCCAGAAAAAGCTATTGAAGATTTATGTTGGTGGAGGAAACTCCTAACATCTTTTATTTTGTAGTAATTTATATAAATAAAAGGCATTTAATGACAGTACTTTCCTTCACTTTCAGTATTATAACATAATCATACGTAGATGTGTACTGTAAAGGGCTTTGAAGGAAATTATTAGAATACAAAGGCATGATGATACTTAAAAAAAAATTAAATATATATATATATATTTTTAAAATATATATTTTAATGTTAGTGTCTTACGCAGTTCATTTCTATTTCAATATATTTTCACATTTTAACATACCTGTTTTCAGCTGCCTTCAGCTATAAATGCGTAAGATATATATATATATATATATATATAGATATATCATGAGTTAAATAACTGAATTAACAAAAAATAAAAAAAGTTATAATAAATTAGGGCAGCACCAAACTGTTATTTTTTAAAAATAGATTAATGTCTATAAAATGTCACAAAATGGTAAAAAAAAAAAAAAAAAAAAAAAAAGTTAATCTCTATTTCCCAAAATCCCAAATAGATACAAAATATTTAGTTTACTTTTATAGATGAGGGAAAAAAACAGAAAATATTCACATTTAAAATAATAAAATTAAAAATACTCACTGATTTATCTTTTATCAAATTAGTTGGCAATTGATTTAATAGCTGAAAATTAATAGATATTTGTTTAAGCTCTATTATAATTTTATATTTATGTTATTTGCTCCATCTCATATCATTCCCAGACTTATTACATCCATATTGTAAAAACAGGAATGAGGCCTGATAGTTAACACAGCGGCTGAAAGAAGCGCTGAGGATGTAAAGCGTGTTGCTGCTGCTTGTGAACGCAGCCTGACTCTCCTCTCAGCTTCATTATCATACCGAGTTCATCTCTGGCGGCTCGGAGCATGAATGAAATGAAAAGCTTCTTCATGGTGGAGATGAAGAGGGGGAGCGGAGAGAGCTGACGTGGCCTCGAGGCGGCGTCCTCTGCTGGCGGCCGCGGGAACAACGGCGTCAGAGTGTGGGTGACGTCTGCAGAGCTGTGTGATCTGTACAAACACAGAGTGTGTACACTTCTCTCTGTAATCCTGTATGTGCTTTATTTATAACACAGCAGAGAGGACATGCAGGAACCAGCAGAGCTGCTCCAGGTCGCAAAAATCTGCAGTCTGTCACCTTAAATCCTCTTTAAAGTCAGAAAAGATCAGGTCTGCTATTTATAACTGCAGCATTCAAACAAGTCCAAATATTCTGCATGTGTTCAGCATCACTTTCTGCACTTTTCTTACTCATTTCCAGAATTTAAACCAAATTTATGGCGGTTTGAACAATGTTGGCTGCGTGTTTTTTAATGTTTGAGGAAATGTAACTTGTAGATGTTCAGGACTCTCGTGTGTTTGCTAAATAGGTGCCTAATGGTGCTTTTCAACATTGTTTTTAATGGTGTATGTTATTTATTTATTTTTATATTATTTTCATTAAGATTTAAAGAACAAAAAACAAAGCCACAATATTAATAACAAAACAAAACAACACATATTTACCAACACACCAAACAAACAAGCACAACCTCATAATCATCATTTCTCATTGACTTAAACAAATATATTAAATATATATTAATGTATAAATGTTTCAGAAAATTTGTAAAACAAGAAGATGACAATAAAATATCCTGAAAATTAGCTGAGTGGAATTATTAGATAGAATAAATTAATATAAAATAGAAAAAAAATAAAAGAATAAAATAAAAATAAAGTAAATTAAAAAAAATATATTGAAAATGTCCTCAAAACTATGTATGTTATTTTTATTATTATTATATAAACAGAAAAGTGCATATATCTTATTTATTTTAATATTTAGCATTTTTTAAGGTCACTTTCTTGTTTGTTTTTTTGTTGCTTATTTTCAGCTAATTTTTTTTCTTCTTTTTATTTTTATGAGTATTGTTTTGGTGATCATTGCCTTATTCCCATGATTTTTTTTTGAAAGAAACTAAGCCATTTTTTTTTTAAGAAAACAAAACAAAAAAATCCCATTTACTTTCAAACATTCAAAGACTTTACTAACCGTGCAGCTTTCCAGACTCTAATCGGCTTCCATTCACTTCAGTCGGGAATAAACATTTATTAGTCGACTCTTTAAACTTATTGGAGTTGTGTAATTTTTCAAGTGACCAAAAAGTCTGCAGTCACTGTTGCCAGAGTTGCATCATCATTATGAGGTAATGCAGAGCCGACTTCACAAATCAATACTTCAAGGACGGAGTTTATTTGTGTGACATTTTTCAACAGTTTTTTTTTTTTTTTTTTTTTTTTTTTACAAAAAACTGAAAGACACAAAAAAATACACAAATATTAAAAAAGCCGATGCGTAAAGTTAAAACAGATCCACATGTTGGTGAAGTCAGACTCTCGTCTGCAGACACAAAAAGATGAAACATTTTGTCCTCGGCTGCTGCGTGTGCACTTCCACCTCCTCCTCCTCTTCCTCTTCCTCCTCTTCCTCCTCCTCCTCCTCCTCCTCCTCCCTCCTCCTCCTCCTCCTCCTCCTCCTCCTCCTCCTCCTCCTCCTCCTCCCTCCTCTGCTGCTGCGATGACAGAGTTTAGATCCATGTTTCTCTGTAATCTCCTCCCTCCGTCTGACTGGCTGCTTCATCGTCTCACAGCTGACATCTTTTTAATCAAATTGTTTTCTGAAAAGCTCGGCTCAAACTTTTTCTTGCGGTGTGATGATTTAATGCTAAAAGTTCACTTTCCTTCGCTTATTGTCACTGTTTTAATCTGGTTTTTCTTTTCTGTCCTGGAAATGATATGAAGCATATTTGTACTGAGACACTGATGTTGAACCTGCGATTGTGTCCCCAAAACTGAGTATTTTAAGCCAAAATTTCAAAATTTCTTAACCAAAGCCAAGTTGTTTTAGTGTCTAAACCGAAACCGAACGTTCACCACGGTGTTGTTAAAATGTAAAGTTTCAAGTTTTCAGCTGCAAAACGTTGAAGAAAATGTACAATTACTTTTTTTTGGGGGGTGATTGGGTTGCGAGTCTTTTTTAAATTAATTTTAATTGATTTATTATTTATTTTCATTCATTCATTTCACTCATAGATTTTTCTGCATCTGGTGCTTTTACTTTTAAAACTTTAAATATCCATTTGACAGGAGGCCAGGAACCAGTCACAGCAGCCTCATGCATGTTTCTAGGATTTTAGGACATTTCTTATATTTTAGGACATTAGGGTCTCAGTAGGACCTCTGTCGGGGGTGCGGACGATCCTCCACTCGCACTTTTTTTGATAAACAAGCTCTGTTTTGATGCTGTTTTATGCACTCTGACACCTTATGTATACTAACAGTACAAAAACATGAATGAAACTCCCAAAGCTAAAAACACTTTCTGCTCTTCGCGATTCTGTTTCTTACTAACGGCACCAACACAAAACACCAGTTATACTCAACTTACAGCCCCCCAATCATTATGTACTTCACAATAAATATAAAGTTATGCACAGTGGGAATTGTTTTTGTACTTTTAGTACACAAAAGGTGCCAAAAAAACAGCATCAAAAACGAGCTTGTTTATGTAAAAAAAAAGCTCAGCCCCTAATGTTCTAAAATCCTAGAAACGTCCTAAAGTCAGATGCCATTAATCAAGTGCCCTAAAATCCTAAAAATGTCTTGAATTCCTAAAAATGTCCTTAAACCCTCAACATGTCCTAAAATCCTAGTAATTTCGAGAAATGTCTTAAAATCTTAGAAATGTCCTGAAACGTCATTAAAGCCTTGTTAAAATCCTAAAAGCGTCCTAAAATCCTGGAAATGTCATCAATTCCATGAAATGTCCCAAAATCCTACAAATGCACTCCAATCCTAAAATGTCCTAAAATCCTAGAAGCGTCCTAAAACCTGAGAAACTTCCTAAAATCCTAGAAACGTGTATCTGGCCCCTGGTCTTCTGTCATTTAACGAAGTGGCCCCCAAACAAAGCGAGTTGAGGTATCTGTGCAGTACAGCACTTTCATAACTACATATATAAATACATACTTTCATGACTCTCTGGATTAAAACTGCAGTTTTTTGAAACTTTGGGCCGAAGAGGACGACTCAGTGTTTGCTGCAGAGCTGTCGTCTGTCTCAGCGACAGTATTGACTTTAGTATTTGGGGAAAAAAACAGGAAATCAGTGATCCAAGGTTGTGTTCAGTGCTCACACCGGAGAGGAGGAGGAAGAGGAGGAAGAGGAGGAGGGGGAGGAGGGGGAGGAGGGGGAGGAGGGGGAGGAGCCCCCTAAAGAGAAGGTGCTTAGGTTTGGAGAAAAGAGGAAGCAATTACGAAAATGAAAGCCCTCGCACTGCAAGAATTTTCATCTCTGCAGTTGCCATGGGAACAGGCCTTGCCTCCCCCCTCCTCCTCCTCCTCGTCCTCCTCGTCCTCCTCCCTCCTCCTCTCTCCGAGCCGCTCTGCAGCACAATACAATGGAACGAAGGGATTTTCACAGAAGAAGAAAGGAGGGGAGGCGGGGTGAGCTGTGATCCAGAGGGGGGAGGAGGAGAAAACTTTGCTCCTGATTTCTGTCGGAGTCGAGCGGCTGAGAGGAAACGTGGAGGAGATTGTGATCGTCGTTGAGCTTCGTTTACTGGTTTAACTGGTTTAACTGGTCCAGGTTCGGTTTAGATTGACGGGAAGTGTCGGCCAATCACAGACGCAGAATCAGAGGCGACACGGTGATGTCGCTCCTCTGTGGTCTAACAAGGAAGATTTACGTTTTATTCTTTTATTTTTTCTTTTATTTATTCTCAGAACTAAAACAGATAATTCAAATTATTGTGGGATTAGATGTTGCTTTTTGAGCAGGTGAATTGCAGTTTAACCTTTTGAAACCTTTTTTTGGGCTGCGTTCAGATGCCTTTTACAGGCATTTAAAACCTTTGAAGCCTAAAGAAATTGTTTTTTTTTTTTAAATGAAACATGGAGGAAAAAAGACAGTGAGCAAACTGGCAAGAAATATTCTGCAAAAGAAAAAAAAAGAAGGAAAAAATAAATGAATAAATAAATAAATAAAAACTAGGAAAATATCAAGTACATATGTCTTTTTAAAACATTTGTTACACAAAATTAATAAATTTATTATTTTATTTTATTTTTTGCATTTTTGAGGTAACGTTTACTTTTTTTCATTTTTCATTTGTACTTATTTTTAAGTAATTTTATTTTTATTTTTTGATTTATTTTCAATTTTCTCTGGCTTATTTTTAGGTGATTTATCAGTATCATTATGTTTCTGAAAAATAAAAATCTAGCCAATTCTTTCAGGTTTCAAAGGGTTCAGTCACCAAAGTTTTGTTTCCGTTTGTCATCAGTCACAACACAGTTAATACAAAGTGTCACAGAGCAGGAAGAGACAAAAGAAAAGTGGATAAAAAATTGAAAATCTCACGCTTTTGGCGATTCCCAGCGAACATAAACTCTGCAGAGAAAGACAGGAAATGACTGGAGGCTTCAGGAGAAAAACTGCAGCTCAAGTTTAAGGCCGAAGAGTCGAAGGGCAGTTTGAGTTTTGACAGAGTCCATATGAGAAAAATATGATGCAGGAAGAAATCATTTTCTTTCTTTTGACAGTATTTTTAGTAGTATTTTTACAGTCAGACGCAACATAAAAAAGACTTAAAAGTGCTCAAAAATCTATTAGAAACAGGCTGGAATCATACTGAGAAAAATCAGCTCTAAACTTTGCACTTTTCAATGTTAATCTGCTGCTCAGACTTTTTGTTTTTGTTGTATTTGGTGAAAAATTTCCAGAAGTTTTCCTCCAGTTTGCTTCCAGTTGGTTTGTCCTGAAAAACAACGAATTTAATGAAAAATCCTCGATCTTTTGTCTGTTTGTCTTTTTTACTTATTCCAAGTATATCCAGCTGAAGGATGGCAGAATCCCGGAACCACGCCCACCAATATAAACCACGCCCACGCAATACAAACCACGCCCACGTGTCTAAACCACGCCCACTACAGGAACAGAGCAAACAGAACAGCCACAGTTTTCAGACTTTATTGAAAATATTCAACACACGTACGTTTCAAAACGTTTCAAAACGACGGTTTGAAAGCGTTGACATGTTTCAAAGTTTCAAATTTGCCATCTCTAATGTCCGGCATCCTTACCTCAGCATCTGCGTTTGTCTCTTCCTTGCTGTGTCCTCCTTCTCGATGAAGCATTTCCGGATGTTTTTAGCGGCCGTGTTTTCCGCGTCTGCCATCGTCAGCTGGACTCACTTATTTATTATTTTTCTGCAAAAGCGAACGCAGCAGCCTCGTTTTGCTGCGGTCATGTAGCACCGACTTCTTTTAGTGTCTTCAGAGACGGCCCAGTCCTCTGAAAAGAACATCTGTTTCCGGCAGTGAAATACTTGTTGAAGTGATGATTTATTTAAGTGTTTGTGTGTGTTTCAGATGCTGGGAACTCTCACTGCTGTGCCCATCAAGGTGCCTCAAGTCAGCTCCCTGCACCGGCTGGCAGGACAAGCAGCCACCGTGCTACCTCAGGTAACCCTCAGCACCTTATTCAGAGTTATTACAGTCCTGTAAACACCTGTGTGGAGGGACATTCATTTATACTGTCTGTGTGTGTGTGTGTGTGTGTGTGTGTGTGTGTGTGAGAGGCTTTAATATTCAGAATATTTATCACACAAAACATTTATTTCTTTGCTTTTTAATAATAGTGAGGTAAAAAAAAAAAAAGGTAAAGTTTGTCGTGATGGGAAACATCACATTGTTGCCTTAATCAGTCAGACTTTAACACTTTCCCAGAGTTCAGTGTGATGTCTTTAACCCTTTAACACGTGGATCAGCATCCGTTTTCTTGTGCTGCAGTGAGACGCCTTTCACAAGCATTTAAAAACCTCTGAAACTAGAGAAAATTGGTTTGATTTCTCTCAAAAACATGAAAAAAAGGCAAACAAGCAACTTGGTAAGAAATGTTATAAACATTTGAGGATATTAGAATATAATGATAGACATTATTTAAAAGCTAGGGAAAAATGTCTAAGAAAAAAAATAAAAATCAAGGGAAAAAATTATCATTAACATATTTAAAGTTATGTTATAAAATTATTATGATATTTTAGGCACTTTTTCCAGGTCATATCCGTGATATACATTTTCCATAACATAACAAGCAACTTGTGAAAAAAATGTCCAAACTGCAGAAAATTGGTAAAAGGTGACAATGAAATGAAACACATATTATTAAAAAAAAATCCAGAAAGCTATATTTATAATTCAATTAAAATATAAAAACAAATTCAATAATTGTATAAAGTCATTAATATAAATATAAAAAAAAAAAAAATATATTTTTGTCATTTTTCTTTGTTATTTTTGTTGTTTTTTAATTAACTGTTTTTGTGCTTATTTTAATAATTTTTTTGGTAACTTTTTACTAATATCTTGTTCATTTTGGAGCCTTTTATTGTGAAGTTGTTCTTATCCAACCACATTTTTTAAAAGAAATCAAATCAATTTTCAGAGACTTAGATCTCTCATTTTGTTTGACAAAAACTCAAAAATATTCAGTTTACTTTGATATAAAAACTGAAAAAAACAGAAAAAAACATTGGAGAAACTTTTAGAAAAAAAATGCATTTTTTGCTTAATAATTGACTTAAACAGTAAAAATAATATTAGTTTGCAGCACATTTTTAAAAATGAATAAAAGCTAAATAAATGAAAAATGACGTGACTAAATTGTGTAAAAATCAGCCGTTTGTTCCTTCAGAGGTCATATTTGCGTCTGCAGTGTCGTCACTCGTTCAGCAGGTGGCGGCAGAAAACACGGCGAGCCTCAGAGTGACTCAAACGGCACAAATGATCTTTAATGTGTCGGCGAGCGTGAAGACGGATATCTGCTGTTATGACTCCCCGCAGAGGTCGACTCTCCGGCCTCTGATTGGACGACAGGAAGCATCAGCAGTCTGCTCACGTCTGGACGACACACACAAGTGACCACGAGTGTGTGTGTGTGTCTCAGTGTGAGAGCGGTTTAAATGTTGAGTTCAGGTTTATGTCCCTGAAATAAGCAGTAGGGGAGGAAGTATTCAGATCCTTTACTTAAGTAAAAGTACTAGTACAACCCTCTGAAAATACTCTGTTACAAGTCTTGCTTTGGAAGTGGTACTTAAAAAAATCAATTATTATTAAAATTATTAAAATAAATGTAAAACAAATGCAGACAAATCTAAAAGAAAAAAACAACAATAAAAACTCAAAGTAATATTTATTCAAAACACAAAATCATTAAAAATGAAATATAAAAAAAGCAACCCAAAACTCAAAATTATAAGAGGAACAAAATCCCCAAAACATAAAAATAATAAAGAATTTTTAAAAAATCCCACCCCAACGCAAAATAATATATTAAAAAACAGTCCCACATTTTGCAAAAAAATTGTAAAAGATGACAAGAAAATTACCCCAAAAATTGTTTTAGAAAAGAGGGGAGGATTATTAGAAAATTGTCCAAAAAATAGAAAGAAATGTCCCCCAAAATGTATTTACAATACTTTTATATTTAAAATTATTTCATATCTCAAATTACTGTACAAAAAAAAAAATAATCTTATTTTAAGATGATTTTCTTATACCTTATTTACAGATTTTGGGTCATTTTTGGGCAGTGTCTTGCTCAGTTGCTGTTTTTGAAAGAAATCAAACCAATGTTGCTCAGATTTTAAAGGGTTTAACGTCTCTCTTCTTCTGTGGTCGTCCTCCAGGTCAGGCCAAAGACCCAGATCCCCGACAGCCTCCCCCACAGTCCGTGTCAGGAGCTGCAGCCTCTCAGCCTGCAGAGGGCCACCGCCGTGGTCAGTCCCAAGAGCCAGGGGGGCCCCACCCTGCCCACCGCCAACAGCACCTTCAGCCCCGACCACCAGCCCAACGGCCAGAGCGACGCCTCGCCGCCCCCGGCCCCCGCCGCGGGCCCGTCGGGGGGCCCGGACTCCGGCGGCCCCGCCCAGCACGCCTCAGCGGGGGCCGGCGTGGCGTACGCCATCATCGCCGCCTCCCCCGCCACCGGCAACGGGGTGTCCGCCGTCAGCGAGGCCGTCAAGGTGCAGCCACTGCTCTTCAGCGCTGACAACAAGGCTGGTGTCTCCACCAACACCAACTGAGATCCACGTTTATCATCACATTTAACCCTTTAACACCTGCATCCACATCAGCTTCCATGTGCTGCTTTCAAATAGCATTTAAACCTCTGACACCCGAAAAAAAATTGACAAAAAATGTCCCTCAAACTGTAAAAAAAAAAACCAAAATGTAAAAGGTGATGAGGAAATGATCTGAAAATTAGTTATTATTAAATAGTATAAAAAAAGGGGGAAAATATCAAGAAAATATTATTTTATTTGAAATATTAATATGTATAATTCTCTTACAGAAAAAAAGAGGACATTCTTTTTTCTTAAAGTCATTTTCTATTTTTTTCTTATTAGTTTTTGCTTCTTTCTTGCTAATTATATTTTTTAACAAAGATGTTACTAATTTTGCTTATTAGTTTTTAAATACTAGATTGTCTCCCAGACATTTTTAAGTTTTTTAAATAATTTTATCTCTTATACTAATTTCCTCCAAATTTGTGGAACATTTTTCACCAAGCCACTCGTTGCTTTCCCCATTTTTTTAAAAGAAGTTGCACCAATTTGATGACACTCCAGGTTTCAAAGGGTTAAATGTTTAGTTATGAAATTCAAAGGAAAAAAAAATCTGATTTTTTTTACATTTTTGAAATGACTTTTCTAAAAGTTAAATTAATGTTACGATAAGAAGGAAAAAATAAATGAAGTTGAATCAGCGTTTTTAATAATAAATCTTAAATATGTGATTCATAAATCATTACCTCGTCTCTCCGTCTGCAGATGTTTTTTATAACTTGATCTTTTGTATTTTTGTGTTTTCAGGTGATAATAATCCAGCCGCAGGCTCCCAGCAGCACTGACGGGTCCCCGGGGGCCCAGGCTGACCTCCCGTCACAGGAGGCCCCGCCCGCCCCGAAATCCCCCTCCCCGAAGAAAGACGAGGACCCGAGGTGAGAAAATTCAGCACTGATGCTCAAACACAAACATTCGCTTAACAGGACTTTTCTTTATATTTATCTGCAAATATATACGTTTATTTTATTCATCAAAGGCGGTAATCGCAATAATCATCTTCAGCTCCGTTTTATTTCTCGTATTTTAAATTTAAACCGTGAAGAGACGAGCAGCTGCAGCTCAGCAGGAACGTTTTCTCTTCAGTGAAGAACTCTCGAATCAGACGCCGAGAGTCTGACGCTCTTCACCTCCTCTTCATTAACATCTTCTCTGTGTGTGTGTGTGTGTGTGTGTGTGTGTGTGTGTGTGTGCGTGCGTGTTACAGAAAATCGCCTTCATGGTCGCCCTCGGCCTCGTCACCACAGAACACCTGGAAGGTGAGTTCACTTCCTCCTGTTTGCGTTTCTGCTGATCTCAGAGCAGCGTTTAGTTTAATTCAAGCTCTCAAGCTTTCTTAAAATGTCAAAAAATTATTTAATTATATAAAAAATTTAATTTTTAATTAAATTCCTCTTTTTCCATACTGTAGGTGATTTTTAAAAAATATTTTGGTAAATTTTCTTTAAAAAAAGGTGTCTTTTTTTGTTTGTTTTTTAAGAAAACAGTCGTTTATTTTGGCGTTTTTTTCTTTAATACATGCCCTCCAAACCAGCAATTCCTCCAGTTTTTTTTTATTTATTTATTTATTTTTTAAAAAATGTATTTGCATTTTCCACTCTATATTTAACCCTTTGACCAAAAATTAGTTTAAAAAAAATTACAAGAAAATTACCTGAAAATAAGCCCACATAAAAAAAATAAATCAAAATATATTTAGAAAATAGACAAACCAATTATTAATTTATAATTCTAAATATAACTTTCTAGACATTTCCCCTATTTTTGAATCACTTCTCTTCTCAAACGTTGAAAAACAACAGTAAAACTTTTCTCTCTCCAGCTTTGAAGGTGTTTTATTAAAGGGGTCTTTTGTTTTTTTGACAGAAATCCAGACGAAGCGACAGGAGAGGAAGAGACGAAGCACAGCCAACCCGGCCTACAGCGGCCTCTTTGAACCAGAGGTCAGAAAAACTTCTCATCGTTTATTTTTGGCAAATTTTTAATAATTTAATCAAATTCAAACAAATAGCAAAGACCTTTAAGACGTTTATTATAGCGGGTCTTTTATTATTATTATTATCATTATTATTATTATTATTATTATTATTGTTATTATTATTGTTAATATTATTTTTATTAATATCATTTTTTAAAATTATTATTATATTTATATTTATTATTATTATTTATTTTTCTTTTAATCTTTCCTTTTTTTTTTATTTATTTATTTATTTTTAATGTAATTTATTTATTTACTTTTGCTCGTTAAAGTGGAAATACAGATTGTAATATAATGTTCTTTATATTCAGTATTTAGTATTCAGTTTGTTTGTGGATTTAAAGTTGTTTCCTGGTCGTTTGTTTGCAGCGTAAACGTCTGGCGTCACATTACCTGAACAGCTCGCTCTTCCTGTCAGCACGAGGTAAAAACACACACGGCAACAACAAAACTTCACACAAACCCACGAAACACAAACACACGACGTCTCGTCTCCCAGAGGAGCTTGATGTTGGACGTAACGTCAAAAATATTTCTGCATCGCCTCTCAGGGCCGAACATTGTGGCTTTATTAGACTTACATTTTTTTTAACTCTTTGCAAAAAAAAAAAAAACACAATGAAAAAAAAAAAAAAGTCATTCTCTGTTCATCTGCTCCGCTCAGTCTGAAAAACGACAAACGCAGTTCATAATGTTTCTCAGTGAGCTGTGGGCGGAGCCAGGCTAGCAGTTTCCCTTTGCTTCCAGTCTTTATGCTAAGCTAAGCTAACCACCGTCGATGTCGTGCTGCATGGCTTCTGCTCTCACCTGCGCGTCTCCGCGAGCTCCACTAACCTCTGCTCTGCTTCATTTTCATGCAAGACTCTGAGGATTTCTGCTGGAAGGTAGGTCACATGACTGATGATGTCACACCTGTGTGTGCGTGTGTGTGTGTGTGTGTGTGTGTCTGGTTTCTAAACGGTGACTTTTTGGGGTAACTTCTTGTTAATTATGAGATTTTTTTTATGTCTTTAGATAATTCAAATTATCTGCCTGAAGCATCACGAGAAGATGCTTTTATTTTAAGTTAGGGGGAAACATTTCCAGATTATCATTATTATATAGTTAAAATTATTTTTATGGAATTATTATCATTTTTCCTCATTTTATTTTTCGTTTTTTTTTTTTGTTTGAGTTTTGTTTTTCTTGTGCTTTTTTTCTTTTTTTTTTTTCATTTGCGGGTCATTTCCTCTTAAGTTTATCCATTTAAAGCACAAAGCTGCAGTTTTTTATTCTCAGTTTAACTAGAATTAATGTTTAGAGTTACAGCGGATTTATTTTCTTTCCTATTTTGAAGATTACTGTTTGAAAATAGTTTAAAAGTGATATTTTAGTGAAAATGATGTTTTTTAAGACTGTCATGATGTGTAAAGTGTTGGGTCTAACGCTCTGTGTGGTCCCTGCGGTCCCTGCGGTCCGTGCGGTCCCTGCGGTGTCAGGAGGACTTGGAGCATGACGAGCACTGTGCCGTCTGTAAGGAGGACGGCGAGCTGCAGCCCTGCCACAACTGCCCCAGAGCCTTCCACCCCAACTGCCTCCACCCGCCGCTCAAAACGCCCCCCAGAGGACCCTGGTACTGCCCCAAGTGCCAGAAGAAGGTACCACCCAAAACTTCATGCTGCTTTCTTTAGTCGTGTCGGTCGTATCTGTGTCTTTTCGCCGTATTTTAAGGACGAAGGTCGTGTTCTTGTTGTTGCTGCTTTAAAAAAAAAAAAAGTTTTGATCTTTTTGGAAAAGATCAAAACACAGTTTTGCAAAATTCAGGACATTTCTGGGATTTAGGATGTCTCTCAGATTTTAGGACATTTTTGGAATTTAAGAGCGTTTGAAGGATTTTAAGATTTTTTTTTTTTTTTTAAAGATTTGAGCATTTTTCTACGATTTTTTCATTTTTGGGACTTTTGGGCTTTTCAAGGATTTGAGGACATTTCTTGAATTTTAGGACATTTTTGGAATTTAAGAACGTTTCAAGGATTTTAAGACGGGTTTCGTTTTTTTGGGGTTCGTTTTGGATTTTAAGATGATTTTTAAGATTTGAGCATGTTTCAAAGATTTTATGACATATTTGGGACTTTTGGACTTTTCAGTGATTTTATGACATTTCTCGGATTTTAGGATGTTTTAAGGATTTTAGGCCATTTGGGGGTTTTTAAGATGTTTCTAGGATTTTAGGACATTTCTCGGATTTTAGGACATTTTCGGATTTTAGGACACTTTTAGGACACTTCTAGGACAAGGTTTGTTTTTGTTTTTTAAAGACTGTCCTCATGCGTTCAGATTTTCACAATAAGAATGAGGCCTTTTATATTTAATTTTAATGTTTTTTCAGACTAGTCGACTTAAGTCCAATGAGCTGACTGAAATCACTGATAAAGATCTGATTTTGTGTTACGATTGCAATTTAAGTTGAATAAAAACTAGAAAACATGAAAAAACACGATTTCTTGCCAATAAACATTATTAATCTGTGGTGTTGTTTCATATTTATCTGTATTAATTATTAATAAATGACGTGTTTGTCTCTGGTCTTCAGGTCCTGAACAAAGAAAACATGGCGTGGCCACAGAACTTTGTTCAGTCCTACGTTACACACAAGACGGGTAAGAACCAGCTGAATCCTCCGAGTGTGTGTGTGTGTGTGTGTCGTTCATACCTGTACTGATGAAGTGTGTGTGTGTGTGTGTGTGTGTGTGTGTGTGTGTGAGTGTGTGAGCAGTGAGGCAGGAGGAGAAGCGACGGCTGCTGAGACGAAACAACGAGCTGAAGAAAGAGTGCGCTCACCTGGAAGAACAAGACAAGAAGCTCAACGACATGCTCAAAGTAAACACAACACACACGTCTGCACGCTGTTACACACACTTAACATCCGAAAAAAAAAAAGAGTTAACTGAGTCAGACTTTGCAGTGACTCAGCGAGCTTTGGTGACGCATTTATTACATTATTTTAATTTGGAGGTGGTGAAATTTGTATGTTTGTGATGTAAATGTCCGGACTCTAATGTCCAGCTGTTCATACATACTCTTACTAATATTATTGTGTATATATATTTCCACGACTTTGAGGCAAATTTTCATTTCTATTTCACAAATGATCATCAAATCACTGGGGAGGGGCGTCATGTTTTTTATTTTTTAGGGGAGGGGCATACAACTTTAAATGGCTGCATTTTTAATTAATTTTATCACAGACTTTTAAAGAAAAATGCCAGGTTTGGAGGGCATGTTTTTTTAAAATGTTTTTTATGCTTGTTTATTTTTTCTTTTTCATTTTGTTTTGTTTTTTTCTCTTGAAAAAAAATTGAGCTTTTTTTTGGCAATAAAATATTATATTTAGAAAATATTTTTGTATATTTTTTCCATACTGTAGGTGATTTTTAAGAAAATATTTTGGTAAATTTTCTTTAAAAAAAAGTGTCTTTTTTTTGTTTGTTTTTTAAGAAAACAGTCATTTATTTTGGCGTTTTTTTTCTTTAATACATGCCCTCCAAATGTTATCGTCAAAAATGATCAAAATTACAAAATTTATCACAGCCAGAAACTGTAAAAAACAGAAAATATCGTTGGTTTTTCACATTTCTGACAGCACTTGAGCACATCATGTGTTAATTTACAGCTTTGTGAAAAAAGTGACCTATGACTCCGTGATTTCTCCAAAACTTTCAGGGTATGTTTAATTTTGGAAAAGTTCTCGTGATGCAGCGAGTATGAACAGACACATTGCATTTAAAGGTCTGACAGCTCATGCTACTTTTTGACTGAATATTTTCGTGTGCACTTTGTAATAACAGTTTTCACTTCCTGCAAAAAAATGAGCTGATGATCAACAGGAAGTTGACGGTGTCGTTTCCTGTGTTTGCAGCAGTGTATGGACCTGAGAGAGCGACTGTTGGGGCAGCAGAGAGACACTCAGGCCTCGCTCGAACGCCTCAAAGCTCTCATCAGGTTGATCCAACGCGACCAGCTCATCCAGGTCACCATGACGACCACGGCCACCATCGCTGCTGCCTCGCTGCTCTCCCAGTCCTGGATCAAACCCACCAGCACCGCCGCCATTGCAGCCGCCGCTCCGGGCCCCTCGGCCACGCCCCTGCAGCAGAAGAGCCACGCCCACAGCCAGGACGACACCAACAACTAGCCCCGCCCCCCACCAGGTGCTCCGACTTTTTACCGTCGCCGAGTGCGGTGATGATTTCTTTTTTGTCTGAATATTATCTAACCATCTTTTCTCCGAGAGCTGAAAAAAGCCACAAAAAACTGAGAAAAAAAAGAGCCTCTATCCTCCACTCGATTCAAGTATTTTTTAAAACCCAACACCTACAGTGCTTACGAGATTTCTTTTTTTAAGTTATTTTCTATTTATTAATGTTCTTGGCCTTAATGTATTTATTACAAAAAGTTAGATTACAGTGCCGCCGCGGGAACACGACGGGAGTTTCTGCGCGCGGTCCAAAAGATATTTCCCTTTTTTAAACACAGGTATAATTATTGTTCTGCATATAGTGAGAGAGAACAGTAGAGTTAGTCGTAGTTGCAGAAAACAAAGGATCGATGGAAGTGAAAGGACTGTATATTGATATATCTGAGTAGATGTTTGTTCTCATTCTCTTATGAACAATGTTTTTGCCATAATAATTCAGGAAAAATGTTTTCATCGTGTATGTAAACGCATACGAGCCTTCAAACAAAAACAGAATAACTTTTTTTCAGTATTAATAGAGTTAAAGTCAAAGAAAAAAGTATTTAAGATAAAAACTACAGAAATTAGCATTTCTAGTGGAGATTTTAGTATTTTCATGCTGATGCCTGTTGATAAATGTAAGTTTGGAGTATTCAAGGGGATCACTGTACATATGTTGTATTATTATTATTATTATTATTATTATTATTATTATTATTATTATTATCATTGCAGGTTTTTTTTGGTTTTTACTGAAGTCACACATCTGAAACAAAGGTGAGTCTCTGAACGTTTAACTGTTTGTTTTCTGTCTGACAGCAACACAAACAAGAATGTGACACGTTTTAATTTACGTAAGTTTCAGAAACAAGAACATGATCCGAAATCTAAAATTTAACAGTATTTTATCGGAGCGATATGTACGCTAAACCTGATTACAGTAGTTAATAATATCATTCAACGAAACAAATTTCTAAATGAAATTTATTGAAATTTTGCTGGAGTCACTTTTCTCGCGATATCATTAAAAAAACAAGCTTGGCTAAAGCTATATTTATAATTTATATCATTATTACATATTTAAAATTATGTTACTGAATTTTTCTACATTTGAAGCACTTTTTCAGGTCACTTCCTTGTTTATTAATTCTATTTAATTTCTATTATTTTGTTTTTAATTGTATTTATTTAAACAATTTTCAGGTAATTCTCTTGTTTCTTTTTCTAATTTCTTGCTCATTTCTTCTTTCGGGGTTCATTGCCTTCTTCCCGTGTGTTTGAAAGAAATCCAGTTTGCTCAAATTTCAATGATTGTTTTCTCCGTAATGACCCAAAATATCAGAAAAGGTAGATACATTTAAATAATTTGTATTTATGTCAGTTGAGGAAGCTGGACATCCAAAAGTCACCTTTATTGTACGGCTTAAAAATGTTTTGCGTTTTATTTTATTTTATTTCATTTTATCATTTGCCCAAATACGGCTTTTCAGACCCGCGGTCTATTATTTATCTCTGTTTTGGCCGACGTGCAGGCGCTCCGCTCGCTCGTGGTTTCAGTTATTGAAACAGACTCAGAGAGGTGTCACGAATGACAAAGATTTACTGAAAGTTACGTACCGAACCTGTAACTTTTCTATCTTTCTTCGCCCAAAAAAGGAACCAATTTAGTTGCGTTTTGCTCTAAAACTGATTTCAGGTCATTTTTGTTTCTGCATCTTTACAAAAATGAAACTGTGATAATATTTCTGGTTGTGTCGCAGTTACAGAAACCAAACAGTTGAACTGAAAAAGAGACGAAAGTGTTGTTTGTTCACCGCTGCACTCAAACACGTCAAAGTCGATGTGTGATGCATCCATTCAGTCCCTTCCCCCTTTAAACCAGTATAGAAAATATGCCAAAAACTTTTTTCTTTGTTTTTGTACTGGGATCATCTATCAATAATGTCTATAGTGCTTTCTTTTTTTTTCTCTCCCTGCCTATTTTATATTTTTCGCGTTGGAGCTTTTTTTACTCGTGTTTTATGAACGTTTTAACGGTGACGAGCCTGTTAATCTGACAGATGAACACTGCCTCAAGTACAAATCGTTTCAAATCCAGGGTTTTCGTCTTTGTTGCGTCATTTTGTAGACACCAGTCAATCAGAAAATGGGACAACTGTGTCAAACTGCAACAACACTTTTTGACTGTCGGTGGACTCGGAGGACAGCGGTGGCGTCCTCCTGGTTTCCCAAAATGTTAAGAGTCGAACCAGGAGGGCAGCATCCCGTCCTGCTCGGTCTATTTGTCTCGCTAGTCTTCCTGCTGGTCCAGAAAGGTTCAGTTTAAGTGTTAAAAACATAGATTTAGTCCATTTTTTAATTATTTGTCATACTGTACTCACCACACAGTCGAGGTGCGGCTCTCTGCTGCCTGTTAATGCACAAACATGAACAAATAAGTAATCCAGAGAGAAAAATGCCTTTATCAAAAGAAAAAAAGAGGGAATTTGTGAAGTTCTAACTGAGAAGAGGTGGTTTTATTTCATTTTTTATCATATCCAGCACACCTGAGTTTGGTCTGAAGTATCCGAGATACTGAAAAGATCCTTACTATTGGAGAATCATCACCTGTACGGCACAAAAAATAAGAAAAAATATATATACACTGGTGCATCCGTGGCTTCAGTGGCAGCGAACAAGTTCGACTCACAGAGGAGAAAAAACAAAAGGATAAAAGACGAGCAATATGGCATCAAAACAGCTCCGCAACATGATTTCCCCCCCAAAATACAGTCCTAAAAAAAAAAAAAATTCGAAAAGCCTCAGTGTGCTTCAAATAAAGTAGCTCGTAGGTTTTTTGTAGATCTGTGTACCTTTAAATCCAAATCATTTTTTGTTTTTTTTAAGCTGTTAAAAAATAAATGCAGCCAAATCCAAATAATTAGGCTTAAAACTAAACCTAATATTAAATTATTGAATTAACCATTTTGCCCCCCAAAAAGGAGTTCAAGTTTTTTTTAATGAAACTATTAAAAATGATTCGAATTGTCTAAAAAAAACAAAGATAATCAAATATTCACATTTTAAAGGATGGGACCAGCAAATGTTTGGTATTTGAAAAATTATTTGGATGAAAAGATACACAGAAATTATATACTTTTTTCCTAAATTAATTGATTGTGCGACTGTGACCTGAAAAATACTGTGATTTCATACAGCGAGCAGTGAAGTCAGAGTGTTTTTGTTTGCTCATGGGAAAAACTTTTTTTTAGTTTTATTTCTGACTCAGTCTTTGTGTCTGAATGTGTCAGCTGAAAACTCGGATTTGCTCGTAGTATGAAAACACACGAAGTTCTGTTCCCGCTGTCACTCAACACTGAGCCAAATGCACACGTTTTGTTTTTAAAAAAACAACATATTTCTAATGCGCTTTATCAGAATACAGAGCCTGGTTGGTGTCTGGAGAGAAAAGTTTTCTCCCCTAAAATGACTAATTATTTTACCACAAGTACTTATTTTGTTTCTTCAGTTCAGCAGGTGGGTCGCCTCCCCTGAAATAAAAACCCCAATTGCCAGCTGATATCATAAAAAAATAACCACGCTTTTATGAAATAAAAAAATTACCATCAGAGAAAAGATTAGAATTCATAGAATAAAATAACTAAATGTTTAAGTCACTAAATAAAAATGTTCAATTCGTTTAAGTTAATTACAATTCTTTGTACTTTTTATTCCTCTGCATTCATTTAATATTGTTATTTATCATTTAACATACAAAACCTATGACCCATTAATATGATGCATTTAAGAAAACTGTGCATAAAGTAGTTAAAGTTAGCTCAACTACAATACGAATTATTTTACATACACATCAGTTCATTTTCAACAACATAATAAAACATAGTTAAAAGTTACTTTTATTTTTCACCAAAACTCCCATACTTCTGTTTTACACTAGTAGGAAATCAGTCTTTTTTGGAATAATGGCAAAAACAGACTTTTTTATGTGCATGTCGAGGCGATCAACCACCCAGATCCTGATGCGCTCTGTTTCTGATCACTGCGTAGCAGCAGAAGATGTTTAGTTTGTCATTTGCTGCTTAAAATATTGCATTTTATTTAATTAAAAGTGTGGAAAAAAAAGACGTTAGCGGAGGTGGTCGTTATTTTAGGCGAGGCAGGCTGCCTCCATGTAAAAACACTAGAGGTATGATCATTTTTCAACATAAAAAACTTAGTATCAACAATTTGGAGCATTTAATGACTCAAGAAATGTCAACTTAGCACATGTTACCTGAATCAGCAGAGGAAATATTCACCTGACACTTTCCAAGCTCTGTATCTGTAAGATAAACAGCAGATATGCATTAACATTGTACCTAACTTGCCTTTATGAACGAATAAAATCATGATCAGCGTGGAAAAGTAAAATCTGTCTGCGAGATTTTACCAGAATGTACCATGTGATGCATATCGAGTCCTCGCTTGAGAGCTGCAGGACTGTGACGAGACTCTAGGAAGGAAAACATAAATAAAAAATAAGATGAGAACCATATCAGTGCTCCATGCCGCGTCGATACTCCACCCTTCAAACCCTGAAAAAAAACAAGAAAAAAAAACATCCACCATCCCCAAACCTCCTCATCCGTTTCTAGAAATCTTCTCCGGGAGAAACTGTGCAGTGCTTAAACAGATCTATTTTAATACACGACACAACATTTGAACAAATAATAAAAAAGTTAGAACATTTTTATATTCTTTTATCAAGGAGCAAAAAAAAAAGAAAAAGAAAACAGAACATTGGATTTTCTATTGTTTGCCAGTTCTGCATTCTGACTTCTAGCTTGCAACGTTTGATGTATTATTTTGCCATGAGGAGGCGACGAGGAGACGACAATGACACGTTTAGATGGAAATTAAAATGTCTGTTGGCTGTTGAAGTAGAAGTTTTTTCTTTGTCATTAATAAGGGGACTGTCCAGTGGATAGTGTGTATAGGAAAGTGTTTGTCTTAAATATGCCAATGTAGTTTTTTCTTCTTTATGATGCATTAAAAAGTTGATTGATGGAAGTTGGTAAATGATTAAAGAGTAGTCTCACTTTTTTGTACCAAGTTCTTACGAAAAATGGAATCATTAATAAACAAAATTCAAGAACAAAAAGGTTTGACTCAAGTGCCTGTTTTCATGTCAAAAAACAAGTGATAAAAAAACAGTGCAAGTACTAAAAGATCACATTATGGACAGTTGCTTTTTAACTGTTTCTGTTCAGACTCTCTCCCATCATTGTAAAGTGTGTCATAAAAACGTCATACAAAAGTCATAGGATCGTATGCCATTAAAGTAATATAACAAAAGACAAGGTATAGTGTTTCATAAATAATGCAATTACAAAAATATTGTGGTATAGTATGTAAAAGAAGTCCTTAAAAAAAGCAGAATACTATGCGATAAATATAGAAAAACTTGTAGTATAGTCAAAAATCATAAAAAGATGCCATAGTGTCGTGTTGTCAACAATGATGAAAAATCATCAAAGTATTGTATGTCGTCAAAAGTTATGAAATTATGTCATTTATCGTATGTTGTCCAAAATCATGAAAGTTTGTGCAGTATGTCGTCACAAAACTTCATAGTTGTAATATGCCAGCTCACTTATCATGAAAAAACTTCATATTATAGGATGGCCTCAAAACTCACGAAAAAACATTGTGCTTCATTATGTTTTGAAAAATCGTCATGGTTATAGTATGTTGTCAAAAATCATGAAAAGAATGTCAGAATATATATTTAATGTTGTTAAAAATAATTTTATGTCTTTTGACTTTTGACAATTTTTGTCAAGTTGTCAAAAGTCATGAAAAAAGTGTCAAAAATCATAAAAAAACATCTTAAATCACCAAAAACGTCAGTATACTATGTCGACAAAAAACATGAAAAAATGTCAAATCGTTTCACATGTCGATTAAACAGTTGGCTGTTTTTTCGACATGTGAAACTACATGCTATATTTTGATGTTTTGTGGCATTATTTCACCACGTTGTACCGTGACCTGTCTCAGCATGCTATTCTGTGTTGTTTTCAGCCCTTTTTTGGACGTGTCATATTTTGACATTTTTTTGCCATACTATACTATGTTGATTTCCACCATTTTTTTGACGTGCTTTATAATAATCTTTTTGGCTGTTTTTTCAACATGCTGTACTATGGCATGACTCGATGTGCTATTCTCTGTATCATTCGATCTGCTTAAATACTAGTGTACGAGTGCTAAGAAGTTTCAGGAGGTTTGGTTCAGCTGGTAAATCATGGGTTAATGAGTGTGAGGTTGGTGGTTTGAGTCTTGTTTGGGACAGTTGACTTTTGAAGAGTGGTGTCTACAGCACAGAGCTAAAGGCAAAGTCAGAAACTCACAGATATCAGGAGGTTTGGCTCAGCGGGTAAATCATGTGGTTAGTGTGTGTGAGGTTGGTGGTTCAAATCTTGTTTGGGACAGGTAACTTTTGAAGGAGCATCAAATACATTGGGTTGGGTTGAGAGACAGGAAGGACAGTCAAGAGACATGAAGTTGAGGTGAGAAACAGGAAGTTGGGTTGAAAGACAGGAAGTTGAGTGAAGTTGGAAGATGGAGGTAGAGGATGAGGGGTATAAGATGTGAAAATAGGAAAGTCAGGAAAGTGGCATAGTAATAAGGAAGGAAAGTCAGGAACATAGCATGATGCAACCTAGCGCAAGTCTAGAAAGATGCAAGAAGTAGATGATACATCCCTTATGTCTTGAACGACACGGAGCAGTTCTAAAATGAAGGAAGTCTGTCCAATGAAAACTTAAAACAGTTTAAAAAAAGTTCCCTGCCAAGAACTTAGTTGATTATCGGCCCAACTCATATATCAGTCGAGTTTCGACAGACGTCACTGGCGATACTGAATTTTCCATTTCAGAACCATATGCACCTTATATCCGCAGAGCAGACAGATATTAGCCGATATTTTATATTTTTTGTATTTATGCCATAGAATATCATTTGGCTGTAGATTCATACAGTTTAGACACTGATTGTGATGCTGCAGAACAAATTAAGGCACGTAAAGTTGAGTGATATGTCGTTTTGGCCGATAAATCAGGTTAAATTGTCCCAAAACAGGTAAAACCAGTATCGGCAGATGCATCTGTCGAAATCAAGGATTAATGGCCCGACTCATATATTAGTCGAGTTTTCGACAGACGTCACTGCTGATACTGAATTTTTCATTTTAACACCATATGGACCTTATATCAGTAGAGCAGACAAATGCATCAGCAATTGTCTTCTTGTCTTGTATATGGATCGTTTTCGGCAACCATTTTGGACATTCCCCTTACCTTACCTCAGATTTGGACAATAACCATAAAAGTCACCTGTCCTGAACAGAGCTTGATCCCACATTCTCAGAAGCACCAACCAGTTGTCTAACCCACTGAGCTAAACCTCTTGATGTCTGCATGTTTTCGACGTTGCCTTTAGCTCTGTGCTGTAGACACCAGTCTTCAAAAGACACCTGTCCCAGACAAGGCTCGAACCACCAACCTCACACTTACTAGCCGTGTGATTTACCCACTGAGCCAAACATCCTGACACTTGCTCATTCTCTTTCGCATTTCGGCTTTTTTTCTTTAGTTCTCTTTCAACAAGCCCTCTGACCAACTGAGCTAAACCTTCAGGCATTTCATCTGTGTTTTAAGTTGCACTTCTGACTTTTCTCTGGGAAGCGGCCTTTAAAACTTATCCGCCCTGGATAAGGTTCAAACTCAACACTCCAAATAGGTTTTTTGTTTTAATGTTAATTAATTAATTAATTTTCATGAAATTTTCATGGTTTGGTCTACAAATGATGTACACCAAGATGACATGGAAATTATATGCCCTCCAGTGCCATCTTCTGGGCGCTGGACGTACTACATCATGTGAAATATCTCACACCAGGGTCCAAACTCTCTGTGTGTATTATCCAACTTTCATGGAAATGAGCGGCTGTTTTAGCGGCATACATGGGGGTGCGAGGGCCCTTTCATCACTGTTTGCAGCTTTAATTCTATGTTGTTTTCAACTCTTTTTTTGACATATCATATTTTTACATTTTTCACCATACTATACTATGTTGGTTTTAGCTATTTTTTCAACATGCTTTATGATGATGTTTTTGGCTGTTTTTTTGAAAACAGCCAAAAACATTTTTAGAAACATGCTATACTGCATGACGTGTCTCGACATGTTGTTTTCAGTCCTTTTTTTTGCACGTCAAATTTTTACATTTTTCATCTGTCTTTTTCTGCCATTTATTTGACAAGCTATATTATGATGTTTTTGGCTGATTTTTTAACATGCTATACTATGATGCGTCTCGACATGCTATACTATACTATTGTCATGTCATAGTATAGCATGTTGCAAAATCTGCCAAAAACATCATTATAAAGGATGTTGAAAAATGGGCAATATCGACAAAATATAGTGAGTCTGTGTCTGCCCTTTACGCAAACACTCTAAATAATCGAACGCCAACTCAGACTTGCGAGAGAGTGGCTTCAAGAGGTAAGGTGTTTCTGAGTGCTGGATACCCATCAGTGTTTACTTCACAGTTCACCAGTCCAGGAGATAAACCCACTACCACTCAGGCAGAGGGAGCGTCCGCAATCTGTCCCGTCTTGGGGGATCCAGGGTGGCTCAGGGAGTAGCTCTGGTACTTTCCTACGTTGGTTTTTTGTGAGTTTTTATTCACTTGTGGTCAGTCAAAGCCAAGCAGCAAACTTTAAGTTCGTTTTTGTCCAGCGATGTGTTTCTTTTTTGTCTTGTTTTGTCTTTTAGCCACTCACCAGATTCTCAGAAGGATGAAAAGGCCAGGGATGGTAGAAAAAGGTTAAAACTGCTCGAGGCGGGCTTTATTCAGAGATAAAAATGTCAAAAGCGTAAATCAAAAGCAACAGTTACCTCACTCCCTTTTACAGCGGTTGCATTTAATGTCTAACACAGAGTCTGAGCAAGATGAGGCAAAGCACAAAAGCGCACACACAGTGATCTGTTGGTCCTCTTTATCTGGAGGTCTGTCGGGTCATCGCTCTCTCCACTCTCCGTCTCTCCTCATTGGCTGGTCTTGGGGTGGCGTGTTCGAGTAGAAACTTCCTCCTCCTGCTTGGGGTGTCATGTTTGAGTAGATGCTTCCTCCTGCTGCTGCTCCTGATGCTTCCTCCTTATGTGTTTTCTGTCAGTGGTCACTCAAATGGCTGCTACTGCTGATTCATGAACATGTTAAAAGTTTCTCATGAGCCAGGGTGTTTGCATGTTTGCATGTTCATGAACGGATCCATCTCCCTCGGGGAGAATGAGCGCCTGAGGTTAGAATCTGGGTGCCGTTCTTCGTTCTCGGCTGGTCTCCTGACAATACCGTAGAAAAAACATAGAATAGCATGTCGAAACACGTCTTAGTAAAGCATGTTGACAAAACAGCCAAACAAAAATTTATAAAGCATGTCAAAATAACGGCCAAAATCGACATAATATTGTATGGCTAGAAATATCAAGATGAAATACATGTTGACTATACTATACGACACAAAATTATGACGTTTTTGGTCTTTTTGTCGACATTGCGTGCTATGATGTGACTCTACAAGCTATATGAAGTTTTCAGCAATTCTTGGGACATGCTAAATTTTGAGTTTTTTGGCGTTTTTTTTCCTTCGAAATTGTATGCTGTGGTGCGACTGTACAAACTATAATTAAGTCATTGCAGCCATTTTGGGCCATGTCAAAACGATGCGGTTTTTGGCTATTTTTTTTGACATGCTAAATTTTGACTTTTTTGGCCTTTTTCTCAAATCTGTATGCTAAGGCGTGACTCTACAAGCTATAATAAGTAGTTTTCAGCTATTTTGGAGACATGTCAAAATTTGAAACTTTTTGCCTTGCTATACTATCTGGTTTTTGGCCATTTTTTTGACATGCAAAATTTGGACTTTTTTGGACTTTTTTTTCGAAATTGTATGCTATGGCGGAACTCTACAATCTATAACAAGTTGTTTTCAGCCATTTTTGGGACATGTCAAAATTGGACATGTTTCGCCTAACTAAACTATGCGGTTTTCAGGACATTTTTTTATGACATGCTAAATTATGAGTTTTTTGGCCTATTTTTTTAACCTTTATTCCCACTTTGGATACTATAACGCGCCTCTACAAGGTATTCTATGTCATTTTATGCCATTTTTAGGAGGGGCCTTGGTCGGCCATTTTTTTGACATCCTAAATTATATGGTTTTTTGGCCTTTTATGACCTTTATTCCCACTTTGTATAGTATAATGCGTCTCTAGAAGCTATTCTATGTCATTTTAAGCCATTTTTAGGAGGGGTCAAATTTTGACTTTTTTCGACATGCTATGCTATTGCCTTGGTCGGCCATTTTTTTGACATAATGAATTTTGAGTTTTTTGGCCTTTTTTGACCTTTATTTCCACTTTGAATAGTATGACACGCCTAAACAAGCCATTCTATGTCGTTTTAAGCCATTTTTAGGAGGGGTCAAATTTTGACTTTTTTCGACATGCTATACTATTGCCTTGGTTGGCCATTTTGTTTGACATGCTGAATTATCTGTTTTTTTGGCCTTTTTTGACCTTTATTCCCACTTTGTATAGTATAACGCGTCTCTAGAAGCTATTCTATGTCGTTTTAAGCCATTTTTAGGAGGGGTCAAATTTTGACTTTTTTCGACATGCTATACTATTGCCTTGGTCGGCCATTTTGTTTGACATGCTGAATTATCTGTTTTTTTGGCCTTTTTTGACCTTTATTCCCACTTTGTATAGTATAACGCGTCTCTAGAAGCTATTCTATGTCGTTTTAAGCCATTTTTAGGAGGGGTCAAATTTTGACTTTTTTCGACATACTATACTATTGCCTTGGTCGGCCATTTTTTTTGACATGCTGAATTATTTGAGTTTTTTTTGGCCTTTTTTGACCTTTATTTCCACTTTGTATACTACAACGCGCCTCTACAAGCTATTCTATGTCGTTTTAAGCCATTTTTAGGAGGGGTCAAATTTTGACTTTTTTCGACATGCTATACTATTGCCTTGGTCGGCCATTTTGTTTGACATGCTGAATTATTGTTTTTTTGGCCTTTTTTGACCTTTATCCACTTTGTATAGTATAACGCGTCTCTAGAAGCTATTCTATGTCGTTTTAAGCCATTTTTAGGAGGGGTCAAATTTTGACTTTTTTCGACATACTATACTATTGCCTTGGTCGGCCATTTTTTTGACATCCTAAATTATCTGTTTTTTTGGCCTTTTTTGACCTTTATTTCCCACTTTGTATAGTATAACGTGCCTCTACAAGCTATTCTATGTCATTTTAAGCCATTTTTAGGAGGGGTCAAATTTTGACTTTTTTCGACATGCTATACTATTGCCTTGGTCGGCCATTTTTTTGACATCCTGAATTATTGTTTTTTTGGCCTTTTTTGACCTTTATTTCCACTTTGTATACTACAACGCGCCTCTACAAGCTATTCTATGTCGTTTTAAGCCATTTTTAGGAGGGGTCAAATTTTGACTTTTTTCGACATGCTATACTATTGCCTTGGTCGGCCATTTTGTTTGACATGCTGAATTATCTGTTTTTTTGGCCTTTTTTGACCTTTATTCCCACTTTGTATAGTATAACGCGTCTCTAGAAGCTATTCTATGTCATTTTAAGCCATTTTTAGGAGGGGTCAAATTTTGACTTTTTTCGACATACTATACTATTGCCTTGGTCGGCCATTTTTTGTTTGACATGCTGAATTATCTGTTTTTTTGGCCTTTTTTGACCTTTATATTCCCACTTTGTATAGTATAATAACGCGCTCTAGAAGCTATTCTATGTCGTTTTAAGCCATTTTTAGGAGGGGTCAAATTTTGACTTTTTTCGACATACTATACTATTGCCTTGGTCGGCCATTTTGTTTGACATGCTGAATTATCTGTTTTTTTGGCCTTTTTTGACCTTTATTCCCACTTTGTATAGTATAACGCGTCTCTAGAAGCTATTCTATGTCGTTTTAAGCCATTTTTAGGAGGGGTCAAATTTTGACTTTTTTCGACATACTATACTATTGCTTGGTCGGCCATTTTTTTTGACATCCTGAATTATATGTTTTTTTGGCCTTTTTTGACCTTTATTCCCACTTTGTATAGTATAACGCGCCTCTACAAGCTATTCTATGTCGTTTTAAGCCATTTTTAGGAGGGGTCAAATTTTGACTTTTTTCGACATACTATACTATTGCCTTGGTCGGCCATTTTTTTGACATCCTAAATTTTGTTTTTTTGGCCTTTTTTGACCTTTATTCCCACTTTGTATAGTATAACGCCTCTACAAGTTATTCTATGTCGTTTTAAGCCATTTTTAGGAGGGGTCAAATTTTGACTTTTTTCGACATGCTATACTATTGCCTTGGTCGGCCATTTTTTTGACATGCTGAATTATCTGTTTTTTGGCCTTTTTTGACCTTTATTCCACTTTGTATAGTATAACGCGTCTCTAGAAGCTATTCTATGTCGTTTTAAGCCATTTTTAGGAGGGGTCAAATTTGACTTTTTTCGACATACTATACTATTGCCTTGGTCGGCCATTTTTTTGACATGCTGAATTATCTGTTTTTTTTGGCCTTTTTTGACCTTTATTTCCACTTTGTATAGTATAACGCGTCTCTAGAAGCTATTCTATGTCATTTTAAGCCATTTTTAGGAGGGGTCAAATTTTGACTTTTTTCGACATACTATACTATTGCCTTGGTCGGCCATTTTTTTGACATGCTGAATTATGAGTTTTTTTTGCCTTTTTTGACCTTTATTCCCACTTTGTATACTATAACGCGCCTCTACAAGCTATTCTATGTCGTTTTAAGCCATTTTTAGGAGGGGTCAAATTTTGACTTTTTTCGACATGCTATACTATTGCCTTGGTCGGCCATTTTTTTTGACATGCTGAATTTGTGTTTTTTGGCCTTTTTTGACCTTTATTCCCACTTTGTATAGTATAACGCGTCTCTAGAAGCTATTCTATGTCGTTTTAAGCCATTTTTAGGAGGGGTCAAATTTTGACTTTTTTCGACATACTATACTATTGCCTTGGTCGGCCATTTTTTTGACATGCTGAATTATTTTGAGTTTTTTTGGCCTTTTTTGACCTTTATTCCCACTTTGTATAGTATAACGCCGCTCTAGAAGCTATTTCTATGTCGTTTTAAGCCATTTTTAGGAGGGGTCAAATTTTGACTTTTTTCGACATACTATACTATTGCCTTGGTCGGCCATTTTGTTTGACATGCTGAATTATCTGTTTTTTTGGCCTTTTTTGACCTTTATTCCACTTTGTATAGTATAACGCGTCTCTAGAAGCTATTCTATGTCATTTTAAGCCATTTTTAGGAGGGGTCAAATTTTGACTTTTTTCGACATACTATACTATTGCCTTGGTCGGCCATTTTTTTTTTGACATGCTGAATTATCTGTTTTTTTGGCCTTTTTTGACCTTTATTCCCACTTTGTATATAGTATAACGCGTCTCTAGAAGCTATTCTATGTCGTTTTAAGCCATTTTTAGGAGGGGTCAAATTTTGACTTTTTTCGACATACTATACTATTGCCTTGGTCGGCCATTTTGTTTGACATGCTGAATTATCTGTTTTTTTTTGGCCTTTTTTGACCTTTATTCCCACTTTGTATAGTATACAACGCCCTCTAGAAGCTATTCTATGTCGTTTTAAGCCATTTTTAGGAGGGGTCAAATTTTGACTTTTTTCGACATGCTATACTATTGCCTTGGTCGGCCATTTTTTTTTGACATGCTGAATTATCTGTTTTTTTTTGGCCTTTTTTGACCTTTATTCCCACTTTGTATAGTATAACGCACTCTCTAGAAGCTATTCTATGTCGTTTTAAGCCATTTTTAGGAGGGGTCAAATTTTGACTTTTTTCGACATACTATACTATTGCCTTGGTCGGCCATTTTTTTTGACATCCTAAATTATCTGTTTTTTTGGCCTTTTTTGACCTTTATTCCCACTTTGTATAGTATAACGCGTCTCTAGAAGCTATTCTATGTCGTTTTAAGCCATTTTTAGGAGGGGTCAAATTTTGACTTTTTTCGACATACTATACTATTGCCTTGGTCGGCCATTTTGTTTGACATGCTGAATTATCTGTTTTTTTTGGCCTTTTTTGACCTTTATTCCCACTTTGTATAGTATAACGCCGCACTAGAAGCTATTCTATGTCGTTTTAAGCCATTTTTAGGAGGGGTCAAATTTTGACTTTTTTCGACATACTATACTATTGCCTTGGTCGGCCATTTTGTTTGACATGCTGAATTATCTGTTTTTTTGGCCTTTTTTGACCTTTATTCCCACTTTGTATAGTATAACGCGTCTCTAGAAGCTATTCTATGTCGTTTTAAGCCATTTTTAGGAGGGGTCAAATTTTGACTTTTTTCGACATACTATACTATTGCCTTGGTCGGCCATTTTTTTTTGACATCTGAATTATCTGTTTTTTTGGCCTTTTTTGACCTTTATTCCCACTTTGTATAGTATAACGCCTCTACAAGCTATTCTATGTCGTTTTAAGCCATTTTTAGGAGGGGTCAAATTTTGACTTTTTTCGACATGCTATACTATTGCCTTGGTCGGCCATTTTTTTTTGACATCCTAAATTATATGGTTTTTTGGCCTTTTTTGACCTTTATTCCCACTTTGTATAGTACAACGCACCTCTTCAAGGTATTCTATGTCGTTTTAAGCCATTTTTAGGAGGGGTCAAATTTTGACTTTTTTCGACATGCTATACTATTGCCTTGGTCGGCCATTTTTTTGACATCCTGAATTATGAGGTTTTTTTGGCCTTTTTTGACCTTTATTTCCACTTTGTATAGTATAACGCGTCTCTAGAAGCTATTCTATGTCATTTTAAGCCATTTTTAGGAGGGGTCAAATTTTGACTTTTTTTTTCGACATACTATACTATTGCCTTGGTCGGCCATTTTTTTGACATCCTAAATTTTGTTTTTTTGGCCTTTTTTGACCTTTATTCCCACTTTGTATAGTACAACGCGCCTCTACAAGTATTCTATGTCGTTTTAAGCCATTTTTAGGAGGGGTCAAATTTTGACTTTTTTCGACATGCTATACTATTGCCTTGGTCGGCCATTTTTTTGACATCCTAAATTATATAGTTTTTTTTGGCCTTTTTTGACCTTTATTCCCACTTTGTATACTACAACGCGCCTCTACAAGCTATTCTATGTCGTTTTAAGCCATTTTTAGGAGGGGTCAAATTTTGACTTTTTTCGACATACTATACTATTGCCTTGGTGGCCATTTTTTTGACATCCTAAATTATATTTTTTTTGGCCTTTTTTGACCTTCATTTCCACTTTGTATACTACAACGCACCTCTTCAAAGTATTCTATGTCATTTTAAGCCATTTTTAGGAGGGGTCAAATTTTGACTTTTTTCGACATACTATACTATTGCCTTGGTCGGCCATTTTTTTGACATGATGAATTTTGAGTTTTTTGGCCTTTTTTGACCTTTATTTCCACTTTGAATAGTATGACATGCCTAAACAAGCTATTCTATGTCGTTTTAAGCCATTTTTAGGAGGGGTCAAATTTTGACTTTTTTCGACATACTATACTATTGCCTTGGTCGGCCATTTTTTTTGACATCCTAAATTTTGAGTTTTTTTGGCCTTTTTTGACCTTTATTTCCACTTTGTATACTACAACGCGCCTCTACAAGGTATTCTATGTCGTTTTTAAGCCATTTTTAGGAGGGGTCAAATTTTGACTTTTTTCGACATACTATACTATTGCCTTGGTCGGCCATTTTGTTTGACATGCTGAATTATCTGTTTTTTTGGCGTTTTTTGACCTTTATTTCCACTTTGTATAATATAAGGCACCTTTTCAAGGTATTCTATGTTGTTTTAAGCCATTTTTAGGAGGGGTCAAATTTTGACTTTTTTCGACATACTATACTATTGCCTTGGTCGGCCATTTTTTTTTTGACATGATGAATTTTGAATTTTTTTGGCCTTTTTTGACCTTTATTTCCACTTTGAATAGTATGACATGCCTAAACAAGCTATTCTATGTCGTTTTAAGCCATTTTTAGGAGGGGTCAAATTTTAAATTTTTTGGTATACTATACTATTGCCTTTGTCGGCCATTTTGTTTGACATGCTGAATTATATGGTTTTTTTTTTTTGACTTTTTTGACCTTTATTCCCACTTTGTACAGTATAACGTGCCTCTACAAGTTATTCTATGTCATCTTAAGCCATTTTTAGGAGGGGTCAAATTTTGACTTTTTTCCGACATGCTATACTATTGCCTTGGTCGGCCATTTTGTTTGACATGCTGAATTATCTGTTTTTTTGGCCTTTTTTGACCTTTTTTGACCTTTATTCCCACTTTGTATATAATATAACGCGTCTCTAGAAGCTATTCTGTGTCATTTTAAGCCATTTTTAGGAGGGGTCAAATTTTGAATTTTTTCGACATACTATACTATTGCCTTGGTCGGCCATTTTTTTGACATCCTAAATTATGAGTTTTTTGGCCTTTTTTGACCTTTATTCCCACTTTGTATAGTATAAAGCGCCTCTACATGCTATTCTATGTCGTTTTAAGCCATTTTTAGGAGGGGTCAAATTTTGACTTTTTTCCACATACCTTGTCGGGCCATTTTGTTTGACATGCTAAATTGTGATTTTTTTGGCCTTTTTTAACCTATATTACCACTTTGTATAGTATAAAGCGCCTCAACCACTAATTCTATATCGTTTTAAGTCTATTTTTAGGAAGGGTCAAATTTTGACTTTTTTCGACATACTTTACTATTGCCTTTGTCGGCTATTTTTTCTGACATGCTGAAAAAATTCAGTCAAGTCAGTCAAAATTTGTCCCCTCCTAAAAATGGCGTAAAACGACATAGAATAGCTTGTTGAGGCATGTCATACCATACAAAATGGGAATAAATGTAAAAAAACTCATAATTCGTCAAACCGACCAAGGCAATAGTATAGTATGTCGAAAAAAGTCAAAATTTGACCCCTCCTAAAAATGGTTTAAAATGACATTGAATAGCTTGTTAAGGCACGTCATACTATTCAAAGTGGGAATAAAGGTCAAAAAAGGCCAAAAACCCCATAATTTAGTATGTCAAAAAAATTGCTGACAAGGCAATAGTATTGCTTCATGGTATGAGGCTTTTCTGCATGCTCTCATTCCAATTAATGGAAAAAATATATTAGCATGGCTTCAAATATCGTTAAAAGTCATAGTATAATACGTTGTCAAAAATCATGAGAAAAATGTAATATGTTTGCATGTTGTCCAAAAAATATCAATTAAAATAAAAAAAACAAAAAAAAACCAAAAAACTATTATTTAAAATTTTTTTAATGACTTGTTTATTTTTAATGACACACTACACCAGGTGTCGAAAAAAAACCCCTAAACTTACGCTCAGTCTCCACTAAAATGAATAAAAGAATATCACTGATCCTTACATGAGTATACAGTATAATATTACTACAACACAAATGTGATCAGAGAAACCTCTTGGCACACCATATATGCATGGACACACAAAGACAGACACACACACACAAACACATACACACACACACACACACACACACACACACACAGAAGTTAAACATACATAAACTCAGTATGTTTGACATCATACAGACAATCAGACCTTCAGATAGGAAGCAAAACATAGTGTGTAAAGATGCACAAATCACATGTTCTTTCATGTATTAAATTTTTCTACCACACAAAGGCCTCTATTTTTTTTTTGATGACTGAGAACCAATTTAGGGAGCCAAGGAAAATGATGGATTGGTATAGGAAATATGAAAATGTAAAGTAAACAAAACATCTTAACATCTCTCACTTCTACTTTAAACTAACAAGTTATCCACCAAAACTGCCAACTTAAACTAGCAGCACTGGCATTTATAACAGAACATAATGTCTGCGACACTCACAAGGTGCAACAAGTTGCCATGCAACCAGTAGTTTTCATTAAGTTGTCATTCCTAAACTGACAGACTCTTGGTAGGAGGGCACAGTCTGATGCAGTCTCCTTGGACTACATGTGATCTCATGAAAGTGCTGAAATTGCCCACAGATGATTCAAATATTAAGACGTGCATTTCATGCAGCAATCAGGCAGCACACAATTTTTTTTCTGAGCACTGCTGAGAAAATTTGATGTGATACATTCTCTAAAAGCGGAACAAAAACGCTGTTACGGATAAAATTAACTGATAAAAATGTGTATTTTTACTTAAACCGGCACATAAAAAAATCAAATCTAGAAAAGATCTCTGCAAGGCCGTGCAATACAACTGTAGTCACTCTAGTCAATTTTACGATCAAGCAGGCACTGCATGTAAAATAAAGATACTATATAATTATGAGGATGGGTGTATTTTTAATAACTAAAACACAGCAACAAAGCTTCTTCTGGACTTCTAATGGTATTAACTTTGTAGGCTACAGAACAACAAAAACAAATGACAAAACTCAATTAGAGAGACAAGAAATAATCAATTAAACACTGAAACTTAGATTTACATCAGTTTTCTTGTACAGCATTCATTCATTTTTCGTAAGCATTTAAACCTGAGAAACTTCAGTAAAATGGAAACATGGAAATAAGGAAGCAAGCAACTCGGCAAGATACGTCCCGCAAAAATTAGTAAAAGGTGACAAGAAAAATGACGTGAAAAAAGAGAAATTTTTGAGAAAATTCTCCAATCTACCATTTCCATATATATTTATATATTATAATTACATTTAAAATAATGTTACTTTGACATGTTTTGATTTTTTCCAGGCCATTTACATGTTTGTTTTTCTTTGTTGCTTATTTTTAGGTTACTTGTAACTTTTACTAATTTCTAGCTAATTTGGGGGTCATTTCTTGTACAGTTGCTTATTGCCTTTTCTTACGTTCTTGAAAAAAAAATCAGGCTAATTTGCTCAAGTTTCAAACTACAGAGAAGAAGACAAAATGTTTCACCTCTGAAACACTCACGGTGTAGTCTGATGCTGTGCAGGAGACAAAACCGGGTCGCAGCTCACGCAACGCAGCTGGACCCGGTGGAATTGTCGCTCCAGGCTCCCCTCTAGGCAAAATGGTGGTAAAAAAAAAACAAACAAACAAAAAAAAACATTAAAAAATTGACCTAATTATCTCATAATGTGCCTAAATTTAGAGAATCCTAATCTATCAAGTATAGAATTAATCTGCAGTTACTCCGGTTCAAAATGAGACAAAAATGTTCTAATTTTGTCGATGGTGACCAGCATCAGACGGGGAAGCCTCTTGTTTTCGGCTGAGCAAATTTCCAGAAAAAAAAAAAAAAGGCACCTACCGGCTGGTTAGGAGGAGTGAGGAGTCAGCAGTCAAAAACGGGCCATAAAACGGGTGTTTCAACAATTACGGATCACTGCAACCACAAGAGGTCTCGAGCATACAGTTATACATTTGCAATTTATATATATATATATTTGGGTGATTTGTCCAGTAGTTTGTCCATATTAGCTGCAGGTGGACAGACAAACACACACACGCACGCACGCAACGCACGCACCTGCAGGTGGACAGACAAACACACACGCACGCACGCACGCACGCACGCACGCACACACACACACACACACACACACACACACACACACACACACAATGTGACTGATGCAAATCTTTGTGAATCCAATAAACTGGTCGTGCAAAGTGGCCACAAAAATACTGAAAGGAAAAAATCCATCAGTAGAAAAGGCTTTAAAGCGGACTTGGCTCGATGAAAAGTACTGCAAGATCACAAATCTTGTCAAGTGTCCAAAACAGTGTGTTCAACGCGATGGTTCATCCTCTGGGGAGCAGGGTCATTTTTGTAGAAATCCGACTTTCAGAACTTGTAGAAATTATTATTTTTTTTGTCCAGATGGTGGCGTCAGAGGAAACGTCAGAGTCTTCAGGAATCATCCTCTAGGGACGATCAATATTTATTGCTTTTTTTAATGTTTGTAGTTGATGAGAAATCAGTGTAAAAAAAAAAAAAAGAAAAGAAAAAAAAAATCCAGAGGAAGAGCGACAGGTGGAGCCAGGCGTCGATCTGCAGGTTCAGGGTGATACCTGTGCAGGCGGGCAGCGGGAGCCGAACACGGTGTGGAAATGTTCGATGACGATCTCGGTGAAGATGTTGATGGGCGTCAGAGCGGTGAGGGAGATCGAACCGTGACGAGGCCAGACTAGGTTCACCCCGAACACACAGGCCAGATTAGATGAACTCATCTTGTTGACGATGCTCTCCTGAGACACCTGAAGACGACCATCAACAGACGGATTTAACAGCGTTCACACACATTTTTACCAATTCACTTCCATGACTTTTCCATGACTGTGAGGACAATTTTAAAGACTACACAGGTGCATCTCAAAAAATTTAAATATCTGGTATCTGGTATATCGAGCTCCTGAGCCAGAGACATCAGGCGGGTTTCCCAAACCCTCGAATTGTGCATATTGAATTTGCAAATACAAAATACGCCAAATGAAAACACGTCAATTAAAAAAAAAAAAACGGCCAAAAAGTTTTTGCACTTGCATGAGATGGTATTTCAGGCGATTCCCAAAAAAAGCCATATCTCGCAAAACTGCAATGGACACACTTTCTTTGTAACACTGGGTGGCAGTAATGTGTATATATGAATGCGAACCACATAAAACCTAAAAAACATAAAAAAAAAAAAACGTAGGAGGAAAGAGAGCTCTTCCTAATTCATGTCAAAACAAAGAAATGACGGCGATATTAAATTAATGTTATTGAGTGGCTGCAATAGAAATAAACCTGCAAATATCGTAAACATCCTTCGCCGTGTTTCTTGGAAAGTTCTCTCGAGAAGAAAGTCACGTAACATCGAGAAAGAAGTCGCATAACGCAGTCGTCTCGCAACTGTTTTATTAAAAAATATCGCTTAAGATATGCGCAAATCTGTCATAGAAACCGGCCTGATGTCAGAGGCGTCTTTCTTGGGCGAAGGAGAAGAAGAACCGGACTGTTGCTCGGCGGTCTGAAGTCCTCTTTACACATTAAAGTTTGCGTTTCATTCGTGTATTCAGAGCGTAAAGGCTCAGAATCCAACGTGTTCGAGGTCCAGCGTGAAGTTCCTGCAGTCGATGACGATTTGGGGCCACGTCATCGTCTGGTGTTGCTTCGCTGCGTTTTATCAAGTCCAAAGTCAACGCAGCCGTCTCCCGGGAGATTTTCGAGCGCTTCGCGCTTCCATCTGCTGACAAGCTTTTTGAAGATGCTGATTTCTTCTACCAGCAGGACTTGGCGCGTCCTCAGTGCCAAAACTGCTCCCGAATGGTTTGTTGACCCTGATGTTTCGGTGCTCGACTGGCCGGCCAACTCGCCTCACCTGAACTCCACAGAGTGTCAGGAGGACGAGAAACACGCGATCCAAAAATACAGACGAGCTGAAGGTCGCTGTCAAAGCAACGTCGGCCACAGGGTGATCGCCTCCACGCCGCAGCGACGTAACGGAGCCCGAACCAAATACTGAGTGTATAAATGAACATACCTTTGAGAAATTGTACATTTCTGTTTTGTAAAATATATTTTTTGAATGATTTAAGCTTTAAGCCATAATCATCAAAGTTAACGCAAAAAATATTTAAAATATTTCAATTTACTTGTCGTGAATATACAATATATGATGAAAGTTTATATTTTTTAAATTAAATTACGAGGACAAATGAACTTTTTCCCAATATTAATTTTTTGAGATGCATCTGTACATTCTTTGAAACAAACAACGCTTTTTAGAAAAAATTTTATTCTGTTGTTTTTAATTTAAATATAACTACCTAAATAAAAGCGGTGCAAAACAGGAAAGGCATGTTAAAAAATTCATTAAGCACTGGGGAGTGACTTTTTTTATTTTAGCTTGTATTATTTTGCCAATGATTTGGAGATAAAACTTGAAGGTGTGTCTTAAAAAAAATTCTCTGCTTTTTTTTTTTTTTTTTAAAATCACCAAATTACACAATTTATCAAAGCCAGAAACAACAACAGAAGTTATTTTTTGGCCTTTTTTTTCCATGACTTAAACTTTATTATTTAAAATGTTTTATCTAAGTATTTATTATCTTATACGTCTGTATCTACTGTTCATCTATCTGAGGATTTGTTGTTGTAATTTCCGCTCTTCAGTCTGATTAAATTCAGCTGCCTGATTCCTTCATCTCTCTCCCTGCAGTCGTCTCTTCTTGTTTTTTGTTTTTTTCTCTGCATTATGTATAAAAACCAGTGAAGCTTCATGAAATGTGATCAAATCAGAGAGCGGAGCACCTACCGTGTGGAGGAAACTCAGCAGGTACTTTGCGACGATGAAATGATGTTCAGGAAGACTTTCCATCATCTGTTTGCACCTGGTGACCCGCAGACTGCTCTCCACATCTGACGGACGACAAAAAAACGCTTTCAGCAACAAACACTTTGTTTCTGTCCTGCAGAGACAGTTTTGTTTTTCGGGGCTCGTTTCCAGAAATCCATCAAATAAAAGGGTTTTCACTTGATGTGCTTTGGGAATTTGTAAGGGTTGATGAAACAGGATCCGTCAGGTTTTCGGAGGTTCCCTGGTGGAAACACATGTCTCTAAACTCCATTATGTCCCTGATTTTTTACTCATCATTTTTATTATCCGTCTGTACTCACGGAGGAGCTCCTGGACCTGACTGTAGAGTCTGAAGGTGAGCAGCGGCTCAGGAAGCTCTCTGAGAAACGTCTTCAGGATCACAGCAGGAACGTGGACGTCTCCATACTCATCAAAGTTCACAGGTTTCCCTAAACAGGTTCAGAAAATACAAATGAACTTAATTAATAATCCGTCTGGATATCATCACAGGCCCGAGATTAGACAGATTTTATTATGACAGAATTAATTTATACATTAAAGTGTCAAGGAGTTGAGCCCTATATAAAATAAAAATAAAAATAAAAATAAAAATAAAAATGAAAATGAAAATGAAAATGAAAATGAAAATAAAAATAAAAACAAAAATAAAATAAATTTTAAATAAATTCACAATGCAGTTATGTTAATTTATTGTATTTGTATTCAGTCTCAGGTGAGAGCCAACAGCTGGTTTAACGCTGTTGTATGTTTTATTAACCCTCTGAGACCTGAGCAAATTTCAAAAACATAAGTAAAAGATAATGAGCAACTTCAGAAGAAATGTCCCAACATTTAAAAACACTTTTTTTCTGAAAAAACAAAAATTCTAAAAAGAAGAAAAAAGTTAAAGAAATACAGGAAAATTACAGAAAAATAAAACTAACAGCTTTGAATATATAATAAAAATGAATATAAATATTGTTTTTGTGGACACTTTTACTTTTGCTTCTTTAAATATTTTCCAAATCTACTAATTTCTTGCAATTTGTAGAAACAGTTCTCACCAAGTTGCTCATTACCTTTTTTCCCATGTTTTCCAAAAGCTTCAAACTAATGTGCTCAGATTTAAATACTTGTGAAGGTTTCAGAGCGCAGCCAAAACAAGTGATGTCGATAAAGGTTTTCAAAGGGTTAAAATCACGAATCCATCAACCCTAAACATAATCAGACGATCAATCATTAATCAGTCTATTGAAAATGTTTTAAGTGGTGCTAAAATCACCATTTGAATTATCCATCAATAGAAGTGGAGACTTTTAATAACTTATTTAATTTTTAAGCAAAATTGAAATCAGCTGTGGAGGTTTGGACAGAGAATAATGAGGAAACACCTGACAGACGTAAACAGAAAATCACACCAGAAAATGTTTATTTTGCCACATTTTGGTGAATAATTAATATTTTGGAACAAACTGAGTCCACAGATGGACAGAGATGGATTATGATTTGATAGTTTTTGGCAGAGTTTCCATAAACGTTTTTTATTTTATTATTATTTATTATTTTTTTATGACTCAAAGCTTGAAGAGCTGCAACGACAGAAGCTGCAAACTTTACAAAGTCTCCTTTGAAGCTCACAGGAAACGACAGCTTCATACTCAAAAGATCGGTGGACTATTTCTTTAAAATCTAAATTTTGTATTTGATTTTAAATAAATTTAAACCTCTGGGCTTTTTTTTATTTTTTAAGGGATGATGATACAATCCAAAGGTCGAGTCTACGGCTGCAACTGACGATTGTTTCTATTGGTAATTATTATTTTCCATTATTTTCTTTGGTCTACAAATGTTAGGAAATGGTAGGAAAACTATATATTAAGTTATAAATGATCAAAATTACAAATTTAAAATCATGTCACAAAATTATTATGATTTTCTTAAGAGTTTTTTTCCATGTTACATCCTTGTTTGTTTTTTTACTTTCTTTTCTGTGTTTCTTTTTTTCCATTTATTTCTTTGTTTCTTTTTCCTTTTTTTTCTAATATTCAGGTAATTTTTTTCCGTACTTTTCACAAATTTCTTGCAAATTTTTGGGTCATTTCTTCTTTTGTTGCTCATGCGCTGAAAACATTTTAATTCAATCTGCTGATTAGATGTTTGATCAGTGAAACTAAAACTGGTCCAGGAGTGCGTGTTTAGTTTGGCTCTTAGATCTCCAGTTGATCCTTATTTTTGTCTGCTGGACGACTTCCTGTCAGTGAGACTAAAGTCTAATGAGTTCGCCTGAAACGGACTCAATCTGCAGTCTGATGGTATCGGAGCTGCAGCGAACACACATATCGATCTCCAGCTTCCTGGCACTGACAGATAAACGGGGAGACTCGACTCACCGAGGTTATAGAGTTTCTGAACGTCCTTGATGAGCTGAACTCGAGCCGAACGTCTGAAGATCCCCTCAGTCCTCAGACCTGAAACAGACACGAAAAAAACATTAACCAAAGAATCAGAGTGAGAAACCAGATTTCAGGTTTCTGAGAACGCCCAAAATTACACACGTACGTGTCACCTCAGAGGTGATTTATTCAGTGCAGGTGTTGAATTAATATTTTAGTCAAAAAGTGTGTTTGACTTTCCATGATGATCTGTAATGAATATTTGCTAAATCGGGGAAACTCTTTGGTATTTTCTGGCAGGATTTCAGGAACATTTGAAACTTAGGTGGAGTTTACAAATGAAGCTAATCTCAGGATTTTCAGACATGTAAAAAGTGACTGATTTTAAGCCGTTAAAATAACAAATATATACAACTAATGATTAATTGTCTGATAATCTAATTGAATGTTTGGTTTCAAAAAATGAAAAAAATAAATGAATGGACAAAAATGCCTTGTTCTGTTCAACATTTTAAAATCCTCAAAATATTCAGTTTAATTTAATATAAAACAGAGAAAAGCCAAAAATCTAAGTAACACATTAGCTACCGAAATTAACTAACCTGAAAAGAATTCACCCGCCTTTTTTTAATGTCTAAAATAATAAACTGCCTTTTTGTGTCACATTCATTACAGAAATGAAGGTTTTAATAATAACAATAATCTTTGATGTGATATTATTTTTGGGTCATGACTCACCTTTCTCCTTCAGGTAGGTGACAGTCTGAGAGACGACAGGAGGGATCAGCGCGTCTCTGTTCTTCTCTCTGATGCTGTCGGACAAACAGACGCTTCATTTTAACACTCAACGATTCACCTTTACAAGAGCAAACTGTATAAATCATGTGTTATTTATTTACCCTTTGAAACATAGAGCAGCTTTTCTACTTTTTTTGCTTTCAGGTGGCTTTTCACAAGTATTTAAACCTTTGAACGATGAGCAATTTGGTGTGATTTCTTTAAAAACAGTGGGTAAAAAGGTAATGAGTAACCTGATAACAAATGTTACATAACTTGCAAGAAATTAATAGATTTAAATCTAAAAAAAAAAAAAACTAGGAAAAAATAGATTTGCATTGATCATAATTATATATTTGAAATTATTACAGAACTATTCTAAATTTTTCAACACTTAATCAATAGACGTAAATTAAAAAAAAAAAAAAGCTGGAAAAAAATGTTTGGGGAAAAAAAGAAAAAAAGCTAGGAAAATCATAATCATGTGTTAATCATAATTATATATCTAAAATGATGCTACATAATTATTCTCATTTTTAAACCCTCAATTAATAGGTTTTTTTTTTAAAGCTAGGGAAAAAAAATTAGGGGAACAAAAGAAAAAAGCTAGGGAAAAATTTTATTTATGTTTATCATAATTATATATTTAAAATTAAGCTTAAGAATTATTGTAATTTTTAAACACTTTTTCCAGTTCATTTACTTACTTTTATTTATTTTTAAAAAATTATTTTCAGGTAATTTTCTTGTATTTTTTACCAGTTTCTTGCTAATTTTTGTGTAATTTCTTCTCAGTTTGCTTATTGCTTCCTTCCTATGCTTTTTAGAGGAAATCAAACCAATACGCTACAGTTTTTAAAGGGTTAAGAGTTTGGTCCGAGACACTCACTACTGCAGACTGACTCCAAACTGCTGCGTGGGCAGCGGGGGTCGAGGCGGGGGCGTCTTCACTGAGGGAGGGGGTCCTCCTTTCTGAGCAGCTCGTAGCTTTTCATCGTGTCTGAACGAGACGACACAAAACACAACTGATGATTTACATTCATCCCAAAACACTGAGGTGTAGTAATACTCCACTCTGATTGGCTGGAGAGCGCGCTGATGTTGCGTCCTCATAAGTGTTCGAATTTAACCCTCACAGCAGGAAGCTGCTGGTTCCAGATGTTACCAGACTGCAGCTTTTTTTTTGTTTTTTTGTGGCTCTCCTGAGCTCCTCTGTGGGTTTGACTAAAATCTAAATATTTTTTTAAAGCACCAGTGTCGTCCTTAAATCTTTGGGCCCGTTTCCAAAAACAGGTTTACTGATTTATGTCTGAAACTTTGATGTAAAACGATCTCCTTCACTTTTGTTTCATGTTAGATTCTTATTTCAAACTTGAAGATTTCTTAGAAAATTCAAAGAAAATGTTTCACACAATTTTACATTGCAAATATTTTGATAAAATGATTTTTCCTGCATTTACAAGCTTCTTACAAGAATATATTTAAATATAGAAAATGCAGAAAAACTGCAGTACCTGAGCACATCAGGAGGGATGATGAGCTGCTCGTAGTTCAGGTGTTCTCGGAGCTCAGCCAGGTAGTTCACGTACGTCAGCTTCTTCCCAAACTTATGACTGAAGGAAAAAAACACAAAGAAACTTTAATGTGTTTGAAGAAACTTTGATTTTCGGCCGGTGAGTCTGACGTGTTTTTACCTGATCAGAGGTTTAAAAATGTTCCAGACGATTCTGATGAAGTTTGTTGGATGAACGACGTACAAAGTTTTCATGTTTTTCTTGTATCTGTAATAAAAAAAATTAAAAAAATTAAAAAACCAAAAACATACAGCCATCAGATGGAAATTACAAAATATGTTTGAAAGTTTTTATGCAAATAAAGAATGAAAAACCACATTGTTGAATACATTTTCCCTTCTACGTTTTTTTGTGTTGTTGACAGAAGTTATTTTTCACACTCTCCGTGTCAAAATAAAATAAATCAACACATTCTCTTGAGTTATCTTATAAGCGCTCTCTTATAAGCTCTTGAAAGCACAAGAAAAACACTCGATTTGTGGAAAAATAATTGAAAAATGAATTTGTCTGTTTGGAAATCTGAGCCTTTAATCCTTTTTAATAGAGTTACATTAATTAATTTGAAAACACCTAATTTTTTGATGTGAAACTTTTTTTTTTTTTTACATAAACAGTGAAATAGTTGCCAAAAATTCACTTTAAAAAGTGATTAAAAAATTCTAAATTTTCTTTTTTCCAACGTACTTCCTGTCGAACTCGCCGTAGGCTTCTCGTAACCATTTCAGGGACGGCTTGTTGCTGCTCCGCAGACCGTAATGGAAGTAAACCAGGATGTAGTCCATCTCCACGTACTGGTCCAACGTGAACTTCAGATACCTGCGGGCGGAAATAACGTGAAATCTAACTGTGGAACAACACAAATATCATGTTACTGATGTTTAGAGTTTTTTTATTTTTATCAGAAGCATCATACAGAGCTGGTGTCAAAAATATGTATCACACATAATTTCTTACTTTTTTATTTTTGTATTTTTTTTTTGTTTTATTTGTTTGCCTTTTTATTTTTTATGTATATTTATTTCATCAATTCCATTTTAATTTCTTTTATTTTACTTAACCAAAAAATTAAAAAGTTTTTAAACTGGCCGTACTCGAACAGGCGTCGGTGGTTCAGCTGGTGCGATGGAGGCAAACAGCAGCTGCTGAAGGTGATCAACTTCCTGCCGTATTTGTCGTCACCTTCGAAGGAAACAGACGAGTTTTTTAAAAAATAATGTTTAAATTTCAGATTAAGAAAGAAAGATTTTCTTTTGACCACTGACCGGAGACCTGGATGATGCCGTGTCGAGCCACATCGTAATACGGGTGAGACGAATCGAGGCGGATTTCACCGCCGGGAGGAACCGAAGGACCGTCTGTGACGCACCTCTGATTCTCTTCGTCCTCCTCCTCTTCCTCCTTCTGGAGCTCTGTCACGAGTCGAGGAAAAATAAAACACTTCAGACATTTCAACATGACTTTGTGAAAAAGTTTCATTTAAATCTAACTAAGAAAAAAGAGTGAGTGTTTTAAAATCCTGTCTCATATGTGCAGTTTACACAGATACTCCACCAGCTTTGCTTCGGGGCCAGCCAAGATTTTAGGAATTTGAGAAACGTTCTTTGGATTTTAGAACATTTCTCAGATTTTAGGATGTTTCTACGTTTTTAGGACATTTCAAGGATTTGGGGACGTTTGTAGGATTTTAGGATGTTTCTAGGATTTAAGTAAGTTATTGGATTTTAGGAAGTTTCTGGGACTTTAGGACATTACTAAGAGTTTAGGATGTTCCTCAGATTTTAGGACGCTACTCTGATTTTTAAGACAATTGTCGGATTATAGGACATTTCAAGGATTTTAGGATCTTTCTACTAACCTAAGACGTTTCTTGGATTTTAGGATGTTCTTTAGATCTTATTAAGTTCTTGGACTTTAGGACATTTCTCCTATTTTAGGACATTAATAGAATATCAGGATGTTCCTCAGATTTTAGGACACTACTCATATTTTTAGGACATTTCAAAGATTTGGGGACATTTCTAGGACTTTAGGACATCTCTACGATTTTGGTACATTTCAAAGTTTTCAGGACATTTCTTTTAGAGCTACACAGACAAGCTCTTTTTTGATGCCGTTTAATGCACTCTGGTGCTTAATGTAAACCAAAAGTACAAAAACAATTCCCAGTGTGAATCACTTCATTTTTATTGTGAATTAAAAATGATTGGGGGGTGCCACTCGGCACACTGTCGGGAGCCAGAGTTGGTCTGCGAGCCATAAGTTGAGTATCACTGCTTTATACATTTTAACTCTGAAGGAAAAGATACCAACTCAACCACTGATGCCCGCTCTACCCCACCTACCATTTTCTAAATTATTTCCTTATCTGCTCCGTCCTACTGTTCCCGAAAGTACAGATTAGCCAGCAGCCTGGGTGGAAAACTGCCATCATGATGTGTTTTCTGCGGTGGATGTTTATTCTGCAGCTCCGAGGGAAGTTTTTTATAAACACACTGATAACGGAGAGGAAATGATCTGCTCATAGTGACCTGACAAAAGGCTCAATTTAGTTCAGAGGCAGGAGGAGCAGCAGGAAAAACCCTCCAGTGTGACTTCATACACAGTGAAAGAGAAACTATAACGTGAAATACTGTGAAAACAACATTTATCTGAATCTCTCGTGTTCACACGTATGTGCACAGATGAATATCACGCTGCTTCAAAAACGACAACACAGAAAAACAATTATCAAATAAGAAAGTCCCTGTTCACAAAATGCATGTTTTTTTGTTGTTTCTGCTGAAACTATTTCAAGGTCGTTGATTCAGTAGGATAATTTGGAGGCGGTAGTTTGTCAATGCTTTTGCAAACATGATTATAAAAAGGTGTGTTTGAATAGCAGATTAACAAAACTCAATAAACCCATAAAAAAATAAAATAGCTTTGTAGTACTGAAAAATCCCCTGAAGTTCCCCCACTAACTCAAAATCCCGCTTCACAGGACAAGATTTAGGTCTCAACTAGATTTTTAAAATGTATGAATGAATTATTTTGTGTGTAATTAACTCACCTATTTCTGCCAGTTGCTCCAATTCTGATGCTGAGGTCATTTTTGAAAGATGTCAAGTCTGTTCATGACAAAGAGAGAGCAACATAAACGTACATAAATCATCAGTTTAACCCGTTTTTATCAACACAGATTAAAACTGCAGACATTAGAGGTTCTTGTACTTAACTTGAATATTTCCATTTTTGGCAACTTAACCCTCTGAAACGATGTGAAACTTTACTTTTCTTGTGCTCCATTCGCCGCCTTTTATAAGCTATTTGATTCTTTAAAATCTGAGCAGATTGATTTGCTCAGACTTTGCCCACAATATCCCACATACTGCAACAAATTAGTAAAAGTGACAAGGAAATACCTAAAACTCAGTTTTAAAAAAACAGAGGACGATGATAAGAAAATTACTATTATTATTTTAAATGCCCAGAAAACTGTATTTCTAATAATAACAAATTTATTATAACAAAACTATTATTTTAATGTTAATATTATTCAAATTACAGACAAAAATAAAATAAATAAATACACTTTTTTTCAGCAGTTTCTCTTCTTGCATATTTTGTTGTTTCGATTTTACTCTATTGTTTTTATTTATTTTGCTTATTTCTTGGAACTTTCTCTCTCTCTTTCTTTTTTCATCATCATCATTATATATATATATATATATATATATATATATATATATATATATATAAATTTATTTTTTTTTTCTATTTCGGGCCATGTCTTGTTGAGTTGCTCGTTGGCTTCCGTCAATGTTTTTGGGAGAAATCAAAGGAAATATACTTTAGATGTACTTTTTACTCCACTACATTCATGTAGCAGAGTATTTCTACACTGTGATACTACAACTTTTACTCAGGCTAAATAACAGATCTGAGTACCGCTGCTCACATTTGTGATATTTAACGCTAGTCGACGACTTAGTAAATACTATAATTAAAACATAAAGACAATAGAAGTTAACCTGCCGAGCTTAAAACAGAGTTTAAAGACAATATAAAGTTACACAGCAGAGTAAAACATCAGCTAGCTAACTCACAAACAGCAGGAAAGTGAAACCGGTAATTAGCTTACAGGTAAACTGTATAATTAGCACCTTTAGCAGCACACCTGTGCTGACTGTATGAGCTGCGTTTATCTCACGAGGGAAACCGACGGTTAAATGTTATCTTTATGTTTTCACACGCTTCTTACGGTGTTTGATAAGGCTCCCGAGGAGACCTGAAGCAGCGTGAGAAGGTGAAACACTCACCTGTGTGACGGTAGATAAACTAACATCAGTGAATCCGCCGCATCAACAGGTACAAAGTTTTGATCCAAACTTCCTCAAACAGCAGCTGCCGGCGTCACTGCGCATGCGCAGTTCGCAGTCCCCGAGGGAGGCTTCTGAGTGACGAAATTAGATGTTTATTTTTCCATAAATGTACAAAGAAAAAAAGAGGGAAAATAAGTACTCAGACCTTTAACTGAAGTAAAAGTAGTAATACTACAATGTACAAAAACTGTCTTACAAGTTAAAATAGTGCATTCAAATTTTTATTTTTGTAAAAGTGTAAAAGTATCAGCATCAATTTTTCTTTTTTTTGTGCTGTGTTCAGAGTATTTAAAACAGTGAAACCTGAGCAAAAAGGTTCAATTCTCTTCAAAAAATATAGGAAAATGCAATGAGATAAAAGGTGACAAGAAAATAAACTTAAAATTTATGATAAAAAAGGAAGAGAGAGAATTATTAGAAAATTGTCAAAAAAAAGTGTTAAACTAGTTTTGATTATAAGAATTATATATTCAAAATATGTTACAGTAATTTTTTTATTTATTCTATTTTACACATCACCCTCTTTCAGATCATTTCCTTTGTTTAAACTTTCATTTTTTGGCCAATTTTCAGGTAAGTTTCTTTCAGCTTTTTACTGATTTGTTGCACATTTTTGCATCATTTCTTGTTAAATTGCTCATTACCTTCCTTCCATATTTTTTGAAATATAATCAGTCCAATTAGCTCAGATTTCGAAGGGATAAAGTAAACTAAAAGTAATTAAAAGGCTTAATCTTCCAAAATAAATGCTTTTAAAAATGTTTATTATATCTATAATTCTATGAGCTTTTTATTTTATTTTATTTTTTTGTAAATTAACATCCTACATACTACAAATATATAAAACATACGCAAAAATAATATACACACACACATACACACACACATAAAAATGAGCACAACCTTAAATATCCATTAAGGTTAAAGCACTATAACGTTTCCCAAAACCAAACAACATTTCAGAAAACAAAATAACATTTCCCAAAACAAAAGTAAAGTTTATTTTGGCGATTGCTATTTTGTTTTTCTGAAATGCTGTTTCATTTTTTTGTTTTTGAATGCTGTAGTGTTTTGACTTTCAGGGCCACCGTAATCTCCAGCAGAAAAATGCAACATAAACATCAAGGCAGCATTAATCCAAAAACATCAGATAAAACAGGAAAAAACTGACAGCGTTAAAGCACAATGACTTTTTTTTTTCACCTTAAACTACATTTTGCTTATAATACTTTTACTTTATAAATGTTTGGATCCATGACTTGTACTTAAAGTGAGTAGTTTTCTTTAATTGAAGTACATGAGTACTCCTTCCACAGTGATTCAGACGACACAGCGAAGAATCACCTGCTGCTCTGAATGAAGCTATGTGACGCATGTTTGGCATCTTTTCTTCCTGGAATCAATTCTGTTGTTTTTTTTAGGCGAATGTTTTATCATTCTGGGTGCGTCTCACCTGCAGTGACTCGAGTTAAGCTGCGGCTGACAGAGACCGAGCGGCAGCTCTGTGAAGCGTTCAGTTCACCTGAAAATCCTCAATATGAGTCAGTCAGCAGCTGCAGAGGTGAGGCTTCACGGTGGCTTTAAAATGGGAAAAAAAGGCGGATTTTCTATTAAAACCAAGCCCTCTATAACCGTGTCTTTTTTCACATCAGAGCACAAACATGACGGGATGCTGAAGGACAATATTTGTATTATTGTACACACAAGAAAACATCATCTAACATTTGAACACCTTTTGTGCAGACTTTTGTCCAAATATTCTGGGACATTTCATTATTGTGTATTTACTGTGTTGAAAAATGATCTTACATGTTTTTGTTTTTTTAGTTGGTCTAGTAGTTGTGCATTTTAATTCCTGATTTATTAAATACATTTTGCAGTTCGTTAGCTGATAACACTAGATAGTAGAGGCTATACTGATTTGGAGGATATATAAAACAGTTAAGTATACTTTTAAAAATCATGTCAAAAAGACCATACAATTACTTAGACATACAATTACTTATACATATATATATATATATATATATATATATACATCACATCATACCAAAAATGTTAATTGTTATAACAATATTACTATTTTAAAATGTGTTTTACTGTTTATCTATAAGTTATTACATGCATGTATATATATACACACACAAAGTATATATATGTATGTGTATATATATGTAGTAGTCTTATGTATATCTATCTATGTTATTTATTATTAATGTTTTTAGCTTTTATCTTATATTCTATATCATCTGTTTTTCTGTTATTTAGCTTTTTTTTTTTTTTTTACATTTATTTACTTTTTCTCTTGTTTAACACTGAATCATTTATTGTTATAACATAAATAATTTCAGGTTATAATGTGATCATCTACAATGTTATAACAAAGAATGTTTTACGTTATTATCAGACACTGATCGGTTTTGTTTTTTCCTAGCGTGGCAGTAATATGCCTCCGTATAACACATCCTCGCAACATCAAATCAGTTAAATGGAAATATCTGTGTTGAATAGACGTGTAAACTTTTGCAAAATCACAATTTTCTCTTCTGTTCTTTTCAAAATCCTATTATTATTTGATATATGGATTCAATTTCCAGCTGCTGCAATAGTCTGAGTTTAACCTGACAGTCAGATAACAGCTGCTGCCAGATATTTTATTTACTTTCCAGTCAGGAGATAAAAAAACACAGAAGGAGAAAGAAAATCGGATGAGACCAGGTTCAGAAAATAAATCTCTCTTCAAATTGGATTTGGATTTATCTTCAGATGAAAACTGAAGTCAGATAAAATGTGACGATGAATAAACCCGTCAGATTTCTTCCCGTCAGAGGTCAGCATGCAGGCTGCTGTAAAGTTGTGAAATCCTGACATCTGCTGGACACTGAAAGCACTGCAGCTGCTCTTCAGCCAACTGAATCAAAATCTGTTTTTGAAAACCTAATTATGTTCAGAAACTGGTTCACTGAGTAAACTAAATCATCCTCGGGTGATTTAAAATGTGACGAGTTTAAAGGAAACAAATTATCCCACATACTGTTTGTCGCTTGAACTCACTTTATATTTAAACAGCTGTGTGATTCCACTCGAAACATCAGCTGGTCTGCAGAGGAAAGCAAAAAAAATAAAGAAAGCAGATACAGATTAAAATAGATAACAATAAAATCACAATTTAATCTTCAGAATTTAAAAAGTTACGTGCTTGACTAAATGTGTCCATCACTTATTTAAAACTGCGTCTTTAGATATAAATCTGTCTCTTAAATTACTTTTTATCTTAAATTATTACTATTTTCATCTTTTCTAATCTCATTTTAAATTTTAATTCTTTTTAAAATTTGTTTTAACTGTATTGTTTTAATTGCTTTAACTGGTTAGATTACTTTACAACTCTTCTTGTTTTTATGAAATTTATGAAAATTCAAAAATTAATGAAAAAGAAAGTTTACAACAACAAATGACTTGGGGAAAGAGCTTATAAAAATTACAATAATGTTATGTGACTATGATAATTACAAATATATTTTTCAAATATAGTTTTTCTAGTTTCTCCCATACATTTTAAAAAATATTTTTTTAAATCTATTAATTTCTTGCAAATTCCTGGCAAGTTTCTCATTCCCTTTTCCCCCATATTTTGGAAAAAAAATGACACCAATTTGCTCAGAGTACAAAGATTTAAATACTTACGAAAGGTGTCTGCTTTCTAAAGGTAAATAATCTAATTCTTTATTTTCTCTGTGTGACAGAGGCCAAAAAACAGTAAATTTTTTTAAATTATTTTATATCAAGTGAAATCATTTTATTTTGTTTAAATTTTTTTGTAAACTGTTTTGTTCTTGAAGCCTCATAATTACTATATTTTATCACTGTCCATGTTATATTTTGCCCTTTGACCAACAATAAAGTTATCCCACTCCAAACTTTATACCTCATATGTCTCTATAACAGTCAGTTGGGATTTTTAGGGGACAAAACTGAATTTTAATGTTAAAACTGAGCTCTGTCAAACTCAAATCTTGAGAGTCTCCTCGTTTCTTCAGTAGACTCTGACGGCTCCTGCTGAGGCGTCAGAGTTAAAAAGAAGTCCTGCAGGGGAGGATTTACCCACAAACAAATTTATATGCAAAGCTGTCAAACTCTGTGGGGAGAAATTTCAGAGAAAGAGTCTTTGTCTTTTGCCCGGAGCCGGCGGCGTTACAGGGACGACCGAACAAAGAGGGAGTTACATGAGACAGAAGGGACCAGAATAAAGACATCAATAACGCTGAAATCAGAGCAAAGTCAAACACTATAATGTCAGAGGGGTTTTCATTGTTAATAAAAGAGGCAATTAGGCTTTCTTCAAAGCTGATTAGGATGCAAGTGGGTCTCTAAAACTTTGGCAGGCTGCTGCAGCTTCTCTTTTTTGGGTCTGATATCTTAACATTATATATTATCTCAGGACATCAAGCTGTTATCTTGTCCTCACAACTTTGTATTATTTTGAAAATAAAAGTTCTCGTTTTTTTTTTATGTACTCTCCAATCTCATCTTATTGTTATGGAGCGCCTCAGGGTACGACACCGGGCCCACTGCCATTTCCCATTAATGTGACAGCGGCATCACTCAGGCGGAGGCAATCACCACTGGTGGCGGCTAAATGATCAGTCGGTCCTGACCCCCTAAAGACAAAATCTAGTTCTGTGTGTTCAGGACATAATGAGCTGCAAACAGTTTCTTTTTAAAATGCGGATTAATGTGAAGATCTTTTTTTTTTTTAATCCATTGTGTGGTCTATAAAATGTTAGAAAACAGTGTAAATGTCCAATATAAATTCCCATAGCTCCAGGTAACACCTTCAAAGAAAAGGAACTAAAAGTTTAAAAAAAAATAAATTAAAAAATGCTCAAAAGTGCTGAAAATTAAAAAAAAAAAAATTTCCCTTTACAAAAAAAAACCCCCAAAAATTTTCAAATACTTCCCGTGCAGCACAAGAAAACTGATGCTTATCCATGTTTCAAAGGATTAAATGATTTATCATTTAAAAGTTGTTGCAGGTACAAAAGTTAAGTATCTTTGCTTTGCAGCCGTACACTGTTGGAGGCTGTACTCATGCACAGCAAGTGAAGAATGCTAACATGCGTCTAACATGCTCACAATGATAATGCTGATGCTTATTTCACAGCCAAAATATTTTCTATGAAGAACTCTGCTAGTCTCCTGAGTTAAAAAGTGCAATTTAATTTGCTAGCTTTTTTAATTTTTGCCATGGTCACCATCTTAATTTGCTTTTTTAGCATAATAAAGTGCAGCTGAGGCTGATGGGAATGAGAGTTATTGCAGTTCATCCTATGGCTAATATCAACGGCCGTGGCAAATTTCAAAGCAATCCATCTAGTCATTGTTGAGCTATTTTAGTAAAGTAGTCCCAATGGTGTCACTAAAGTCATTAAGATTCACCCTCTGGGGAACGTGACTGTTTGCACAAAACTTAATGACAATCCATCCAGAAGTCATCAAGAAAGCAGTGTCGTTTTGTCTTTACTTTAACACTTAAAGGACATTTTATGTTATTTTTTTGGCAGCTAATCCGCTGGGTAGATTAGTCTACATTCAGTTTTAATCAGTCCGATAGAGCAAACATGACTCAGTATTATGGCTCCCTGCATGTATGAACGATGATTAACAACACACACACAAATGTCTGAGTTCAAAATCTGCTCTTATCTGCTCCACACAAATACACACAACGAAATATTTCTGTGAGCAGCGGCAGAAAGCAATACTGAAATAAAAAAAATAAGAAAAAAAATTGAAGGGCTTGATATGGTATTCTGTGATTATGCAAATTAAGAGAGTACACAGGGACTATGTGACCCAAATATGGATGAGAATACTGATGAGCTTAATCACAGGCAGCGGATATTTGACACCTCCACATGCTTTACGACTGAGAATATAACTGGAAGATAGATTATATATACCCCCTTAATCTATATATAGTGAGCGGGAGAAGGAGATTTGTATAGTTAAGTGACTGTCAGAGGAGCCGGGATCGACCAGATATTCAAATTAACATTTAAGTGTTTTCATTGTTGTCATTGATCAAAACAGACAAACCAAACTGGTGCAAATGGATCTCTTTGTAAGCATATTTGTGTTAATGTCAGAGTCATCACTTTTCCTGTGCTGCTTTCAGACACCTTTCGCAAGTATTTAACCCTTTAAGCCCTGAGCAAATTGGTTTGATTTCTTTGAAAAGCATGGGAAAAAGGCAAGAAATGTTCCACAAAGTGCAATAAATTAGTAGATGAAGAGAATTATTTTTTCTTAAAGCGAGGGACAATGTATTAAAAAAACCCTATGGAATAATATTTTTTATAATTATCATAGTTACATATTTTAAATAAGGTTAAAAAATTATTGTGGTTTTAAGCAATTTCCCCAGGTCATGTACGTTTTCTTTTTTTTTTTTTTTTTTTTTCAAACTGTCTTCTTTATTCACTCAGTTACTATTTTTATTTATTTATTAATATTAATTCCCGAAAAAAAAATCGGAATTTTTTTGGTACTTTTTATTAATTTCTTTCTAATTTGGAGGTTATTATTAGTTAAATCAATATTAGTATAATCCTGACATTTATGCATAAAGAAAGATGTGAAAAATATCTGGCCTTTTGTACAAAAGAGTTGAGTGGGTCAGTGCCATATTTGCTGAAATTTCTTATTTTTGATCTATACATGCTGCAGGATCTAAATATTTCATGTCATTATTTCTTGTAATTATCATGATTACATATTTAAAACTATGTTTCAGAATTACTATAATTTTAAGCACTTTTCACAGGTAATTTTCTTCTTTTTTTTATTTTTTTTTTTTTTTTTTTAAACTTTTGTTTTATTGCTTGTTTAAATATTGTGTCCCTCAGGCAACATTATTGCAGTCCATACACACAATAAAACTACAATATAATATAATATAATATAATATAATTTTCTTCGATGTCTATGCTATACCATCACAAATTTAGTTTTTGGGGGGGATCAGAGAGCTGTTGAAGACACAGTGGGTAAGAGATAAAGCTGGGAATCCTGTTTATTACAATGTGTTTCCACCAGGCTCTATAAATAGAGACTGTGGGGGGGGGGGGGGGGGGGGGGGGGGGGGTTGGGAGGGAAAACCAAACTGGATCCAACTGAGAGAATCATTTTGAGACACCGCGGGCGACGTTCACACTGAAGGACGGAGATGTTCGCTTTGTCTCACTTCATTGACCAGCAACGCATGGAGTCGTGAACAGGCAGAGAGACAGGCAACCATCCAACAATTCATCCATCAAACCCAGAGTCATCCAACCATCTGTCCGACCACAGAGCTACAACAACACTTCGAGAAAAACAAGATGAAGCAATATGAAATGACTACAACATGGAAATAAAAAACATCTGATGGATTCATATTTCCATTTGTTCAATTGTTCAACAACAGTATTATTGTTGGAAGAAAATCTGTCCATGTTTCCAAACAAACCGCCATCCGTCCTTCCATCTGTCCAAAAACAGAGCCACACAAACACCAAACAAAATATATAACAATATCAACTAATACAACAAGGAAAAAAGTATGTACTGTATCCATCCTTTTATTTTTTTCCAGCCATTTAATCATCCATTTATTTTGTTCAGCAGTGGTGTTATTGTTTGATCCGCCCATTCATGTTTCCAAACATCCGTCTCTCCAAAAAAAATGATTTATTCATGCATCCCTCCGAAGACTGAACGATACATTCATTTATATGTTTAGCAACAGAACCATAAATCCATCCATCCAAAGTTTGGACTATCCAACCAAGCAACCAACCAACCAAACAACAACCAACCAAGCAAGCACCAACACGAAACCAACCAACCACACGCAAAACCAACCAACCAAGCAAAGCAAACCAACCAAGCAACACGAAACCAACCCAACCAAGCAACCAACCAACCAACCAACCAACCAACCAACCAACACACGAAACCAACCAACCAACCAACCAACCAACCAACCAACCAACCAACCAACCAACACGAAAACAACCAACCAACCAAGCAACCAACCAACCAAACCAACCAACCAACACGAAACAACCAACCAACCAAACCAACCAACCAACACGAAACCAACAACCAACAAGCAAGCAACCAAGCACCCAGCAACCATCCAACCAATCAACAACAAACCAACCGACCGACCGACCAACCAACTAGTCGTAGTCCGGTCTTGTGTTTTTATCTGCTCTTACTGTATATTTTATTTTATAATTATATTTCAATTTCTCTAATTTATTCATCTACTTAAGTTTGTTTTTTATCTTATCTTTTAATTTACTCTTTTATTCTTCCCGCCATGTTTTCTTCTTTTATTAGTACTATTACTTCTGTGTTTACGGCTTACTAAAGTCTTCGAACAGTATTTACTGTTATTGGGATGGGCTGCTGTTATTATTTTTGTTTAGTAATCGTTTCTGTCTTTTGTCTGGCCTTAGTTTGGTTTTACTGTCTGGCTCTTAGTGTTATGTTACTCCTCTCACTTCTGCTTTGCCTTGTTTGTCAAAGCACTTAAACTCTGTTTTTAAAGGTGCTATATAAGTCAAGTTATTATTATTATTATTATTATTATTATTATTATCTGGGTTTTATTTTGATTTATTTGTTTTTATGTTATTTTGTTTGTGAAGCACTTTGTGACTGGTGTCTATGAAAGGTGATACACAAATAAACTTTACTTGCTTTGCTGTCCATCCGTCCATCTGTCCATCTGTCCATCCGTCCCTCTGAGTCTCATCTGTCTGTGTTGGTTCTGTCGAGTTCTACCGATAACCTGCAGGTTCCTGGTTTGATCCCCGTCCTGCCGTCCTGCGCTGCAGCTGAGCAGCCAGCAGATGTCAACGTTGCAGCAGACGGTCCTGGTTGTGGCACTTCTTCCAGCTGAGAGCTGCAGGCAGCAGCAGCAGCAGCTCCTGCTGAGGCAGATAAATATGAGCCCGAGGCCATCTGAGCGCTGAGATAATCGGCCTGCAGCCGTGTGCGCGGACGGCTGAACGATGCTTTATCTGCTCGCATCCAGAGCACAAACATCTCAACGCTGCAGCTGCACACCACGCTGCAGCTACGACCCCCGAGGACGCCTCTGGGTGTCCAAATGTCACCGATATTGCATCCTTAAAGGACCATACTGCCGGTTTTGCATGATAAGTGGACATTTTTTTGAAGAATGAACTATGATATTTTACACTTTCTGTGCTCGATCATTAGCTGCCTGACTTCTCTCTCGCTCTCTCTCCAGGCTTTTGGTGCATCATTACCAGTGGTGGAAGAGGTATTTAGATCCTTTACTTAAGTAAAAGCACTAATACCACCCTATAAAAAAAATACTCTGTTCCAAGTGAAAGTCCTGCATTGATGGTACTTAAGTAAAAGTAAGTAAATATAATCAGGAAAATGTAATTAAAGTATTTAAAATGTGCAGAAAAACACATAAAAAACCCTCAAAATTACTGGGAGGAAAAAAAGAAAAAAGAAAAAAATGAAAAAAGAATAAATAAAAATCTCCAAAATAAAAAATAGATAAAAAAACTAAAAATAGAAAAAGAAAATTTTAAAAAAAAATAAATCATATAATACAAAAAAAAAAAACAAAATCAAAAAATAAATAAAAAAAAAAAAACTAAATAAAACTTCCCAAAACTTAAAAGTAAAAAAAAAAAAAGACTCAAATATTGTATAAGTCAACTTATTATTGCAGCTGTACTTGTATTTAACATTTTTTTTTGTTTAGTTTTTTCCATCGATGTGAATAATGTACCTCAGATTTGTCTTTGTGTGTGTCTGTCCTCTTTCCAGCTTGCCTGATGGAGACGAGGTCACGTGGCTCAGGTCTGTTTGGCGACACCCGAAGCTGCTCGAAATCCTGCAAAACAGAACAAATCAAACATAGACAACATAACATAAGTGAATGCATGACAGAAAATATCATTTATGTGACAAACACAGTAGCATCAGTCAAAAAAAACAGCTAAAAACCGACCACAGGAGGAGCCTCTCGGCTGTTTGTGCTAACAGAGCGAGCGGCAGCGTTCATGCAGCAGAGTTCACGCAGCAGCGTTCAGCTCGGCCTCAGTGCAGTGATCACTTATAATCAGCGGTCCTGTTGTTTGGTGTTAAATGTTTGGAGAGCTCCTCTGACCTCTGCCAGGGACAATCAGCCCGAGAGCCGAGCGGCCAGCCCCTCGGCTCCAGCAGCCAATTTAAAGCTGTGAGCGGCGGCGGCGGCTCCCCGGCCTGCCGCTCCGCATTACAGACCTTAATTGATTTTCCGTAGTAATCTCAAGGTCTTGATGACATTCTGGACGCTGCAGCTCTGTGTGGATACGCTCGCTCTCCCTCTGCCAATTAATACATGTTTCTCTGCGGTGTTTCTATCTGCACCAACAGGCCGGGTGGAAGATCGCTGTCACCTCGCAGCATGAAGGTTGGTGTTTACCACATTAACAAAAGCGGTTATGATCCAGTTTACAGGCTGCAATCTTTTTGTGCTGGAGGGCTTCGATTCAAAATCGACCCATGAAAACACTTCCTGAATCCAAGGATGGTAAATTAACTTCTGCTGCTGCCCAGATTTACATTGAAATTTTTCAATCAAATGTTGATATTCAGGGTTCATACACGTTTTCATTACTTAAAAGGCAAAATTTTAGAACCACACATTCTCTGAAATAACCATGGATACTCCTCAACGCTCCCTTTTCATGCAGATATCATTGCAGAAGTAAAAAAAAAAAAAAAAAAAAAACTTTTTTTCTTTAAAAATTACTAATAATTATTTTTAAATTAAATAATTACATATTTTTTTTTATCATTATTTTTTGGGAAATCTTTAAAAAAAAAATGGGGATCTTTTTTTATATTTATTTGTATTTTTATAGAGATTTTTTTGGGCAATTTTTAAAGAATTTTTCTTTTTTTTTGCTTTTTTGTCTTAAGATTTGTTTTGCGATATTTTTTCATGAAAATTTTTTGGCAATTGTTTTTTCTATAAAACCTTTTGGTGATTTTTGAAGAAAACATGCTGACATGTTTTTTAGAAATTATTGTTGGATTTTCTCATTTCAGACAGTCCTTAAACGTATCATGTGTTCTTAAACCAGGTCTGTAAAAACAAAAACAAAAAAAAAAAACATCCATAACTTTTCCAAAACTCCCAGGTATATATTTAGTTTTCCAAACCTTTTCCAAGCCTGTAAAATTCCTACTTGCATATTCCATGAATCTTCCAGGTTTTTCATGACTGTAGGGACCCCGGATACTAATGATCCTCAGAGGATGAATTGATTTTGGCATCCCAAAGATCTATAGAAGGAGTTAGAGTGTCAGTGATCCTGATGAATCACCGTGATGTCCTGTGTGATGTGGGAGACTCCTGATCTTTCTGTGATCTTTGTGTCGGACGTTATCCTCATCAGCGAGACAGCTGAACGCGAGCTAAAACTTCAGGGAGCATTTCGCTACTGATCGACCATCATGGACCGTCGCTCTGCACGCAGCAGTTAAACATTAATACCATATTACACTTTGCATGTGATCAAAAATTGAAATTTTGAATCAATAAAAGTTTCTTACCATTGGCCAAACATTGACTTTTGCTCGCCTTGTTTATGTATTTATGTAGTCAACTCGTGTTAGAAAATAACGTTGTTATCAATGTTAGTTTATTTAGAGGTAGAGCGGGTCGTCCACTAATCTAAAGGTCAGTGGTTTGATGCCCGGCTCCTCCAGGCGACATGCCGAAATATCCTTGGGCAAGATACTGAACCCCAAATTGTTGCGTCCGAGTGCGTATGAACGGTTACTGAGTAGCAGGTGACACCCTGTACGGTAGCCTTGGCAACCAGTGTGTGACCGTTTGTCGCTGTGCCATTCACCTGGCATGCCTTAAAGTTTGCTTGCTTGCTGCAGCTAATAGATGCATATAATAAAATGTGCAATTCATAAAAATAAACAACTACTAGGTACAAAAATAACAAAATATATCATTTTTTAACCCTCATTTGTTAACGTGCTTTTCATGGTTTCCGCCATTTTCTGCTGCCCTGAAACATCACGCAAAACATCACAATTTGGATATTATCAAAATTTCCCAATTTCCCACTCAGAATGATGACTTTGGAGGGCTGTTCATGTGCTCATAACTTGTTAATACAGTAAATATGATATTTACGGGGAGCACGTGAATGCAGCAAATCTGATGGAGGCAGACTGGCAGCAGTTTGTTGTTTTTTTTTGCGAGGTTAAATTATTATTTTTGTCAGTGGAGTGTGGTGGCTCTGAAAGGGTTGTCTGTGTCGATAAAGTGGCAAAAATATTTGAAATATAGCGTACACTAAAACTGATATTAATTTTATCTGCTGGTCCCGCCCACAGCAGTACAATGCTTAACTTCTGTGTATTACACTGAATATGAGCGAGTACCTCATACAACCCCACTTAAAAAAATCCAAACTTTCTCTTTCAAATGGTAAAAATGATGCTGTGTTTATGAAATCTGTGTTTACAAACACATCTGGTGTGAGTCACACATCCAGGACACTTATCGCCGTGGAAACGGGCGATCCACCGCCTCATTAGCATTCAGGCGGTCACACCAGCAAGAACAAACCTCAACCTGTGAACGGAGCCAAAGCAAACAACTGATGTCAAGACAATATTGTAGTTAATCTGCGGGATAATCCTCGGAAGGAGACAGAGAGGAATGAAATGTTCAGCCGGCACAATGCAGCAGGTTGTAGTGGTCAGATGTCGGGTTTTCAAAATGTTGAATTGTCTGGCGAGGGGAGGCTGCAGAGGGAAGATAAGCAGCGATGGCTGCCGTCCTTTTCAAGACAAGAGGCTGCAGACTTCCATTCATCAAGGACGGTCAGAGCACTGATGGCACGAGCCATCACCAACATTCGTGAGCACTTTACCAGCAGAGACGCGGCAGAAAATCAGCAGTGATTCATGAATGTGGGCTGTTTCTTATTCATGTTTACAGTCACATTTATCCAGCGTGTGAGGATTGTAATTCAACACAGACGTGAAAAATGTGAGGGACATGAATGGACTGTGGATAAAATCAGGGCTGGTCGCACAAAATACTTTAAGACCTTCCTTTAGTATGAGTCATGATTTCCTTACAATTAAATCAAATTCACAAAACACCCTGAAGTCTTAAGTTTCCTTTAAATGATCCTTAAGACCAAGATAAAAGGAAGACCTTCGATACTTCAGGAAAGTTATTTATAAAGTCGCACATTAGACTTCGGCAACCAAAGCAGGCTGCTGTCATAAACTGTTTTCCTTCGAAAAGTAACGCATCAATTTGTACAAATTCCACGTAATCATGAAGAAGTAATTTGTGCATAACACACAGATTTTGGAAGGCAGAGATTTTTTGATCAATGCACAACATGTTCTCCTCCTGAGTCATCACATCATCGTTTTGCAGAAGACTTCTGCGTGTAAATATCACAGCTGGGGTGGCCCCCAGCTACTTTCTAATTCACAACAAAAAAAAAGTGATTCACACTGGGAATTGTTTTTGAGCTTTAATAATACAAAACGTGCCAAAATGCACAAAACAGCATAAAAATAGAGCTTATTTTTCAAAAAAGTGTCAGTGGAGGATCCCCCATCAGAGGTCCTGGCTAGCCCCTAATGTCCTAAAATCCTAGAAATGTCCTAAAGTCCTCAAAACATTCTCAAATCATTGAAACCTCCAAAATTCCTATATAAACTTCCTAAAATCCTTGAAATGTCTTAAAATCCAAGAAACGTCCTACAACACAAATGTCCTCAAATCCTAGAAATGTCCTCAAATCCTATAAACTTCCTAAAATCAGAGAAATGTCCAAGAAACGTCCTACAATCCAAATTTCCTAAAAACCTATAAACTTCCTAAAAAGCTGGAGATCTCCTACAATCCTAGAAACGTCCCAAAATACGAGAAATACACTAAAATCCAAGGGACGTCCTGAAATCCTAGAAATGTCCTGAAATTGTAGAAAATCAAAAAGTCAGACTGAAAAATAAATCCGGTCTCAGTGTGATTATCAAACTGGAGAGACGGCAAACAAAAGGGATTTCCCAAGATGTCGAGCTGTTTTTTTTTTAACACAATAACGACAATTTGTTCAATATATTTTGTGTTCAGGCTCCTGAAAATGGAAAAGTCAAAATGAGAGTGTGGCACGATGTCTTTTACACGATGAAGAACGGTGGAAGTTCCCACAGGAGAAATGAAACAGGACCGGAGCGAGAATCAATCAGCCCGGCAGGCAGCTAATGTCACCGCAGACATTTAACCAAACCTCCATCTACATTCACACTCACACAGGAATACGTCAAAATGAGCGAACCGACATGTCAACACACACTCACACACACCATCATGGCCGTCCCTGCAGGCCCCCGAGGCTGGAAAAACCCACTACCGTTGTTTTTATCGAGATAATGGCACTCGCTCATTTAAAGGTGTCTCAGTGATTTATGGTAAACATTCTCCCAGCAGGCGTCTGGATTATCATCTCGCTCTCTCGGAGAAGAATGACCATATGCACGCTGCAGATAACAGGAAATATATACTTCTGCATGTTCTATAACAGGCATTTCATTTCTTTGCTTCATGCATTTGTAGTAAATCGTTTTGTTGTGATTCAAGATAAAGTCTCTGATTTATTACGCAGCTCCTGAACTCTGCGCTCTGATGATTTGTTTTGTTATTTTGGCATTTTCATAATTGGCTGCTGATTTTTAAAACAAGAAACCCGCAGTTTTTTTTCCTTATGGTAATTTTTATAATGTTCTGTATTTAATTTCACCTCAGTAGGTTAGTAGTGCTTTGCTTGGGGGCCACTTTAGTGAAACGACAGGAGGCCAGGGGCCAGTCACAGCGGCCCCATACATGTTTCTAGGATTTTAAGACATTTCTAGCATATCCAGTAATTTTAAAAAATTCTAGGATTTTAATGGATTTTTTTTAATGGATTTTGTGATATTCTAGGATTTAAGAATGATTCTTGTATTTAAACTCATTTCTAGGATTTTAGGACATTTCAAGGATTTTGGCACGTTTCCAGGGTTTTAGGAAATTTCTCGCAAGTGGATATATATGGGATTTAAGGGAATTCAAAGATTTTAGCACATTTTCTATGATTTAGGACAAAGTATTTTAAGATTTTGGGACGTTTCTTCATTTTGAGACATTCTCCTCTGGCATTTTCGTTTGATAAACAGGCTCTATATTGACGTTAACCCACAAGTATGTAATATATAATATCAGCAAATGTATAATTGCTTCTTAATTAGCAGAATTTGCTGTATTTTGTTAATGTTTTATATAGATCTTACTGCCGCCCAGCCCCATGCCTGTTTTTTTTTGGTTTTTTTTTACAGAACCAGAACTGCATTTTTGATCACTGATTTTGAAATGTCCTGATCTCTTTGCAGTCAGTATGGACATAAATAATAAAGTGACTAATGTCCATTTTAACATAAAAGTGGGCATGTGAGGACTGTTTTAAGGTGGATATGAAAAAAATGTAAACTTAATCTTTGCTGGTGCCAAAATAACAGATAAAAACACAGATATTACAAACAAATACAAACACATGTCCATAAACATTTTAAATCAGAGCTTGTGACTGCTTTAATAAGAGTTATGTAGGCCAGTGCGTTCAGTGTGTCCTGGATATTGTGTTTGAAAAGCATGGAGAGGATAAAAAATAAAGAGAACAAAGCCTGGGAGGATTTCTGCTGGCTGGTCTCTCCCACACTGACACCCAACCTCACCCAGAGAGGAAATTCATCTGTCAGTCACTAACATCCTCAGCCTCGTGTTCCTCTGCTCCAATTTCCCTCCCACATTGTTCGGTTTGACGTCTCCCGGCACGCTGTCATGCTTTGTTTTGTGGAACATTACTTCTCAGTTTATGTCAGATTTCAGAAATCGTGCCGAGACCTGCAGACTCATTAAGATGCCAGTACAACTCCGAGAAAACCAAAATACGTAGGTGGGCTGCCAAAAATGTTGCCGATAGTGTAGAGAAGAATTCGAGCTTTGTCCTTCACCTTATTATTCCCAACAACAACAGAGCAGCAGATGCCAGATCTGCACCTGGATTTAGCAAATATCTGACCAATGATACATGTATGAATAAGGTTAATCATGTGTGTGTGTTTGTGTCTACTCATGTAGCATTTCAACTTGCTCTCATCCTAAGTCTTAACGTCGCCACTTTGCTGTGGACTTCCACGTCTACACGTTACGCTCCTTCTGCGTCTGCTGTTGACGTTCCGGGACGCTACTGCCGTGATGTCAACAAAAGCACACGGTGGGATTATGCTGCACATGGTTATGTTTAGGCAACAAAACCACATGGCAACCAATGCCAGGACATCGAAAGTCCATCTGTCCGCGTTCTCAACACTGAACGTCCGCGTATCGTGCTGATGTGGTGGCGCCGTCCGATGGCATATAATAACACTGCGAAATGTTCTCTCCAGCTGTATTCTCAGCTGATGACATCTGGCGGCGTATCACGTGGATGCAAAAGGTGTCTTTCGGAGCCAGAATCCGAAAGCCACTTATAAAACGGCGGTATTTGATGACTTCAGAATGAAAGCAAAGCGGCTCAGGTTTCAAAGCGTTAATTCTCTGTTCTCACTGAGATGTGCTCTCAGGTACCAACATTTGACATTTATCGACCAACGTTTTGACATTGCCTTTATCTAAACCAGGCCTTGCCTGAGAATGATGTTTTTAAGTTTTCTAAAGTATCAAAAGCAATCTTGTGATAGTTGTCGTCCATGGGGTAGACTGCTATAGATAATCTGACCTGTATTAAAATATAACACAATGTAAACAAATATGGGCTAAAAACACAAAAAGCAACATTAAACTTTTAGATAACAAGAGCCTCTTCCTGCAGACATGGAAACTAAGTACTACAGTGCAGCGAAAAGGACAGAAAGTTAAGAGCAAAAAAAATCAGAATTAGAACAAAATAAAAAAGTTGAATTCTGATCAACTTTTTGACCTTCGTGGTCTGTTTAGTAATTTCAGTCTTCCAGGGTGGGATTTTCCTTTGAGGCAGACTTGACGATCTAAAATTTCACCTCATCAGTATCATCTTCAACAAAGGTCATTTGGGTATTGTGAGTAGAAGTATCCAAACCCACACAAACAGATTTTCTTGCCAAATTTCCCCTGGTTTCTGTTGCAACCTGGCCGAGGTGGAAAGTTTTGTGCACTTTGGAGAAACTCTTGATGTAAGGTGAAAGGGACAGATTGGCCCTCGGGGACTCGGATCTGTTTCTCCAGCTTCCTTCATCTAAAACCTGCAACAAACAGTGACGGAGAGCTGACACTGCAGCCTCCTCTGTCGCTCTCTGTCTGCGTCTCGCTGTCATGTCTGTTTGTGTTGTTCTTTTCTTTACAGACATCACTTAAACATATCTTTTTGTGCCTGGGAGGCGTCGAAAAGACCAGAAATGAAGCCTGCTTTGGAGCTGAAGTGAGATTTTTGTATGTGTACGCACTGAGAATCTCTATTGAGTCAAAATTTAATTTATATTTTTAAGTCAGGGTGGTACATATGAGTAACAAAACAATTCTCAGTACATTCTGATCCATCCGAAGTTTTAGTTTTCAAACTTTTAACATCCTTTTAGCTTTCTTTAAAAAAAGATGCTTGCCCATTGTGACCTGTTAAGTGTTCAGGGGAGCGACAGCAAAAGCACATGGCAATCAATGCTGGGACTTCAAAAAAAGCACATGCTGGCCCGGATGGTTAGGTTTAGGCAAAAAAAAAAAAAAAAAAAAAAAAAAAAATCACATTAAAACAGGAAGCAAAAACACTGGACTCCTGCGTGAAAGTCACAAAAGGTAGCTTTTAACATCAGATCCTGACACTGAAAAACACTGCAAAAGCAGCGGTATTTAACGACATCAGAATGAAAACAGGCTGAATGGTCATCTTAAGGCTCATTCACGCTCAACGTTAGAAGTGAAAACAGAGCGAGAGCGGCTTTTTGGCCACACTTTGCATTAATTTTGTCCACATTTGTGCACGTTTTCTGACATATTAGAGGTATGGGCGAAACTGAGCAGCACCTACGGAGATCATGCGGGCAGCGTAGTTCAACTTAGACAAAGATATTTAAAAAATGATGTAAAGGAACAAATTAGTAATTTAGTGAAAAGAATTCTCTATCCACATATCTTAATGTATTTGATGGCCTTAAAGACCACCGCCACCTTCAACACTGCCTCCGTTAAAAGTGTCATTATTCTAACCTCCTCCACCATTGTCTCGTCACTTTTGGCGCCATCTAGTGCCATCTATTGGTGGTATTTAAAGGACCCATGGAAGTATAAAGGCAGTGGCTGTTAAAATGTTTGAAGGAAAGTATATAAGAGGGGAGCATAAATGAGCCCTTATAGAGGTGTGTCTTTAACGTCAATATCAAATACAATATTTTTTTAAGTACAGTACTTGAGTAAATGTACTTATTTGTAGTCCAACACAGCATGTTTGTTATGCACTATTAAAGGGTTTCACTATTATCGTCTAAAGCTGCATGTGAGAGCTCATATCTTAAATATTAGAGGCTGTATAAAAAGAGACAAAGGGGGAGTCCTGCAGAAACATCAGGCCGGAGGCTCGATGTCCCGCTGGCGGTTTCCCCACAGTGTTGTATAAGAAGTGTAAAGAGGCAGATTAGAGTCACTGTGGCTCTGAAGGATGCTGCTCAGCTTTGATGTCCCTCTCACTGAAATGGCTTAACAGCAAGTAAAAGTGCCAGAAAAAGAAGAAGACAAAGAGGGGGCAGGAAAATATGGGCTTTCTCGCATGGCAGGAGAAGATCTGTGAAAATACGGTTAATTGAGTTTCATGTTTCAGTTTGTCTCTTCGCTCCAGTCGAGGTTCGTCTTTGGCACGGGCGCGTATGTTTGGATGACGAACAGTTGGACGTGTTTTAACAAACCTGGGCAACGGTCCAACCATGAAACCAATGAGAAAAGCAGGTTGGACGAGCTGTGCAGCCCACATGCAAGATTATATTTAGCGTCTGCACATAACCTCTGTCTCCGCTCTGTTCAACATATATACACAATAAATTCACAAGACGTCACGGAGCATCTCTCGAAGAAATACAGTGTTGCTCATTACATGGCATACACATGACACATCACTGTAAATATTCACACATAAACACACAGAGATTTATGTGTAAATATCCATATCCATATCCAGGTTTTCACAGATAGCTCCCTCTATTGCATTAGTGGACATGTAACCATTTGAAACCTGAAGCAGAATCACTTTTCTGGTGCTGCTTTCAGTATTTAAACTGTTGAACCGCGTGAAAATTGGCACGGTTTCCTTCATAAACATGGGAAAAAAGGAAACAAGCAACTTGGTAATAAATTTGCGAGAAACTAGAAGATTTAGAAAATTATTTTTAAACTGGTAGGGGAAAAAGCCAGGAAAAAACAACATTGCTAACAATAATAATTTATGTTAATTTAAAGTGCTTTCTCCAGGTCTTTTTTTTCCTTTACCTTTTTTTAAAACTTTTTTTCTTTTTATTTGTTTGTTTGCTTTTATAAACTAGTTTCCAGGTAATTTTGTTATACATTTTACTAATTTTTGTGTGTCATTTTTCTTTTGTTGCCCATCCTAACAGCTTCACAATCAGCGGCAAACTGCCCCACTGCATGCTGCGATGACACCAACAAGACCACATCATCTGCAAAGAACAGAGATGCATTTTTTAAAGGTCACCAAATCCAAAACTTTCCTCCCCACGGCTGCATCTTAGTATGATTAGTTAAATTTCTTTCCATTTTTTTTAAATTTCTTTTTTAGAAACGAAGGTCCACTGCAAAGCGGCAATATGTGACGACTTGAGATTAGAACATGATGCTTTTTCCAATCAAAATACTGAGATGTGAAATGCTTTGATTGTTCTCCATGGTTTTCTAAATGCAAGCGACACCTTTTTCATTGCATACAATCATTGAATCCATTGTTATTGCAAAAAATATTGGCTGAAGCTGCTTTAATTTGTAGTTTCTGTATTTGAAAATAAATGTGTAGGGAAATAGCTTCCTCCTCTTGAGTTAAATATAGTTATCTTTCCCGCTGTATGTGGATCAGGAGGATTGTTGAAGCCCGAACGTCCGGCTGTAACTGTGCAGCCTATCAGGCCTCATTCAGCTGCTAATGTGTCCAAATCATCACGGGATTATGGTTGAACTGACTCACGAGCGAGCTACAAATTGCCTCAGTGTTTTGGGAAAACAAAGGCACCTCGGAGGAAATTTGCGTAACATGAACATCGGTGATTGTACTCTCTCAGCAGCCCCTCACACATTCTGATTCATCTGACTTTAAAGAGAGCAGTTTACCAGGGGAGCGAGTGACAGGGCCACTTAATTTAAAGATGCATTGCCCCGACCACAGCAGGTTAATGCACCTCCTGAGTATTGGAAGTGGAGTCCGTGGCACCACCTTATTGATCAGGAGCATTTAACATCAATCCTGCTGCGTCCTCGTCCCTGAAGAGGCTCAATAAACCTCCTCTACTCATCTCATTGGTGTCAACACATAATACTGTACTGCGGTGAATGACTGACGACCGTGATGGATCGCATGTCCGAGTCCTGACATGCAGCAGTGTGCGCCGCATGTTGAAGGACGGCGGGCTGTAACGGCCTACGAAGGTCGAACCCAGGATGATTTATCAAAGTCATCAAGGGACTTTCCCCTCTCAGTGAAATATGCCGCTCTCCTGTGAGGACGTCGTGCACCGCAGGATTTATTCATCACAACCGGAAAATAAAATGGATCAAATAAAGGTACTTGGAGGTCTACTTTACCTAAGTAGTTCCATTTCATGCTTCTTTACGACATTTCAACAGGATTCCCATGGAAAACCTGGAGAAGTCATGGAAATTTATCATCATCTCTCCAGGCCTGGAAATGAGAAGAGTAAAAATAATTCAAAGTCTTGGAAAAATCGGAGAAATGTGTTGTATGTAATAAATTAACTTACATTAATGTAACTTAATGTAGCTTACAAGATAAAGTAGCTCTAATACAGCTACTTTATCTATACTATAGCTAGTAGTGAACTGACCAAAAGTGCTGTCATTAATGTACAAAAAAATAATTTGTTAAAATAAATTGCTCAGAGAGAGTATGCAAGGCTTTTTTTTTAGCTTTTACATATTTTTCCTCTTAAAAAACTGAATTTAAAGAAGCAGATCAGTAAAAAAAAATTTCTACCTGAGCAGCACAATTTCACTCTGAGGGTAAAAATAACCTCCTGTTTAATCCATCAGAGCAGCGAATTCAATCAGCAGCAATTTGAGAAGCAAAACACAGGATCAGGTGGAGGCAGCTGGATTCTAAATAAATCAGCATTATAACGTAACGACGAGCGAGAAATCGCTGTGATTAAAGAGAGAAAACAGGACTGATGAGACCCTGATTACACCCCGTCATCTATCGATCTTCTCTGTTCGGCATTAACGGTCACTCCGTCTGCTCTGTCCGCTTCGTGCTCAGGTGCTCTCGTGGAAATGCCACACAGGGATCACGGAGGCCGAGCCAGGCCTGGAGGCCCCTCTGGTGTGCCGCCTCCTGGTTCCCCCCGGGCCATCGTCAACCCCTGCCATGCAGGATGACAGATGGCCGGTTTCCCGCAACAACAACATGTTCAACTGCAGCAAAATGCCAAACCTCCTGCACGGCGTTTATCAGGGCTTTAGAGAGTCCTGAGGCGCTCTGCTGCTTTTTAGGTTAACGCTCAAGAAGGGAGCAATGAAGGAGAGCAGTTTACAGCACGCACCACGGTCAGCAGGTTACTCTGCAAAACCAAGAGAGCATATTAGTCTGTAAACAACCACTGCAACATGGGTCAATATATTTTTAAAACTGTACATTATGGCCCATTGCCATAGGTCAGGCTGATTCCTAATTCCCAAAATTATGATCAAGTACTGCGGTGCCTCTTTAAAACGTTGATGCTCTGAGAATTGGGCACAATCCAGAGGGCCCAAAGTTTCAGAGGACCACCTGGCCATCACTTGCAAAAAATCACTTAAATTAAAACATACAAACCAGGAGGAGACTCAAAGTGATCACAAAAAGACCAAAAAGAGACGCAAAGGACAAAATAACTACAAAAACAGGCAAAACAACCAGGGACACAAAACGACTTACAAGCAACAAAAAAACGGAAAAAGGAGTTACAAAATGACTATAGACTGACAGAAAACTACCAAAATGAATACAAACTTATGTAAAAGAGTCACAAAACAACTAAAAAAGACACATTCACACCTGTGCTTATCATGCGTCTCAGCTGCATTGGACAGACGTTATATTTTGGTTGAAATGAAAATATCAAGGTGATGATATTTTAGTTGTCTAATGTTGTTGGACGTTTGGGTTTCGGTCTTCATAAATCATGACTAGATGTTGTTATTCTGAGGTGTCGTTGGCAGGAGAAGTTTGGAAGATGTTGGATTTGCACACTAAACAACAAAACCTAAAATCAACAACATATCGACGTCATTTGTCACTGTTTTATGCACTCTGGCGCCTTGTGTATACTAAAGGTACAATAACAATTCCCACTTTGAATCACTTTATCTTCATCTCTGAATTTGCAAATGGTTAGGGGGCCACCTGACACCCTATCTGGTGCCAGATTTGGTCTGCAGACCATAGATTGAGTATCACTGGCCTCGAGTGTGCAGCTGTTTGTCACAGAGACGAAGGATGTAAACAGTGATGAGTCTGATTTTCACTCATTAATTCCTGCAGCCAGAGAAGATTTGTCACAAATGTTGTTTTGCAAAAAACGTCAGCGTGTGAAGGTCGAAAATTTTAAACAACTGGGTTCTCGCAAGGATGGAAGATCTCCTGCACACACACACACACACAGACACACAGACACAAACAAGGAGATTATGCACATGAAGTCTTCGGGGAGCTGGACTGTTGCTGAGCTGAGAGGCTTATTTCTGAGTCGAGGCAGCAGAAACAGCAACAGAGATGACATGCAGACACACACAAAATGCAACACACGCTTGTACAGACAGACTCTGTTGATTTAAAATTTCACATAAAATCAAACCCAACTTTTGATCGTATTTCTCGACGTTCAATGTATCAACATTCTGTAATGACCTCTGCAGCACATATTACTGCTCCTTCGCTTATTGGTTGACTGTGAATGACGTTTTACAAACGGTGAACAACAACAAAGAGTCCCTGCAAGCAGGAACAGATACGACTGCAACACGGAGAAAGAAAGTGCAAAGCAAAACAAATGTGAGGAGCAGCGGTGAGGAAGAAGAGGAATGAAAATGTTTTCTGTGAAGAGGTGAAGCTTTTACAAAAACGAGGTCCAGAGTCAGAGTCAGGCCTCGAGGAGCCCGCAGGGGAAGCAGACCGCCTCTAAATCTCTGGAGGCTCTTTCCGACACCTGCAGCGCTCGTGATACCATGTCCTCAAGAGAGGGACACGAGGAAGACGGCAGAGCACAATCGCAGTTTTAAGAGGAGCGAGCTGCAGGAGGCGGGGATGAAGAGGCAGGAGGAAAAGTCCTGAACAACAAGCGGGTGACTCCGTCAATTCCTGCAAAAACAGCTTTTTGTATTTCTTTTCATTGGTGGAGCTGCGAAGACTCGTTACAGCTGAAAAGGAGCAGCAACAAAACTTCAGCCTCTGGACCAGCTTCAGGTCTTTGGAGACTAAAGATGGAGGTCAACAGGAGAGTGAGGAGGGGATGAAGACCAAGAAGGAGTCATTCTTCTACTGGGAGACCATTAAAAGCTTTTTTCTCACCAGTGTGATTTTAAATGCGATGTGGAAATACAGAAAATCTGTACCACTCGTCACTTATGCACATAGATTTGGTCGGGAATCCCATTTTAATAGTGTATAATTAAGTTTCTTATTTTACAGTAATTATTACTGATAATCTGGTGTACACTGACTAATACTGGTGCAGTTTAACCCTTTAAAACCTTAGCAAATTGGTATATATTTAAAAAAAACAGACGATATATTCTCTGAAACAATCATTTAACATTCCTTATTGGTTGTTTCTCACTGCAGCAATTTTTGACTTTTTTGTTTTCTTTTTTTTGGTGATTTTTAAAGATAAAATTTGCTTTTTTTTGGAAAAAAAAAATTTGGCGATTTTTTTTAAAGAAAAAAAAAGCTTTTTAAAGAAAACGTATTCCAAACCCGTAGGCCTGTTTCCATCTTTAAAAAAACAAACAAAAAAATTAAGTTGTTATCACAGTCAGAACCTGTAAAAACATAAATAATCACTGGATTTTCAAATTTTGACTATTCCAACACTTTCAGGGTACATTCAGTTTCCCTAAACATTTTTGGCCTGGGAATCTCCATTTGCGACTTCCATGACTTTTCCAGGTTTTTCATGACTGTATCCTGCTTATTTCTTTACTATTTTGAAAACCTAATTTTATATGCTAGGCCATTTTTAATTGTTCAAAATTGGCTGGTTCACAACAATTTTTTCTGTGCTGTGACAAACTCAGAACACATTTCTTTTTTAAATTGACTTTCCATGTGAAAAATTACAACTACATCATTTACATATTAATATTTCCTAATCCTCACTCACATTTTAATATTCTGTCTATGGCTGCAGACGCCACAATTATAGGACGCTTAATACCTTAATACTGAATTGAGGAATTCTCTCTTTTTTCATCCGTCGGAGACAAATATTCATACAAATAATGCGTTTCAAAAACCCGACTACACTTTAACACATTAGCAAAAGCTTTAGCTGCAATCTTCGCTCACACAGAAGACAGTGAAGTGACAGAAGTGTTGTGAATACGAGATGTAATAATGTCAAATCTGTGCAGGAAAACATCAAAGACGTACATTTTGTACTTCAAAGAGACGCAGTATTTGCATACGAGCACACTGGAGTCTCTTATTAACGCCTGCGAGCTGCGTGTGATGGAGTCAGTGTGTCAGAGGAGGGAAACTATTGATCAGAGACTCATGAAGCAGCTGGATGAGAGTTTAAAGGGGTCGTCAGTTACACATCTGCTGCTGGGGGGCTGCAGATTCTGATCCACCTGAAACTGATGCTGACTGACTCAGACTGTTTCGGGGTTTTTCAATATGTTTGAAATTTTACTCTACGGCCTCAGGTGAGGCGAGAGCGTCATGTTTTCAGGTTGTCCATCTGTTCGTCCGTATGTACATATGTTACATTATGAGATATCCTGTTCATGATAAACGCCTTGAGGAAATTTCTTCAAATTTAGTGCAAACGTCCACTTGGACTCAACAGTGGACTGGCTAGGTTTCTATAGTCATATGTCAAAGGTCAAGGTCACTGTGACGTTGTCTGTCTCATTCTTGTGAATGCGATATCTCAAGGACACCCAAAGGGGAATTTCTTCAATTTTGCCACAATTTTGCCTTCACTCTCACTCAAGGATGAACTTAGGTGAATTAGCTTTTGGCGGTCAAAGGTCAAGGTCACTGTGAATCTGTATCCGTTTCATTCTCGTGAATGCAATATCTCACAAATGCCTTGAGGATTTTTTTTTTTTTAATCTGGCACAAATGGTCATTTGAAAATAAGGATGAAGTCATTAGATTTTGGTGGTCCTCAAAGGTCAAGGTCACTATGTACTCATCTATCTTAATCCTGTGAAAGCGATATCTCAAGAACACCTTGAGGAATCTTTTTCAAATTTGGCACAAACGTTCACTTGGAACCAAGGATGAACTCATTAAATTTTGATGGTCAAAGGTCACAGTAACGTTGCACCTGTCTCATTCTGGAGAACTCAATATCTCAACAGGGCACAGAGGGAATCCAAGGCCATGTAGACGTGTTATGTGGGCGATAATGGAAAGGTAAGCCCCTTATACGTGAGAGCAACCACATATGAGAGATTCCTGGGAGGTGATAATCCTCGATTTCACGGAGGAATTGTAGATTGAATATTTCTGGATGATCTGCTTAACTTTTTAAGAATTATATGATGCAATAACAGCTCTTGTAGCACCTGCTGCGTCATGGCCGAGGGAGCCAGTTCCTCCCAACAAGCGCATAGTCATACATCATGTAACCTGCAAAAAGCCCAAAAAAGTGTTCCTATCGCCTGAAATATTACCTCATGCAAGCCTAAACGGACGTGTTTCCATCAGGCGTATTTTATATTCGCAATTTCAGACGCAGTTAGAGACTAGCTGATGAACACAGCGAAGCATTTAGCAGCTAAAGAGACACATATTTCCTTCAGGCGATGGTGGAGACCAAAAACAGAGCTAAAAGAGAGAGAATACTTGGCAAAGATATCATTTTTGTCTTCAGCACAATAAAGTGTAATCACAGGTTTAAACTGCATCCAAAGTATTTTCTCCTGCTGTTTTTTTTTCTCTTTCTTTCACTCAGTAGAGTAATTTCAGGTGTTTTGCATTTAAAAGCTTGCGGTGTCTCTTGAGTATTAGCAACAAATCTGTCATGCATAAGCCTTGAGTTTTTTCTTAATTTTTTTACACTAGCTCACACTTCAAAGAGAGCTCATCATCACAACCTAAAAACATAATCCTCCCACACAAACAGCTGTCTGTCAGAGCTTTAAGTGCACAGTCTCCCTCAGCGGAGGATCCCCAACCTCCCCGACAGGAAAAACTCTGGATCCGAAACTGTTCAGCTGCTCGGTCAGCTCGTTTCCAGCTGCAACGAAGGTGAAACCTGAGAGCCAGAAGGATCAAAATCTCCATTACAGTTCCTCTAAAGTTTCATGTCTTGGATCTATTTCTCATTTCCTTTCACCGGTGAAATCCAGCGGCAGAATATAACTGAGTAGATTTACTCAGTACAATTGTATTTAAGTACAAATCTGAGGTACTACTGCTTTGATTAAGTATTTTCTTTTCATGCTACTTTACACTTTTACTTTACTACATCTCAGAGGATAATATTGTACTTTTTACTACACTAAATTTACCTGACAGCTTTATTTATTTTGCAAATAAAGATTTTTTTCATCATAAACTTAAGTTTTTATAAAATTTAACTGAATTACTAAACACTTGATACAAGTGCAGCTGAATCACTCAATTTACAGAAAAATAAACTTTTTTAAATATAATTTTGACTTTTGGGGTGGTATTTTCCTACTTTTTTAATCATTTTGAGGTTTTTGAAGTTTTTTATGTATTTATAATTTTAAGTATTGTTTAAGTTTGTTTAAGCTCCGAGTATTGTTTTTTTTTCTCTTTCTTTTTCAATACTTTTGTTTTTGTTTTGTTTGTTTGTTTGTTTGTTTGTTTGTTTGTTTGTTTGTTTGTTTTTAAAAAAATATAGTTCTTGTGTCTTTTTTCTGTTTAATATTTTTTTTAAAAATTTTGAGGGCTTTTTTTTTTTTTTTTAGATTTTTCTTTGTGTACCTTTGCTTCTATTACATTAAGCGCATTTTCCTGATTATACATACTTTTACTTAAGTAACATTTTCAACACAGTAATTTTATTGTCACACTGTATTTTCTCAGGCTGGTATTAGTACTTTTAATTAGGTAAAGGAACCGAAAACTCCAAAACTGGTGAAACCTGAACATCATCAGTGATGAAGCATAAGATGATACCCGGATATATTCCAGATTTTGTCCCATCTTTTCTTACTATATTGACACTGCTTGATTTCTGAAGTGTTGTTTGAAGATTAATGAGTAATCAGTGGAAACTAATAAGGATCCAGATAAAGAATAAATGAATTAATGTATGTAATCACAGAACATAGACTCTTAATTATCCAAAGTCTGAAAACAAAGCAGCACTTTGAAATCTTCACATTTAGCCTCTCTTAATTGAGGGGAAATAAACTGTTGGGTGTGTCTGACCTCGTGTTGTTTACTCAGGATAAGCAGCCACTTGTGTGAGGAAATAACATGGCAGCCATGTTTGTCCTCACGCAGCGTTCGCCTGCTTATTTATGCTCATTATGTTTTTTTCCAGGGTGGCTGTGGTGCCACTGTCCTCCTGCCAAATTTGTGCCCTAGTTGCAGTTGGCAGCGCTTCTCAGGCCGCAATCCAACGAACACAGTGCACCTGTCAGCTCTGACAGGACAGTGCAGCCTGTGTCTACCTGTGAGCGGAAAATGCAACCACGCATGCTTCAGGGAGGTTCTTCACTTCTCTAAAGTGTCGGTGAAAACACTCTGGTGATGGGACGAGGCTGAACAGGATTCAGAATAATGTGTCACTGAATCTGATTCGGTTATGACTCACAGAGCAAAGTGGCAAAACTAATATGTTTATTGAAGAGTTGAAACTGTGGACATCAGTTTTGCTTAACAGAAACCGAAACAGTTTCTGCAGCTTTAAACATTTCAAGTGTCTTCTCACATTAAACAATTTCATAATCTGAAATTACGTCTTTACCTATAAGGTTGCAGCTCATTTGTCCCTTCAGGACAAGTTTTTCCCTCCATCTCATACATTTGAACGTGATATTTCCAGAACGCCTTTAAGGAATTTCTTCAAATTTAGTACAAGCATTACTTTGGACTCAAGGATGAACTACGCAGAATTTGGTGATCAAAGGTCAAAGGTCAAAGGTCAAGGTCACTATGACCCCGTCTGTCTCATTCTTATCTCGATATCTCAAGAGCACCTTGAGGGAATTTCTTAAAATTTGACACAAAAGTTCGAGAAGATTAAAGGATGAACTGATTAGATTTTACATCGGTCTCTTCTTGTAAACACGTTTTCATGAACACTACACTGAATTTATTTAAATTTGGTCCAAACATTCAAGAGCACGAAAGGATGACTTGATTAGGTTTTGGTGGTCAAACATCAAAGATCACTGTAGCCTCATCTGACTAATTCTCGTGAAAGCGATATCTCATACTGATTTGGAAATGTAAACAAAATCTTTTGCCAACTGACATCCAAACACACACCCCTGAGCCACGATACTGCGCCACGAGTCATGCGGTCACGTTACTGCTGCTCTGTGATGCTGATATTGAGATTTTTAAAGAAATCTATAAGACCCAAAAGTGTCAGATGACATAAAATGTATTACCGAAGCATTATTAAATTCAATTCTAAATAAATAAATGACCTCACAGGTGGAGGTTTGTGTTTTATTCTCTGGTGTCGTGTATCTGAACTGATTCGATTCAACTCCAACACAATACAAACACATCATGTGGCATGAAAACACATTATCACATCAAAGAGCGACGGTACAGTGTAGCGATCGCATCCTCAACATAAATTAACATATCAAATCCAACTTTATTAGATGTTAATCTAAATTTCTAAATCCAAGTCTCTTTGATTCGCTGACAGAAAGCATCAGTGTATTATCTTTATTTTTCTGGTGAAACTATTTGAATTTATGTCATTTAGGAGGATCGAACCATCAGTCCACCTGCCTCAGCTCATCTTTTTCCACTTGTCAGTTTTAAAACCCTGTCTACATTTATACGTATCCTACTATAAAACAATGAAACGTTTCATTTTTCTCCTCAGTGGGTTCCCCTATAAATCTGAAATTGCACAAAGGCATTGAGGACTGCCATAAAGACTGACGAATCTCTTTGTCTCATTCACCCACTGCCCGTTTTCTGCTTAATAAATAACTTGCTTCTTCTTCTGCCCCTGGAGTCAATACATGCATTTACATGCACACTTTTTCTACATCTTATTAAAATCAATCTGATTATTTGTTTTGTGTGACGCACATTGAGCTTACATTGTATGAAATGTGTTATATAACTCAAGTCGACTTGATTTGATTTAAGATTTCGGATCAGCTGTTTACACTGGACGTCCTCTGGTACTATCTGGTGTTTACATGCGCTGACGCATGTAAACAGAGCAGCTGTGTGACATGTGCAAAAAGTTATGACTACAGTAACCTAACAGGGCTGCCAACTCTTACAGGAGCACTGACAGAAGTAATAACCTCACAAACTTATTTTTGATGGCGAGGGAAACCGGAGAATACCAAGGAAACCCGCACTGATACGGGGAGAAGATGCAGGCTGGGAGTCAAAACCCGGACCTTTTTCTGTGAGGCAACAGCGCTAACCACTGAGCCTCTGCGCATGTTTGCTTGTATTTTCGGCAAAGTCTGCACCAACACATAGGTCTGTGGGCTGCACAAGACTGTAGTGCGCACATCCCCTGAAGGCTGCATATAGCTGTGTTGCACATATCCCCGGGTATGGACGAGTATTTCTATAGACAGATATTTTTCACCTCCATTTAAAAAATACATTTCACAACCTTTGTCATAAAAAGTATCTCCATCAACACTGGAACCCAAAAACAAATCCAAACACAAGCCGGGCAAACATTGTTTCACAACAGTCCAGCTGGCATATCTAAACGTGGTGTTTAAATGCTCAAACACAAACACGATACTCCAAAAACCCAATTATCAATGGGTTATGCATGTTCGTGTGAACGCGCTCGAGGATACAAAATAACTTTCGAAAAATCTACACCTTGAAAAGGGTTTTCAAAAATCTTAATCTTATTGAACTAAAACTCAGCTTGTGGACAAAAGACAAAAATGTAGAAGAAAATATTGGTTTAATAAAATATCTTTGTGTAAAGAAGGCCTGATTTTACCCTAAAACCTCTGGCAGACCATTTTAATCCATTTATATCATTATCGATAATCCCTGTCATCAGGTCTTTGTAAAATAATCTCCTCCTGAGAGCGTTCAGGAATACTGTGGAAAGGCGTTTTTATTTTCCATCTGCACTTTGGCTAAACTATATTTACTCTGAACCTCCACCTGGCAATTTGAAAGGGCACAACCTCAGTGACCGCTCATTTGTAATTACATAATGTCCTCCAGCTGAACGCACACACACACCTTTTTATTTTTTCCTGAGTTACACACTCCCACTTACAGCTCTGTAAAAGCCACTAGATCTGTTTTTTAAATTCTCAATTTCATCAAATGTCTACATCTGTCAGTAGATTTCACCAAATAATGCAGGTATTTTGGGTGGACTTATTTTCAACAATCAGCATTTCCAGTTTTTCCACCTGCAGGCAGAAGTGCAGGCCAGTTCATGTCGATACCTTTACATCATCTTTGTTTGCAGGTCGGAAGTTTAGCGCTCATCTTTCTACTTGTCCGTCTCCATCTGCTCACATGGTCGCTGTTGGAGCTGGATGCTCCGCTGTGTTTCTGGGTCACCACATGTTTCTGTGGGAACGTCCCTAAATGTCAGCGATCAGCCTCTCTGAGTCTGAGATGATGAAGCAGCGAGGAGGCAACGCTTTTTCTAGGAACTGTGCATTCAATTCTGTCAAAATAAACTACAAACACTAATTCCTCTTGAAATTTAGGAGTGTGTGTTCCAGGGAAGTGAAACTCGAGCTGAAGACTTCCCTTTTGGCTGCTGTCAGGATAGGAATTACCTTAATCAGGTGAATCTGTTAATGCTTAAAGGCCATTCACACCAAAAACAATAATGATGTGAGCATCCACACTGATGAAAAATAAAGTTTTGTGAACTGCGGCACCAAGCCGGTATTAGATGGATTTTGAGCGTCTATCAGCGTATGACAGAAAGATACTAAAATGTCAATATGATTACAAAAAGACCATTTTAACTTTCTATTTTTGCTGAAAACGCTGAGCATCACACATAATGAATAAATGCTTTCTGGATCTCTACATGTTTCGCAGCTGAGCAGCACATGAGCAGCAGCTGAGCAGCAACCAAGTGGGACCTGAGCAGCACCACAGCAACACCACAGCATCACCCGAGCAGCACCCGAGCAGTGCTGCTGACACGGGCATGTGGCTGCTCTAACCTGTTGACGCGGGTGCTGAAAAAACACCAGCCTGTTCTCATTTTAAGTCGTCATATACCACTACTTTTGCAGTGATTTCGTTGTAAGATCCAGATGCTAAAAGCCACCTTTTGTGTCTGAATTACACGCTGCTGGACGGCGTCAACTGAAAAAGCTGCTGTACGTAACTTTTATGAGTGTCTTTATACGCAGCACATTTTGCGGCAGCATGCTATGTAGTAGGGCAGTTGTGAACGCAGCTGGATGGAATTTTTTGCGTCTGCGTGATACGCCACTGGACAGCGTCCAGTGCAAAGAAAGTGTCAGCATTGGAGGAACTTTTGTGAAACCTCAGGGAGCTATTTTTATTTATTCATTTTTTATCTACACTTTCACTTTAGAAAATAAGTTGCTGGGAACTTGCTGTATTTGATGTTGAAAGCTTTAGTTTCTATTTAACATTTGCTAAAGGCATTTGAACAAAGCTTTGTGATGGCGATCGTTGTTTTCCATTTTAAAAGTATTGACAGAAAGATTTTCATTTTTATTGTACATGCATATCAATATCCAATTCTTAGTTATCGGTCTCATTAACTACTAATTATTGGTATCGAGATCAGCCCTGAAATAACAATATTGGTCGACCCCGACTATAAATCATCATATATTATTAGTGGTTGATCAGGAATAGAGCCAGAGGAAAATCTTCTAAAAGAAGGTAAACAAGACGATCCTTGGCCCCTCTCCCGTCATATTGAAACACGCAGCCCCCCTGATAAAGGGAATGCTGGTTGCCTGGCAACACACACTCACAAACTGGCGGGACGAGCAGGTGCCGAGGACTTCTGCTGGTGGGTGGCAAGCGACGGTTGGCACCGCCGCCGCTTTCATTGGTCAGTGTAGTTATTTTTATCAGCGTGCCCAACCCATGAAGAAAATATGGCCCGCAGAAGTTCCACCCTGACGAGCAGCGAGCTGGCCGGTGGACCGTCTAACTGAGCTTTAAAGGGCAGAAAGAGCATGTTCTGGATGTACAACCCCTGTGCCTGAAAGTGATAATGTGTGAGGATCGACACCCTGACAGCTGGAGTATTAAAGGACATCAAAAGTTAAAAAAAAAAAAAAAAAAAAAGTATGATAACCTTTTGATAACTGACACCTGTTTTGTTTGTGGTTTCCAATGAGAGGGACTTCTTCAGTCGCCTGAGAGGACATAAAAGACTTGATTAAAATATTAATAAATAAAACTAAATTTCAAAAATACAGAGATTGCATTTGTAATTTAGTATAAATACATATTCACATACATCATGCAGCACAAACCTGGAAATAATCTTTCAGATGATGCTAGACAAGCCTCGACTTTGACCACTTTTAATTTAAAGCTAAAAATGCTCTTTTTACACTGCCTACTCCATTCACTGATGACTGCAAACTTATTTTTAAACTGGACTTTATATCATTTTAAATAATCTTTTTGTCTTTGCACCTCATGTCTGCATTTTTAAAATATTTTTTAAATAATATAATATTTTATTTTTAATGAAATCAATATTTTTTATTAGTTAATTTATTTTTATTACATTTTAAAATCTTTTAGTTATTAATTTGACCTTTTATATCCTATTTCTTTACTCTTTTATATCTGTATCCTTTATTATGTTTTATATTTTATTGATCCGTAGCACTTTAAATTGCCATGTTGTTCGAATAAAGCTGCCTTATATCCTCCGAGTCAGCTGTAACCGCTGAACACGTTACGAATACAAGTGCTGAGAAGAACAGAAGAAACAAAAGAAGACATTAGCCCCAAATTTGCAAGAAATTAGTAAAAAGTACAAGAATATTAGCTGAAATTTTGGGAAAAGTGCTTTAAAAATTATTTAAAAAGTGTAACAATCTCCAATTATGACAACTATTCAAAGCCATTTTTCCTAGCTTTTTTTTGCAAAATATTTTTCCCTTTGTTTTTTTTAATCATAATCCGTAGATTTTTTGCAAACTGTGAAACATTTCTCACCAAGTTGCCAATCGCCTTTTTGAAAGAGATTGAAAACTTTATATATATATTTTTTACTTATTATCTTTATTATTAACTATTTATCTAAATTGATTTCTTTTTTTTTTAAGGTAATTTCCTTGCTTTTGTTTTTTTATACAATTTTCAGGTTTTTTTTAAGAAAAAGGAAAATTATTAGGAAACTATTTTAGGGAGATATCCAGCAAGTACCCCTGAAAAACTATAATTTTTTACTCATTATCATTATCATTAACTATTTATCTAAAAAAACATTTTCTAAGGTAATTTCCATGCTTTTTATAACTTTTTTTTTTTTACAAATTTCTCGCTAATTTTGGGTAATTTCTTGTTAAGTTGCTCTTTGGGTTTCTTGTGAATTTGAGGAAGAAATTAAGCCAGTTCGCTTCAGTTTAAAAGGGCTTAAAGCCCCTTTTTTCTACTTTTTTTCCTTTTTTTTTTTGTTTTACCCTACTTTTAGCCGCTGAATATATGCTACATACAGGCCTCATGAATCTGTGAAAAATTTTCTAAAAAGTTGTATTTATTGTTTTAATATAGTCAAACTTCTTCGGAAAGTTTCAGCGTGTTTATGTTGGAATCCGGTTGAAGCTTCATCCAGCTGACTGATATTTTCCACTCGTTTAACAGACAAAATAAGCTGTGAAGACGGAGATGTTATATCTGCCCGGTGGACAGCGTTCACTGGACCATCACACTAATCAACATTGCACAAACACTGACAAAATCTGCATATTTGTTTGATATTAGACACACGATCGCTCATCTCGGGGGGATTTTCAGCTTAATTACTTCCAGGCGTATTTCCTCCTGTACCCAGTGAGAGGGCCTCTAGAATTACCTCCAGAGCTCGGCTGTGTCCTGCGGCTTTTTATTTCTGAAAACCTCAAAGAGAAATGGAGCAGGGAAGACCGAGTCGCTACCAAAAGCTGCTTCCCCCGTGCTGACCAGCTTTTCTCTCGCTGCTTTGATGCGGATTCAGAAAACTGCTCGGATTTCTCTGTCAGAGTGAGACGTCTCTCTGCTGTGCAGCAGACGAGATCACAAGCAGGAAAACATCTCGGGGATGTACGCAGGGAAGGAAAGGATAAGTATATATTTGTTTTTGGAAACCTTTATTTAACCACAGCGAGTCTAATGGGACAGTTGCTTTATTCAGCAGTGGGAGGTTTCTCACAGCGGGGACAGACGGAGGACAAAAAGGGAAAACTGCATGTTATTGGAACTTAAGATATATTTTTACTAAGATAACCGGACAAAAAAATTACATTAAACCAATATAATGTAGGCATGTATTACCAAAGATGACGAAAGAAAGCAAACGCAACCACAGATAAGAAAAAAACAACACAAGACAGGTTTCCATGGCAGATTTTTTGCAAAAAAATTAGGAGATATTTTTGACATGTTGCTAAAAACCAATTGTGATATGACTGCGTTTCCACTGAGTCATGTTGTGCAATTTTTCTTGCGATGTAATGCACTTTTCCTCTCGCGATAATGCCTGTGAGGCCATATGTAAAACAGCAAACATTCGCTAAAATACATCCAAATTTGGTGCCAAAAATGCCTTTTTTCTGCAGTCCTAACGTAAACAGACCAAAGTGTTTCTGCTACAACATGATCCCTCACCTAATTCCCACCAACCAACACTGCCACCTGTAGTTGATGTTTACCTGCACCATCGGATAATCAGTTCTTCACCACAGCTGACTTTAATAACTTTCCATCACGATCCACTGATGCAAATCTGTATCGCACACAAACAAAAACTGCCTCAATGATGAAGGTCCATTATGCAGCTACAACGGTTCATCTGTGAATATTTAACTCTCGGATCAAAAATTAACTTCAGCAGCAGCATGACTGTTAGCTGATCAATAGATAAGTTGATCATTGACTGAATTATCTAAATACTGTTCGTCTGAACATTCAAATGATGAACAGTATCGACTGAGGCGCGTCTTACTTTCTGCTCTGTGTTTGTATTGCAAATTTCTTCATCACCATCCGGTTAAAATACGAATGTTACTCATCACAACCCTAAAGGACGTTTTAGGACGTTTCTCGGATTTTAGGACATTCCTCAGATTTTTGCAAGTTTCTCAGATTTTAGGACATTTCTAGGATTTTAGGATGTTTCTCAGATTTATGACATTTTGAGGATATCAGGACCTTTCCTGGATTTTAGCACATTTCTAGGAATTTATGATGTTGGGCATTTAGCCAGGAGTGTGGGGGATCCTCTACTGGGACTTTTTTGGATAAACAAACTCTGTTTTGATGCTGTTTTATGCACTTTGGCATCTTATGTGAGTACAAAAACAATAAACATTGTAAATCACTTTCTTTTATTGTGAATTATACACCTACAACGGTTCATTTGTGAATATTTAACTCTCAGATCAAAAAATAAACTTCTGAAGCAGCATGACTGTTAGCTGATCAGCAGATGAGCTAATCATTGAATACCGTTCGCCTGAACATTCAACTGATGAACAGTATCGACGGAGGCACGTCTTACTTCCGTCTCTGTGTTTGTCTTGCAAATTCCTTTATAACCATCCGGTAAAATATGAACGTCACCCATCACACCTCTGTGTGACAAAGACAAGTCCTTTACAACCGTTCGTTTATATGAAGTCATCTAGATAGCAGTCCGAAAAAAAGATAAACACGCCTGGGCAGTGTTTACCTAAAGAAGTGTGTGTGGGTGTGTGTGAGCCTCACTGTTGTCTGAAGTAGGTTCGTCAGCGGAGCAGATAAGAGACGTAACAGTGAGTGCATCCTGATGAAACCACGGGAACGTTAAAAACAGACTTCAGGTGATAACAGCAGAGCAAATTTTCAGTTTACACAGTGAAAACAAGGGCGGGAAACACAACAGGTGCATCTTTGAATCCTGAGTTATGTATTTGACCCTCATCAGTATTTGTGCTGCACATTCTCCTCTCTGAACTGAATACCAACATATGAAGTGTGGTGTTTAAATGTGGTAGAAAAAGGTCAGGGGGTTGATTTTGGGGAGGTGAAGCGGCACTGAACCTTCACTACAAATGTCACATCATGTCATTGCTATTTCTTTTCTGTAAAGATGATTGATGGATCATGTGCTGTGTTGTGTGTGATGTATTCTATATATTTAGACTAAATCAGGGATAATTAACTTAATTTGGAGGAGGCCTGGAGCCCTATGTGTCAAGGATTTTAGGACATTTGTAGGATTTTAGGGCGTTTCTCTGGTTTTAGGACATTTCAAGGATTTTAGGGCATTTTTTAAAATTTTAGGACATTTCTATGAGTTTAGGACATTTCCAGGATTTTAGTGTATTTTTTAGGACATTTCTAGGATTTTAGTGTATTTTTTAGGAAATTTCTGGGACTTTTTTGTTTTTAGGATTTTAGCACATTTGGGGGATTTTCAAACATTTCTCGAATTTTTGCAAGTTTCTGTGATTTTAGGATATTTCTCGGATTTTAAGACGTTTCTATGATTTTAGGACATTTCCAGGATTTATGCAAGTTTCTCAGATTTTAGGACATTTTTAGGATTTGGGCGCATTTCTAGGATTTTTAGAACATTTCTCTGATTTTTGCAAGTTTCTCTGATTTTAAGATGTTTCTAGGATTTTAGCATGTTTCTGGGATTTCTTTGATTTTTAAGATGTTTCTAGGATTTGAGCATGTTCCCCACACTCCTATTTGACTATTAATCAAAGCTGTAGGATGAAATTACAGATGTTTCACAGCCACCTGCAAGTGTTTGGTACTACAAACAATTTACCAGGAGTATCACTATGGAGCAATACCTACATATCTAATCTAAAAAAAAAAAACCCAATTGTCTCTGCAGCCTCCAAGTACAAACTGTGATGTCAGTGGGCTAATTATTGACCCAACCTGTTAAAGTTTAAAAAATGGAGGAAACAGAAATCGTTTCCTGTCAATAAAAGCAGCGTTTCAATCACAGAGAAGTCGTTTTATGGACGCAGCAGGCAGTAAACCATTAAACAGGGTAGCAGACTAATTTATTGATGGTGACATGCTGTCAGCTAATGACAACGTCACAATCCAACACATCAGAGAGAGACAGGAGAGGGACACGCCGGCCTTCACTTCGGATCACACCTGCAAACTGACGTGATGACATGAAAAGTTACTCTACGATATTTGATTCAAACCTGATAAAAAGCAGACAGCTGAGCTTCATCCAGTTAAAGAATCAGTTCGTGAAGCTGTTGTAGCATCATTGGATAAAGATGACGAGGGGTTTCTAGAAAACATTTTTACCTACTTTACCTACTTTTACCTAAAATTTTACCTCTACCTACTTACTTTATTGGAAAACCAACATGTTGCGACTTGTGACCTTAACCCTCACCCTCAGGAAGGCCATCTTTTTTCATTCATTTACTTCCAAGATTTTAGCACATTTCTCTGATTTTAAGGCCATTTCTAGGATGTTAGGACATTTCTAAGATTTTGGGACATATCTAGGACTTTAGGATGTTTCTAGGATTTAAGGACATTCCTCAGATTAAAACACATTTTTAGGGATTTTGGGACATTTCTACGATTTTAGCGTGTTTCTCTGAAATTGGCACATTTAGGACATTTATAGGATTTTAGTTTGTTTCAGCAGGACAAAATAGTTAAACGACCCAAATAATTATTTGTATTTGTTACTTTGTCTATGGCCCAACTTTCCACAAAATGCCATTAAAATCCATCAACACTTACTTATCTACTGAAATAATGAATAAATAAATCCTACTGAAACACAGACAGACAAACAGTCAGACTGTAAAGCACCTGCCTGGCAGAGGTAACAACACTGAACAAATGTGGTCGGAGCAAACAGGCCTGTTTGTGTAAAAGATTGTATTTTAATTCAGAAACATCCCTCCAGTCCACATTATCAGCATTCTGGGAGCACGAGCGTCTGCAGGCTTCAATGCATCCACATCGTCATCTCGAATCAGGCCATTTTATTCAGATTTGCATCATTTGCCGTGAGATCTTGTGGTAAATCGACTCTGACTGCGGAAGAGCCGTGCTGTGCCATTCAGCACCACTTCTCTCCTCCCTCACTGAGACTGAGATCATGAGGTCTGAGGCTGCGTCTCAGGAAATAAAGCGGCTGCAGAGAGACAAGGACGACCCCTCCTCAACGCTCCACTGCATAACTGCAATCACACTGAATGTATGAGTGTGTTTATGTACATGTATGTGCTCAGTGCATGCAGGGGGAGGGTCTCACTTTCAGTCTAAACGCACATAAATCATGTCATGCACATGTTCACTCTGAAGCATTTTACTGGCTCGGTCCCTGCACTTCCTCTCTCAGAGTCTTTCTGCTGCACCGCAGATCAATAACACACAACACGGATTTATTAAAGATACATAAGCTGCTGTTATTCAGGAGCTCTTTGGGAATTTGGTTTTATGTTTTATCCATAATGAAGTTCCCTGTTTTTCAAAAGCATGGGGAGAAAACAACGAGCAACTTAACAAGGAATGGCCAAAAAAAAAATCAAGAAATTAGTAAAAAGTTGAAGAAAATTAAAGTAAAAAATAAATAATAAAATAAAATACATTTGAAACTAATTTAAAAAAAAAACAAACAAATGACCCTGAGAAAATGCTAAAAACAAAGAAAAAAGGAAAAAATTAATTTAATCTAACCAGCTAATTTTCAGGTCATTTTCTCTTCACCCTTTACAAATATTTTGTAATTTGCAGATCATTCCTTGTCGAGTTGCTCTTTGCCTTTTTCCCAGGTCTTTAAAAACTGAGAAAATTGGTTCGATTTCTTTTGGAGGTTGTAATGCTCATGAAAAGTCATCTGAAGGCAACACAGGAAAACTGATGTCACTCCAGGTGTTAAAGGGTTAAACATGAGAGGAAATGCTGAAATAGTAGCTTCCCCTAATGAATTATAGCCATAATAAACGGAGCTGGGTAAATTAAAGGCCTTCCTTAGCTCAAACCTAAAGAAGGAAGCTGGCATTTAGATTTAATGGAAGTTTGTTCGATACTCACAGTGGCTGTAAATCAATAAAAAAGAACAACTTGGTCATAAAAACACAGCCGTTACCACTAAAGGAACTATTACCGAAGAGACCATTCATCTATAAGACGAGAGGACCGCCAATAGAGCCCTGAGGAACACCAATATCACAGCTTCATCACTGAATACGCACTGATTTACAGCAGCCGACAGGGATAAACAAATAAACACAAACAAATTAAGACAACATCTGCATCAATTTGAAAATGCATGTGCAGCATTTGGAGAACACACTGCAAAACCCACAACACATTCAGAAAACACACTGCAAAACCCTCAACATAGCATATTAAGAAAACACACTGGAAATCTCAAAACACAACATATTAGGCAAACGTGCCACAATATATCACAACACAATGGAAGCATTTCCAGGGGAAACTTAAAAAGTGATGCACACAGATGATTTAAGTTACTTAAGTCATAAAAATGAGCTATGAGTGTTTCTTACAGCAGTGGAGCCTGCCTCTAAAAATAAAATTCATAATTCTCAAAATTATCACTGCTTTTTTTCTATTACCAACATTAAAGCCTACTTGTACTTTTACTTTCAAGACTTAAATGCATTTAATATTATGCAAATTATTATTTATACTTAAGTGCTGTAAATATCATACACTCTAAGACTTTTACTCAAGCAATGTTATAATAATAATAATTTGCATAATATTAAATGCATTAATAATAATAATAATAATAATAATTGGTAACTACTACCAAAGTAATTTTCGGGGAAGAAATCGGTACTTTTACTGACGCAAGTGGCCTTCGGATACTTCATCCACCACTGCACATAATTCAAACATTATGCACTAAAATGTCAGTAATATCTAAGTCTGCATGACTCATCATGTAGGCATTTAGCGAATCCATTTACAAACAACACACCAAACAGATCTTCATAACAACTTTGCACAAAGCAAACTTTCACTTTCTCGCGTGCAATCGTGCATCAAACACAAAGTACACAAAGCTTACCTTTCAGAGGTGTGTGCAGTATCCGCGATACATTCATGAAAACTTTATGCTCAGCTGATTTTTCACGGACGCCGAGGATGCTTGACATACACACAACACCGCGTCTTGCACGAGCACACTTTTTTTCACTTTCAAAATAAAGCTAACAAAAGAAGCAAAACGCAACATTGTTGATAAATAAACGAGTAGGGGCCTTTTAAGACTGTTTTCATTTGTTAACATCCGAAACTTTCAGTCAGTAACTTCACCCTCTGTTTATTCTCACATTCATGTGTATTGATTTGTTTGGCGTTTTTTGGAGGGTTTTGTTTTGAAGACAGTCAAACCTGAGTAGATCAGATTGCCATTGGCTCGTGAGAGCTGGGGGCGGGATGTGGCCGCAGGTACACGGTGATTGACATCTGTCTCAACAACTCATAGTGCTTAAAGAAAGCGTAGCCCAGTATGCTGGGAGCCTATTTGTCCTGTTCAAATAAAGGGAAACTCCCCTACAAAAAAAAAAAAAAAAACTTTAAAGAAAAAAACATGTTAGAGGCTGTTTTTTTATTACTTCTCAAACTTTATTGACACATTCAACAAATTTACATGCGATATTTTAAAATAGAAGGCGTATAACAAGATTTCATGGTAAAAATAAATAAACTAAATATCACAATGAATAAAATGTAGAGAAGTTAAAGAAACAAAAATAAAAAATATGCAGGATGTGCTAAGATTAGAATTAAACTGAAATTTCTAAATAATAGTTTTTGCCAAATTAAGATTAATAAATTTTAAATCTTCTATTGTTGTCAAGTACTATATTTTAAAATCAGTATCTCTACAGCTTTTGTTTTTGCAAAATCATTTTAGAATATTTTTGATAAAATAAAAATTAAATTACCACCCTACTTTTCCTACTGAGAAATTGGGACTTAAAAACAGGGGATTTAAATGAAGTAATATTTCTAGCTTTGTTAGTGTGACATCTGTTATTCTTTAACTGAAAAATACTGTTCTGAAATGAAAACAATCTGTGTTTCTCCTTCACAATTACAAAACGTGCATCTATTGATCATATTTACCAGGTAGTACCTGTGTACAATATTAAATAAAAACTAATTGATTCTGTTTGGGATTATACAATTATGAGGTGACAAAAAGATAGTGTTCAATTGTTTGTATTCGTCCAGAAATATATAAAAATATTGTTAAAGAATATATATGTATTTCCATGGCACTTCCTTTTTTTGCACAAATTGTTGCCAATTTGTGTGGGTTTTTTTAAGGAGCTGTAAAAAAAATCTGTGCAATTATTTAGTTGCTTAAACTGACTATCCATTTTGCTTAAAAATACATTAAAAAAACAGTAAAAATAAATCACCTAGCACATCATTTTTTAAAGTCTTGTATAGGCTACTATCCTCTGCAACACTGCACACCCTCAGTGTGTATGATGAACTGGGGAACAGCTTTTGTGTGTAGTTTCTGCAGCAGTTTCTTCTCTCTCTGGAGCAAAACTCCAGTGAAGCGTCTTTGCAGGAGACCACAGGCCCAATCAGAGGGTTAACCAGGTGTTTACCGCAGCAGCTCTGAGCGCTGCGAGGAAACCACAGCAGCCAATTACTCGGCTAACTGTGTGAGAGCTGCAACACCTTCAACTTAAAGTCCTGACACAGGAGACGGACTTCTACCCGCAGCCTCCACTTACTGCAAATCGACGTCTGCGCTGTCTTTGGTTCAGTAATGATCCCGTCTGGACATCACACCGAGGACTCGTCTTTAAACTGCAGCTTAGTCAAAGTCTGCAGGATTCCTCTGTTATTTAGGCTAAAACCAGTTTGCAGGGAGTTTGGGCTGAATTTGAAGCGGTTTTCTTTAAAAAAAAAAGAAGCCAGGATACACAACTGATGCTCAAAAATAATTTATTCAGAGCAGCTACATTGTTCTGACACATGTTCATCATGTATTCTCAGTTTGTGCCTTTCACATATATCTTATATGACGTGGCAGGAAATGGTGAAATAGTACCCTCTGAAACCTGGATCATTTTTTTGTACTGTGTTCAGATGTCATTCGCAAGCTATTTGACTCTTTAAAAATGGAACAAATTGGTTTAATTTCTTTTAAAAACATGGGGGGAAATGGCAATGAGCAATCTGGTGAGAGTCTCACAAATTGCAGTAAATTTTAATTAAAAGTTTGTTTTAAAAAAGAGGAGAGAATTTTGAGAAAATAATCCAAAAAAGGAAAAATGTCTAAGTTTCAAATTCAAGAATGTTCTTATTCAAAATTATGTTTCAGATTTTTTGTAAAGATAGAAAGAGAGTCGTGTTATTAGTTTTTTTTTAAAAAAAGTAATAACTTTTAATCATTGTAATTATGTATTTATAATTATAATTATTATAATTATTTTTTTGCTTTTTCTTAGTTTTTTTCTCTCTTTTTCTTTCCTTTTTGTTTGAAATATTTTCTATTTTTTTCTGCAAATACGTTCAAAACCAAACTACCTCAAAAATAAATCAGTTTGTGAGCTTTCACACAGAAATGATCTCTGAAGGTCAAAGGTGATAAATATTTTTGCGGTGATTTGATTTTGTAGCAGTCTGCAGGAAACAGCTGCCTGAAGCGGTGTGTATTGACGTGTATGAGGTCAGGCTCGCTGAGGTCGCTGTATGCTGGAAACAGGTGTGTTACAGTTACAGTGGATGAAAGCCGAAATCGTGACCTCTGTTTTGTATGCAGGAGGGATTCTGGTCTGTCGGCTGAAGTCACGCAGCGTCCTAAAAAAGATGTGACAAGCAGCTCGGATAGAAAAAGAAGATGTGACGCGCTCAGCTCTTTAGATAAAATCCTGTCTGAGAGCGGCAGAGCGACTGATACAGATACAGATAATCTGCCGGGACACGACGTGTCTGATCACCTCACAGTCTCATTGGTTCAGCATTTCAAAGTAATATTTATTAACTCTAAAATAATGTTTTTTCCCATGTTATTGTAGATGAATCACCTTTAATCCGAGAAGTTTTCCTTCCTCTTGAACTTTTTCTAAATCTTCGGCCCTGTGACCTGTAACCCTTTTCAGTGTGGCTTTTCATATCCCCCAAATGTGGGCATTTTTAAGGGACCCATCATTGTTTTTCCAGCAGCTTGTTTTTATGGGATCTGTCAGTGTTTCTGAGCATTTTTTTAGCCCCCATGACCCTTTTTCCTGTGGTTGTTAAGCCCCTAAACGTGGGTGTTTTTAGTGACCTGGGCTCTTTTTCCGGCAGCACTTCAGCTCCTAAATGTGAGTGTTTTTTAGTGACCTGAGGCCCCTTTTCTAGCAGATTTTTTAGAGACCTTTCTGTGTCTATCGAGCAACTTTTAAGCCCCCCAAAGTTTGTTTTTTGGTGAACTGTTGCTGTTTTTTTCAGCAGCTTTTCAGCCCCCAAACATGGGTGTTTTTAGAAACCCCGGCTCTATATTCAGCAGCTCTTCAGCTCCCTAATGTGGGTGGTTTTTTTTTTTTAGGGAGCCACCAATGTTTTTCCAGCAGCTTTTCAGCCCTGAATTAAGGTGTTTTTACAGCGGCATTTTAGCCACCAAACATGGGTGTTTTTTTAGGAACCATCAACAGTTTTTCTAGCAGCTTTTCATCCCCCAAAAGTGGGTGTTTTTTCATTTTTTTTGTCATTTTGTCTTGAGAAAATAGTTTTGCTATTTTGAGAAAACTGAGAAAAAAATGTATGCATATATGTAAGGCTGTTTATACATACACACGAACATAAAAACAGATTGATACGGAATTGAAGGAGCTGTGTTTTTTTACCGGCTTTACTTGTTTACATTGTGATGGCAGTAACAAGTGTTTTTGGGGGGGCGGGGGGTTCACATAGTGGAGAAAAGAGGTGCAGAGAGAAGTGGAGGCTCTGGCGGCGTGACAGCGGGAGGCTTTTCAGCGTCTGTCATCTGAGCCGCTGTATTGTTGTCCCCGCAGCAGCGAGAGGAGCGGCAGGAATGCTCGGGTGGTTGTGCTGGTGGTGGGAGTCTATACTTAGAGGATTGACTGCATGCTGCACCTGTCCCCCACCCGTCAGCACGCCTCTGAGACCTCTCCACGCCCGGGAAAAAACGCTGAGGCTGGTTTTCTTCACAAAAACTGCAAATCTAGAGTCACAGGGAGTCGTTAATGAGCCGGCGTTGACACCACTGCGTACATCACACATCTGTTTATTGGCAGATGCGTGCCTGAATTATACAGCACACGTGTCCAGCTGTGACGGGGTGTAAATTCAACGCAGCACACGAGCCAAACTGAAGCTGATCAAACAGGAAGTCAGTGTCACCTGGGATCCTCCTCAGGACGAAGCATCTCCATCTGAAGTTGTTTTTAACCCTTTGAAACCAGAGAAAATTGCTTGATTTGTTTTTAAAAACCTGGGAAGAGAGCAATGGGCAGACTTAAGAAGAAATGGCCCAGAAATTTGCAATAAATTAGGAAAAAGTACAAGAAAATTGCCTGAAAATTAACAAAAAGACCCCCCAAACAATGAACAACGACAACAAAACCAAAAACAGGGAAATAACCTGAAAAGGAAAAAAAAAAGATAAAGGGTAAGTCTGTAAAAATAATTTTAAATATATAGTTATGATAATTAAAAATGTACTTCTTTCGACATTTTTCTCAGCTTTTTTAAAAAAAGTTTTTTTCTAAATCTACTAATATCTTGCAAAGTTGTTCATTGCCTTTTCTTACATATTTTCAAAAGAAATCAAAATCAATTTGGTCAGCATTTGAAAGGTTTAAATATCTGTTACAGGTGTCTGAATACACCACAAGAAAAGTGATATCGACCCAGGTTTCAAGGTTAAAAAATTGTTTTTTTAAATAACAACACATATATTTTTTCCAACTTTGTTCCCAGTTCACTGCCTGAAGTGCAGATGATTTCACATTGATCACTGCTCAATCAGTGAATGCTTTTCTCTTTTTTCTCCATCATAAAGATCAATGCAGCTGAATTGTATTATTCTACAATCAATGCACTGATATGATGAATGGATCTTTGAGGCCTTGAGGAGTAATAACAGACAGTCTCAGTGTGAAGACAGAATTAGAGGATAATTATCTGCCATTAGTGGTGTCATACAGCCCAGTCGGCAGAAGAAAATGTTGAGCTGTCTTTGACGTCAGGAGGTGGAGGAGAAAGAGTATTTTTTCTGTGGACAGTGGCACAAAAGCATCTTTTTTTCTTTTTCTTTTTTTTTAACATTGTTGTATTGAGAGTGGGGATTGTGCCCCCCAAACTGGACATTTTAAACCAAAAAATGACCATTTCATAATCATAACCAAGTTCTTTCTGCCTTAACCTAACCATACATTAACCACAGCATTAATGAAACATAAAGTTTGAATGCTACACAAAAAGGTACATGTAACGTATCTGTGGTTTGCAGAATTGTACAACGCCGACTTTTTTTTTTTCCATTGGGTTGATCCATACAAACACATTCTCGTCCCAAGTCAGTGGACTTCTGCAGCTACGTATTACAATCCTGCGTCAGCTATTGATGTTTCTGGATGCTGCTCCCGATGCCAACAAAAGCACAAGCCGCCAGGGCGTCATGGTAACACCGGGCTCCGTGGTGAAAGTCTGGGGTTTGTTGGACCAGACCACCGCCCCTACCCTATAGGGACCTCCTTATATTAAACCAGCGGCGTGTCAGCTTGATGTAGTCTAAAGGAGTATCATACAGCCGCGACAGGCTCTAGTTGGCTGACCAGTGGTGTATCACACCCACGTGAAAGGTGGCTTTTGCTGTTGGTACACTTTAACATAGCTGATCCTCCAACTGATGCGTCTGAAGGGTCTCTCTCCACGCTGAAACATCACCGCGAATTTCTGCCACTGTTACCTGGTCTGTGAACTCAGCAGCAGTCGGCCTTTAAACGCCTCGAGGCTGCAGGTGCTTGTGTCATCACTTCATCTCCTCTCATACCTCAGTAGAAAGAAGGACATTTAACAGAAACGTAGAGAAAAATATTTTGTTGGATAAAAAAAAATCGCAAACAGCCCAAAAAACACAAAATTCACCTTTCCACTCAAATAAAAAGTAGCCCAAACCACTAACACCTGACAACACTCACTGTAACAACTGACAACAAGGTCAAGGTCATTTTTATTAAAATAAAAATCTAAACTGCCTGTGGGACGGGCTGCAACCATGCACTTCAGAAATTAACTGGTTTTAAAAGCAAAGCAGCGAGCTGTCACACCGGATCGATTTAGGAAATAAGAATATGAGCGGGCTCTGTGTTATTTCTCCCCCTCCCCTACTATCCTGCTGCAGGTAATTAGGTCCTTGACAAGGACATGGAGTCTCCCCCCTCCTCCCCTCTACAGTGTGACACCGAGCTTTGCCGACGTGACAATAAAAGCCTCCACACATCAGCAGCCGTCGCCTCCCGTCTCAGCTCTGATGCTGTTTTGTTGAAACAGAAACCTTCGGTGTTTGTTGGGAAGCAGACTCGAGTGAAGCAGTTTATTACAAACCATCAATCACATCTGTCATGTCTGTCACATCTGTCAGCTCCCTTCTCCACAGCCACAGAGGGAGGCGTGGTCAGCTGTCCGTCTCCAGCAGCTAATTTTAAAAGAAAAATCCATTATGTTCGTCATCTGATGCAGTTACATCTCATCAGTTAATGCTCCGTCCTCTGTGGCGATAAAGTGTCTCAGTTAACATCCAGCCCGCCTTCGAGCTCTGGTTTTCCTACATGACCCAGAATGCCATTTAAAATACACGAATCAAGAAAACTTTATTGTCTTTCACATAGTGACAGAAAATCACCTTTGGTTAAAAGCTCAAAAACATAACATTCACATCCATGAGATACACATCAAAACACACTAAAAGTTCAATAAGTGCAAAGCAAAACTTTCCAAAACCAAAAAGATAATAATAAAAGATGATACTAACATGAAGAAAACCTGTTTCTTCATGGCTGATGAACTTTTGTCTGAGACATTTAGCCATAGATCGACAACATAGAGATGCAAACCCATTACAAAGAGGCACAAAAACCAAAAACAACCACAAACAGATATAAAATAACTAACAAGAGATGCAAAAAGGCTACAAAGAGACACAAAATGACTAAAAAGACATGCCAACTACTACAAAAAGATGCAAAATGAGCACAAAGCCACACAAAATGACTACACAGAGGTCCACAAAGAAACATACAATGAAAACAAAAAGACGCAACACCATGAAGAAAGACAAAACACAAACTACTACAAAATGACCACAAAAAAACAAGGTAGTTTGGTCATTTTTAATTTATTTTTTGCCTCTCTTTCAGCCTAGGGATCTTGCATGTAGCAGGGGTTGGTGGCCTTTTGCATATTTCTCATTTTCATACATCTCAGCTGCAGAAACTCCTAAAGATAATGGTAATGTGACCTCACAGAAACACCAACATTAACAATGAGCGACTGTCAAACTGCAACTCATAATATCGGCTACAGAGAGTCATTATTTTAGCTGACAAAACTGACATTTGTTGGGTGGAGATGAAAGGCTAATTTTGTCCACTGCGTCTGAAATCAGGAATTCATTGTTTCAAAAAGTATCGCTATTTTATAACTTGCATTGCAACAGGGGTCAATAGAGGCTCTACAAATGTCCTCTGTGATTTTTTTAGATAACCGGGACACAAAATCAATCTTATTTTGAAATAAATTCAGAGACGGAAAGTAAGATTATTCCTGACAGCGTTGTTTCTGAGTTACCATAGCAATAAAGCAGAAGTATGAGTGGTACGTTGTAACGGGGGTCCTCACATATTTGTCTGGGCTATTTTCAGATGAGGGAAACCCAAACCTCACACGGGACCGAAACTGTTGAGTAAGAAGAGTCCGTCGACAGGGCGTCTCCGGGGTCGAGGGCCGACAGACGGGGCTTCACCTCCGGCCAACACTTGACATGTTCACCGGCAGCCCTTGACATCCAGTAAATTACATAAGTCTGCTGAGAGACAGCTAGCACGAAGGCGCTAACATCTCCACCCTCCTGACACATCATCTGTCAGCTTCAGTTCTGTTTTATTTCCCTTCAGCCTCTCCTTTTCCTACTTTTCTGCAGTTTTCACGGCTCTATTCCCACTCGGTGTAATGACACAGGGCAGCTGATCAGCTTCAGAGCGTCTCTCTGCCTCAGATAATTATCGTCCTCTGGACAGGAAGATCCAGCACAGGCTGCTTAATTGTTAGCTTCAGCTCGCCCTTTGCTTCCCCCTCATCACTGCAGCTGAACACAAGAAAAATCAGAGAGAAATTCAGATTTAAGGAGGCTCCGAGGTAAAGAGGCAGATGAAGGACGGCATGCTAATCTCTATTAACCCTTAGGGACTGTTTGGTGCATTTTACACTCTTTTTCATTCTTCATTTTTGATAAATTTGGCTGTTTAATCTTGCAATTAACAGCTCAGCTCCTACAGTAAGTCTAAAATACACCATGGAAACAAAATTGTTACATTCATAGTGGTAAGTGGAAAATATTTCTGGGTGTCATTCTGGGCTTTTGACTTGGAATTTGTCATTTTTACTTTTTTCCATCGAATTATGTCATTTTACTGTATTTGGCATATGGGGAAAATACATGCTATTTCCACTCAGTGCACTTTCACGATCAATGTTGCTGCTAATCATTGACATATCCCAAAAACTACTTTGCATGTGGGCTATATATCTGAAAACTAATGAATATGTCATATTTATGATTAGGAGTGATTGTTAGTTAAGAAAATAAATCAATAAAATTCAAAAATAATATCAATGTATTATATTTTTTAAAGCTTGACTCTGAAAAGCACATTTTTTGCACACAGTGATACAAGTGTGTAACATTAACGTGCTACCAAAAGGTTAATGCAACATTGCAACGATTGTATATGCAACATAAATTATTAGCAATATATAAGTTTATGAGGCCTGTAGCTCTTTATTCTCATGTGAACAAAAGTCCAAAGGTCAAAACTTCTGAGGAAAGTTGTCGGATGTCTCAGCAGGAGGTCAGAGCAGAAATGCGAGTGTTGAGATGAAAAGTGTTTAAATGTCATACGGAGACTCCTGAGCCGTTAGAGAGCGGACAAAGGGTTTGAGTTTCAGTTTGCATCCTGCTGGAGACCACAGCGAGGACAGGATTGAGGAGCTGAAAGACAAACCTGAGACAGAGGACGTCTGAGAGAAAAAGACAGGAATAAGTTGAGGTATGTTTTGCGTGCTGGGTGTCCTCTGCAGAGCACCCACTTGATGCAGAGTGATCCGTTCAATACGTTATCTCTGAGACGCTCAATAAACTGTAATCAGGATACGGAGGATATTTCTGGAGCAGTCAGCAGTCGTTCTGCTCCGAGCGTTTCCTCCCATAAAGACCTTGGACTTAATGTGGAGCTTCTGTCTGTTTAATGTATATAACCTCCGCATACTGCGTCACGCTCAGGTAGAGTTATTTCAGCCAAACAAAATGGATTTCTTATTGAGTGAAACTGCTTTCACATTTTGTCAAAGAGAATCATCTCTGCAGCTCTACAGAGATTTTTAGCCTCTTTTAGCTCTTAGTTTTGGTTTTACTGCATATTTCCTATTTAATATATGTAACTTTGGACCTTAATAAAACTTAAACGGGTGAGTTATATAAAAATTTGCTTCCATATAGTTGTCATGAATGTTGAAATTAGCTTTAGAGACCAAAACCAGAATGTAAACATGTTTATTTCATGTTTAACATGCAGATCTATGGGGGTTACTCTGTTTTGGAGACAAGTGGCCATTAGAGGAACTGCAGTTTTTTGGCACTTCTGCATCGACTTCATTTCTCATTTCCCACTTGATTATTCTTGAAAAGAGCACATCCAATCAGGACTGAAGGCAAAAGTGTTTATAGCTGGTCCACGTGTCTGTTTACGAAGCTTATAAACCATCCAACAAACACTTCTGACAGACCATACAGACCCCTGAATGCTACCTGATGGCTGCAGGTATGTTTCATTCAATTCACATTTTGTAATTGTGACTTGACAATATCTCTGTTAGACCAAAAGTTCTGCAACGCTCATCATTTTTTTGTCGGGACGTAGTCAGGGGGCCTCAGATGCAGAGTTGGTTGTTACCACCATGACTGGACATGGGATTAAACTATTCTGCCCATTTTCATGTCCTACACCTGTTGTTGGCTTTTATCGAGCTAATATCCTGTAATCTGAAGCCAGCACTAAAGGGCTGTGCCGAAATCCCATGAGTCAACTGACTGGACATTTTCATTTTATTTTAAACAAAATAAGTCTTCAGTCTGTCTCTGAGGCGCCTTGTGGTTGAATTCCAAAACTAACGTGTGATTTATAGCTTCACAAAGTGACACTGCACTGTCTGTGTATCCTGAAATAAATCATATAAAAGTGTGTATGTGCACATCGGGGGGTAACAGGAGGAGAGAGACAAATCATAAAACTTCCAAAAAATAGTTCTCCAGTCATCATCGATCACCGAGCATCGCTGCTGTCACAACGGTCTGCTGAGAAAATCAGATGGAGCTGCTGCTGTTGTGTGAGTTTGCAGGAGAAAACTCTATCAGACAAAAACTTCATGTACATGCAGTGATGAACATGAACACGCTAAAAAAGCTCCTTCATTGATCGTGCTCATGTCTTTGGTGATCCGTGAACTAGAAGTATCTGATTCCAATAAATGAACGAGTGCCATTCACTCTTGAACGTGGCTCGTGCACCGTGCTTTACTGCACCTGGCATACCTGTTCTGTGTCAAAGCACGACCCTCAGTCGACGTGTTTTTCCAAAACTTTCCTTTTCCAAGTCGTCACATGTTGCCGCGTTACAGTGGACTTCTGCGTCTACATATTACACTCTAGGTATTATTCTGCATCTGACATTTACCTTCCAGGATGTAGGTGTTTAGTGGCGTATTACGGACACGAAAGGGCTTTTTGCATTGGGATCTTTCGCCAAATGCACTACAAAAGTGATGGTATTTGACGACTTAAGAGAAGGGATGCACCGGCTACAATAGTCGAAGCTCTGAGCACTTGCTTGGGACATCATAGTCACAGTTGAGGCTATGAACACCCACGATAACTTCAAATAAACAATAAATTTTGGATAAAATGCTTCAGTAAATAGAAGTTACAGCCCGGGAGAGTTGGTAGAGATGAAGACTTGAAAATTTTATGTACCCACGTTTTTTGTATGTGTTCTTTTAACTCATCGTCATCCAATAAAAAAGCATTAAAGACAAAAGCATTGCACACACTTGCGATGCGTTTTATTGCTCTGTTTGTGGTGAAAATACACAATGCAAGACAAATGGAAAGACAGAGCTCCTCTCCACTGCAGTACAAAAGGAAGGCTTAACTGAAATTGTTCCTGCGGGGGCTGATGATGAATAAACGCTCCTGCTTCGGTCTTCTTCACTGGGGAACAACTGACGTGTAACCTCAGCTCCCCCTTGTATCTCTATCTTCAGGATGGGACCCCGGGGCCTTTTAGTGAAACACTGATAGTCGTCCGAGTCTCTGTCGAAGCCCCATGTATGTGTTTCATGTCGAAGCCTGCAGTGATTTTACTTTCAGCAGCATCATTATTGACTGGCAGCCCCCGGACTCACCTCCCCTCTCCCTCTGACTGAGTCCGTAACCTCAACTTGACTGCTAAAGTGTGCATTTGTTTCGTCACATGGGATGAGGTTACTGCAGCCGTAGCCTCATTTCAGACAGATGATATGAGCTGGTGATGAACCCGGTGTGTGATGGGTAATAGAAGCTGTAACGGCCTGCGAGCGAGCGACCTGCTGTGATTGATGTGGCACTTGTGGACACATGCAGGCAGATCTCAGTGGTGTGATTCTCCCGAAACAACGGCACGAGGGTCAGAAATTGAAGTCAGAGGTCGATGGTCCATCATCAGAGTGAACCGAGGAGGCTGTAATAGAATTTCTTGCCTTCAAATGCCACAAAGAGATTCTCGTTTTCAATGTGTGTAATGGATTAAAGACTGCTTTAATCTTACTGACACTTTGACTCTCTCCACTTCACACATTTTTCCTAATGGATACATTCACTGATATATTTCGTATTATTATAAACGTGTATCATGTTCAGAAGCAGAAAAACTGCGAAGACACTATATATTTTTATCTTTTTTATGTTGTGTTAACTCACACTACATCTTTTCATATTTATGTTTATGTGTGTGCATAATAAAAAGAATCAAAAATATAACAATATTCTTCCCTTTTTTGCACTTTGTGGGAGATTTCATACCAAATTGCTAATTATGTTCTTTTTTTTCCCCCCTGTGGTTTTGGAAGAAAATGAAACTTTGATTATCTTAAATTTCAGAGGTTAAATGCTAGTGAAAAGTGTATAAATGCAGCAATAGAAAGCTATTGTTGAGCCAGGTGTTAATATTTATCATCAGTGCAGTTTACCAGTTTGTTAACAGGATTGAGATCAACACAGGAAAATGAAATGTACAACAGTGTGTCATCGGCATAATAATAGTAAGATATATGGTCTTTTTAAAATATCTTTTAATGATATACTATGTATAGATTGAAGTGCAGTGGCCAAGAATTGATCCTTGTGGAACTCCTGAGCAAATTTTTATTTTTGTTTCTGCAGATTAAAAAATTAGCAATTGAAACATGAAAACTCCTGTCCTTTAAGTGAGAGGTAAACCAGTAGAGTAAAGGACCGCCTTTGAATTAGGATATCATGATACAGAGTGTCAAAGACAGCAATGAGATCAAGCAATACTAAAATCGAGGTTCTCCATTAGTCGGAGCTTAAGGTCATTGATCACTTTTATGAGAGATGTATCATAAATATTGTGAGCTGAAGGAGAGATATTCATCCAGTTGTTTGTAGTCAACTTTTTCGAGCATTTTAAGAAGAGGAAGGCGTTTCCATACTCCATTTAGTTCATCAACTTCACTGTTGTCAAAAGCAAAAATTAACTCAAACAAAACATTTTTGCACAACTGTTTTATCAAATGTTACCGTTTCCACACAACTTTCCAGGTGTGATACTTAATTGTGCATGAGAATATATTTACAGAGACACAGCTTCAGTCTCAGTCCTACAAAATAAAGCCGCTCTGTCACCACAGTAAATCTGCTGTATCATCTCTTCTCTGTTTGTTTATTTTTGTTTTTTTGCAGTTGTTGGTTGCTAAGTGCGAAGGGGGAAGCCTGACCTTTGACTTCTGACCTAGAGAGCTGTTAACAAGGCCACAGAAAGTCAGGGCTTCATCAGCGTGAGACATCTGAGACATCTGAGGCAGCAGGTGGACAGAAAGAGAGCTCACAGCCAATCACCTGTCAGCAAAGCTGGGAACCCATCGTCTAACTTTAGACGGTGATTAACAAGGATCATCTTGTCCTGAATCATGTGGTAACGACTGAATAAATATTAAAGTTAAAAAGTAGAGAGGTGACATTTAAGTTTTTGGAGGTAGAAACTCTGAAATGACCTCATTTCGCTTAATTCTGCGACATACTGGCCGTACATTCCAGCTAATTTCATTATCCGCTCATTAATTAACATTACAGTTTGTTGTCCCCTGAGATCGCAGCTTTAAAACTTCATCACACATTGTGAATTTCCAACTCAATACAGACGTGACCTGTCGTCTGTCCACTGTAGCACGAACATGAGAATCTTTCAGCAAGACAAAATGAATGAAAGCAGCTCTGGAAAACAAATTCATTAGGTATATTAATAAAAGAGTCGTAAAACATCCAACAAAAAGTGAATTATTCCAAAATATCCAAACTCACAGCTTCACTGTGACTGTAGCTCCTGTTTTTATTATTGTCTTTTGATTCTTTCCTTTGTCCTGCTCTGATCTGACCAACATGGTTCGGCGTCACCAGGTTCAGTCTGTTTAGTATTCAGGTGAAGGCTGAAGGTGACCTTGTGTCTTATTTATTGGGGAGGTCATATTTCCTCCCTGCAATTACTGTATAGACTCTGTGCCGTGCACAGAATGAATCAAAAGAGATAAACATTATGAGGAATAAAATACATATTTTCTGCTGCTGCTTGCATAATTTGAATCTGTTTTTATTCTTTGTTTTGATGGTTGTGTGTTGGAGTAATATCTGATATATAGCAAAGTTATTTCCACTAAATCACATTTAAATCACAGCCCAGTCGCTAAAAAAAAAGACAGAATATTTTTTTATTGTATTACAAGACAAGATAAACAGTATTTTCAGATAATGAAATATTTTGACCATGTCACAGTGCACATGTATTTTCACAATTTGAATCACAATTTCACAATTTCTAATAGAGTTTTATTTAATCTGTGCTCACCCAAAAAGAAAAAAAAAGCCAAAACAAACAAAAAACCAACAACAATGGTGTTCAGCATCACAGACAGTCAATGGTTTGTCTTTTTTTTTTTTTAACAAAAATGTTCTGCTCATGAACTCTAGACATTGTAAGAAGTCATTTTTATATTTAATTACCTGACCTTCAATTTGTCTGTCTGTAGAACAACAATTGAACAAAACCTGATTTCTCATCTCTTGCTGTATTTTCAGGTATTCAGCAGGAAGATAAATGGCTGCGCACTGACCAGTAAAAACAGATTACAGCTCTTTTCTTTCTTCTCGCTGCGACGGCGGAGCCTCCCTGCTTTGCATAACGAGCAAGGGAGAATACAATTAATGCAATTACCCACAGCCAGATGACCCCAATCAAGCCATTCAGGAGAAGCAATTATAACGAGGTGGCAGCCACATGAAACTGAAATTTCTATACCAGTGACCCTTTTTCTGTCTGACTGCTGATAATGAAGAGGAGTCTTAAAAAATAACACTGCAGCAACAGCAGCAGAGGTTTTACTTTCTGCATTTAAAAGCAACTGAGGCTGTTTGTTTTACAGGTGAGATTAAGCAACGAAAATGAAATAAATTCAGTCCCAGTTGTATAATTTAACCATGTGCAACGACTCAAGTAATGTGCTTAAGGACAAATTTGAAGTACTTGTACTTTACTTGAGTGTTTCTATTATATGCAGCTTTATACTTCTCCCCCACTACATCTAAGAGGCACATATTGTATTTTTTACTGCACTACATTAGTCTGACAGCTTTGGCTAGTTTTATAGATCACTGGATGTGTTTATGTTGAATGTGATAGACTAAAAGACTGAAAAATCTCTTGGATCGGCTGGAAAATGCATCGCTGCAAAGCAGGAAGTAGTGCTGTTTTTCTGACATATATCTATATTTATCATATCAGCATTTGATAACAAAGTAGAAGGTGGATGGTGTGTCGCCCATGCATACAGCTACCAAACTGCAGACCATTGTTTGAGACCAACAAACAACAAAACTGTTTTTTTAGTACATCATTTCTGTGTTTCCAGTGGCTTTTCAGACTCAAAATGTGGATATTTTGTAGCAACCTGTCTGTGTTTTCCTAGTGGAGACAATGGCACAAAAAGTGATTGTTTTTAACCAAGACATTGCTGCTCACTAAGGTTAGATGGCTACCAAACTGCAGACCACCAATGGAGACCAACAAACAACAAAACTGACACTTTAGCATTTTTCCAGCTACTTTTCAAGGTCCAAACATGGATGTTTTATAACAACGCTTTTGCAGTTTTCCAAAATTTTTTGTAGCAACCCTTTTGAAGTTTTTCAGTAGCATTTTAGGCTCCAAACATTGATGTTTTGTAGTGACCTGTGTAAATGCTTTCCATTATATTTTCTAGGCTTTAAACGTAGATGTTTTGACAACTGCTTGATGTGTTTCCATCAGATTTTTAGGTTTCAAATGATGCTGTTTTTCTGGCAATCTGTCTACATTTTTCCAGCAGCTTGTAAGATTTTAAACTTAGATGTTTTGTAGTAACCAATCTTCGTTTTTCCATTGACTCTTTGGGGCTCCAAAGTGGATATTTTACAGCAACCAGTCTGTGTTTTTTTCTTCAGCTTTTTGGGTGACTTGCAGTGACCCATTGGTGTGTATAGTGTGACAAAAAACAATAACTTTTGACGGAGACATTGCTACTTTTCCTGCCAGGATAGAATCGGACAAAATGGGATCATTTCCAAATCATTACCCAAGAAGTTTTTCTTTTGCCAAAATGCACCACATCAGTCTTACTTTAAACAGTTTTTGCAAACCTTATTTTATTCATCAAAAAAAAGTCCTTTTCAGGAATAAAATGAAATCGTCGGCATACAGGAAGACAAAGAAGATTACACGTCACGCCTAATGTCATAATTGATGACTTCAGAGCCGCCACCTGCTTATTTGTTGTCGTGGTATCATGTGTTTGCAACACCTGGTGACAACAGCTGGACGTCTCCATCTGATCAGACCTGAGAGCAGGAACATCCTGACGGCCGCGAGCTCTGCATGAATGAATGTATTCGGTATGTGATGGGATGTGACAGGTTAGTCTCTGCATGCCGCTGCTGTTGGGAGGCAGAGAGGACTGTCCTCAGGTTGCCACGGCTACCAACAATCTGGCATGGCAGGTGAGCTTTCTTTTCCTCCTTCCTCCCCGAGGGTGAGAGGCTTTGAATTAATTCTGCTTTAGACCTTGTATCTTCTTTTTTTCCCCCACTCCACAGCAGCTGGAGATGGAGGCGATACGGCGGCCACAGATGACTGACAGACGTGATGCAGGGCTTGAGAAAAGACGTGCTGGACTCTGCAGGGTGGATGTTTGGAGGTCAATGCCAGTGCCCTCTAACAGCACTGTTACAGTTAAATTATGGATATTTTCAGTGATTCTGCTCTTTGCCTCTGTTCTGTGCTCAGTTTGAGGATAAACTGACTATGTGCTTTTCTCAGGAGGTGATACTGTATCATGTACCTTTGCTTTGTTTGCCACCACCTATACAAATCCATAATTCAGTGGTATATGAGGCGAAGCAGGAGCTGCGGCCTGACTGACGGCAGCCGGCTCACCTCCATGTTTGACCGCTAAAATGAATAATGACCATACGGATTGTTTTTATTTGTGTACGTGACTTTATTACAGCCCACCTTGCAGTGACCTGCTCCACCTGCCTGCATTGATAAAACAGCTCCATTGTGTTCAACAAGGACAGTCGTTTGAAAATTAATATCAGCAGTTAGAAGCCTGCATGAAGGTTTGAAATGCAACACCTAAGGGTTAAACAGCACATAACACAGACGTAATCACACGCTGTTTTGTGACATATGTTGACCTGGTTTGTCAAAAATAGTCAAAACAAAAGGCAGAACTTCACCCCGAGATAATAGTTGACATAATAATTGAAGAAATTACCGGCTTTTAGGTTTTTTGATGACGATACAAAAACAACGTCTTACTCAAACAACTGGTGCTACAGGGAGTCAAAATAAAACAGGTATTCAGATATTTTCCATGTTTTATGTTTTTTATTCAGATGACTAACAAATAATAAATAAGTGTTTTTGTGTTAGTGAGCTGGACGCTGAGTCAGTCCTGAATCAGCAGAGTCATCGTCCTGCAGTCAGTCACTTCCTGTCCAGACCGGCCCGTCCTCGCCACATGGCCCGAGGCTGGCACAGGTCTGCAGGCCGCCGGGCATCGTGTGCTCGTCCAGCCGTTATGTAATCGCCTCCATCAGCGAGTCTGCAACAACCTGCCTGCTGCCACCTCTCATAGTGTCACACAGAGAAACGCAGAGAAAGAGCCACTGACCCCTGAGTCAGGTTTCACGTCAACATTTTGGATTTATAATCCTCTGAAGATAAATATTTTTATATTGAAGGCGTTTGAAACCTGGAGTTATATCACATTCTTGTGCTGTTTTCAGATGTCTTTGCAATTTTTAATCTTTGAACCCTGAGCAAATTGGTGCAATTTTGTTTTCAAAAATATGGGAAACGTATTTTTTCCTTTTTTTCTCTTCTCATTGCTATATTTGCTTTTATTTTTTGTTATTATTATTCATATTATTACCTAATTTCCTAAATTTTATTTCATTATTTTGACGCATTTGACGTTATTTTACATGAAAATTATATATGAAACATAGGATTTAGTTTAGGATGTAAACATGAACGTATAAATGAACCTAATATATAAGGAGGTAACAGGAACATTCTGCCGTGTTTTTCTTAATGGAAATGCAAAATAATGACTGAAGTGGAAGCACAGACTGTGATGATTATCAGCGAGGATAAAGAGCGACCTGCAGAGCAGCCGTTAACTGTGGAGGTGAAAATGAACTGGACCTTTGTTGCTCTGCCGAAAAGCTCCTGTTGAAAAATCAATAGAGTCTCAGTGTTTGTGGATCCATTAGACGAGGGAGGAGAGAGGAAATGTGGTCTGAACTGAGAGCCGCGAGCCAAAAGAGACTGAGAGCGACCCAATGGAGGAACAGCTCACCTCCAAAATAAATGCAGTGCAGTCATACCACAATGGAAAATATTCATTTACACTAATAAAAGGCCTGCATTAAAAGGGTGATTCAATTAAACTAAGTTAAATAAAGTTTTTGCAGCAAGATTTGTTTAGAAACCGTCAGTTTTAGGGATTTTAGTTTTTCAGTTAAAGGAGTAAAAAAAGGAGCACAGAAGGTAGAAACTAGAGAAAGATGCAAAGAATACAAAGACGAAAGGACAGATGGACAGTTTACTTGAACTTGTACAGCGCCTTTCTAGTCTTCCCACTACTCAAAGCGGTTTAATGCAACAAGTTCTCATCCAAAGTCGTCACATATTGCCACTATGCTAGTAGACTTCCTCGTCTACATTTTACGCTTCAGGTATCTTTGCTGTTGGTGTTCCAGGATGTCAGAACCAACTCTGGGATGTCAGCAAAAGCACATGGTTAGGTTCAGAGAAAACATCATGGTTTAGCTCTACATTTATACAGAAAGCTAACACCAGGCTCTCGGGTGAAAGTCCAGGTTTTGTTTGACCCATCCAGCGCCCCTCCAGTCCGTCCTTTGGGGAACTTCCAGCTCTTTATTACATGTTACCAGCAGCATTTAAACCTGACGCCATCCAGCGGCGTATCATGCAGACGCTACCACTTCCACCTGGCTGCGTTCTCAACTGACGCCGTCCATCTGCGTATCATACTGCTGCACCAGGTGCTGCACGGCCAACTGCAACCACCAAAAAAGGTACTATCAGTCCTATTTCAAACTGACGCTGCCTGGCTGCCAAAGGTGGCTTTTGGCGTTGGTGTCTGATGCCGAAAAATGCTGACAAAGTGGCGTAATTGGATGAGAACAGGCTGTTTAACACTACATTCACATTACATACATTTTTCCACTCGCTATTAGTCCTTATGTTGGCAACTGAAATGAACCACAACTTCCCCTGAGGAGATCAGAATTATTTCTGATTCTGATTATTGGGAAAAACTTTAATCTATATTATGATTTATGGTCTAAACTCCTCCGATTGTTATAACAAGACAAGAAATAAACATCAATCAAAGACTGTGTACCAAAGGACGACATTATCCATCAGAAGGTTACAGGTTTGTTGACGTAAATGAGGTCACTGAGGTCACAACGTTTTACAAGCTAAGCTTTTTATTTAATTTTGGCGACACAAGACTTTAAATGTGGATCTGCAGAGAAACCACAAACATCCAGTCATCAGATGAATGTAGAAGAGAATAAAGTACAACAAATCTTCTAAATACTCCACATACTGCAGTACAGTGAATGTACTCCTCGTCTGGTATCCACAAGTGAAGCGGTTTTTGGACTCTGGAAGTGGAAACGTGGTCTTGGCCGGTTGGGCCTCTCTGGCACAATGAGCTGTTTTCTGATCCCAGCGTTCCCAGAGCGTTTGGACGCTGCTGCCCCAGTGATTGATGGAGCTATTCTTATTACTGTGACCCGTTACGTAAAAACACAGTCAGGCCCTAAAAATAAAAGCAGGCTTTTCAGGACATTCATTGTTTGCTTTAGTACGGGACCAGGAATCTGGATCCATCCGTCACCGCTGCCCCCCCACCTCCTCCCCAAATTAGTCACATTAGCGTCGGCCGCGTGCTGCTGTGGATAAAAGTTATTGATGTGAGTCTGCTGTGGCTGAATAAACCGGTCGATGTGGAGAGTTTTCAGCTCTGCTAATACAAAGTGTGTGAAACATGTGAACGTGTCGCAGAGATAGAAAGAGGAAGCTTTCCAGGAAAAACTCAAGAAACGTGGCAGAGTCCACGTCAGCCTGCTGGAAGTGTCCCTTGTGTTTTTTTTGCATAGTTTTGTTTACTGAAATTTTCAAGGCATGCGTGGATCAATAGTTGTATGTATAAGTTTCAATGTCAGTGTCTGGACTGGGAAATATACAAATACCTCTGTACATGGAGATATGGAGAGACATTGAAAGTGATCATAAAAATGTAGTAAAAAGAAAGACAACAACAATAATACTAATTATTATTATAATAGTAACAGAAAAACATAGAAATACATTTAAAAAATAGAAATAACAATAAATAAAAAAAATGTGAAATTAAAAATATTCAAAAATACAATTTCAATGTGGATCAAATCATCATGGAGGGGACAGGTTCATCAGGTTTGACAAACCCAACCACCAGAAAATTGGCATTTTATGTTTTTGCCAACCACCATAATTTTGTAGCGGATATGCTAAAGCTTTCAATTTCTTTACGTGTCAGCAATGCTGAGGTTAATGTGTGGTTAGATTTAGTCACAAAATGCTTGGTTATGCTTAAGAAAAGATTATGTTATGTTAAAAACCCTCATGTTTGATGGCTAAAAAGCTGCTGGAAACTCAGTGACGACTCACTACAACACACAACTGATTTTGTTGTTTGTTGGTCCTGAATAAAGGTGTAGGTTTTGTTTTAACAGTGGGGGGCGCACATATGAAACAGTAGGTTTGAGGCCCTTCACCAAAAGATTTAGATGTGTGTTGTAAATGTCTATAATTATGTCAGAATAAACTCCTCTGTTACTTTCATGCTTTTATTTTGGAGGAGAATTTGTCACAGCACATTGTAACTGCATCTGTTTGAATCGTGTTTAACACAGGACTTTAAAGTTAACGGATAATGTCTGTTCACTCTGCTTCTCCAGACTGAAGACAAAAGGTTTTTGATTCACATCTGTTGCTTTTGTGTTTTATGTTTTTTTTTTCATCCCACTACTTTTGGGAATTAAAGTGACCGTTGTTTTTTTCCAAATTTGATCTTTTGGAATATCCTTAAACAGCTCAAATCAAAGGCATTTGTGCAGCACCTCTGTCTGCACAGCGTGCCGATGTACGACATCATCAGAAGTTATTGCACATAATAAACAGTGATTATACTGAACTTTACAGCACGAAACAAAAAGACACCAATAAAATGTAAAAAAATAAAACATGAAATAAAGGAAAACAACCAATTAAATACAGGGAACAAGGATAATAATAAAAACCAAAAGTTTGTGCTCAGATGACGTCTCGGCTCCTAAACTTTAATTCCTCAGAATCAAACAGCAAACTGTAAAAGTGTCTTTACTGCAGCTGTAAATAAACTGCTTCAGCTCATCGCTGCACGTCTTTCTGCGTAAAAACGCGTCTGTGACGGCTGAAAAAATGACTGAAGTCATTGATTGTGATGGGACCTTCCTCCACAGTAACACACATAATGAGAGTAAATCTCCTAAACTGATGTGATGTGATGGATTCTGCATCGACTGTGTAATTATGTTTCTCCACACGAGCTCTAATGTGCTTGTCGTTATTCTGTGGCTGTTTGTGTTGGTGTCGGGGGGAGGGGAGGTTATTCAGAGCTCTGTGTGTGTGTGCGTGCGTGTGTGTGTGTGTGTGATAGTCTGGCAGTTTCATCAACCATGCTAATAGAGTCTGGAGAGGTCACGGCTGCACATGTCTGCAGATGAAAATAACAGTATGTGAAACTGCTGTTTGCTTTTTATAACGTCAGCAACACAAACGGAAACGTGAAGGTATCGTCCCCACAGAGCTGCCGACAGGCTGCTACAGCAAATACAAGGACACGCTGTCTAAACACGCTGTTTTGTCTTATTCTTGAGTCCTTTCAGTCATAAAAAGTCTTAATAATTACAAAAAAAATTAATAAAGAAAATCACCAAATGTTTTGAAGCCAGTTTTTTAACTCCGTAGCCACAGTGTGGAACACAATATTCATATTAATCAAATCCACCTTAAAAACAATAATTAACATGACGATTAACTATACTAATGAGGTCAAACTTCAAGATCACAAATTAATTATCTTGTTATCTCAAGAGGATAAAGTTGTTTAAAGAGTTAATGACTTTGTCTTTTTTAAAAAAGCAGTGTTAGTTTCTTTTTGATTGTATCATAAGACTTTTTCAGACAGACTTTTTCTAAAGACAACATGTTGCTCATATTGCTGAACTCACTGAGAATCAACAGCTCTGCATGTTTTTAGGGCTACAACTAATGATATTTTTTATTACTGACTATCTTGATTATTTTTTCAGCGTACTAGAAAACACCTTGAAAACAGTCAGAAAATAGTCAAAACATTGTGAAAATGTGCAACCAACAGCTCAGACGCTTGGAGAAAATGCTAACATTGGACGTTTTTGCAAACTATACATCACATTAATTTTGTATGTTTCATAAGTATCATGTCAACATTTCTGTGACATTAGTTCTGATTACAGGTATATGAGCTGAGTTTGGGAATGATGGGAATGGGTTACGTTGGCTGGACAACTACCAGGCTGCACACTGACAGCACTTACTGCGATGATTTGCCGCCAAAATTGAGTGTTTTTAAGCAAACATTGGTAGCATTTCCACTTTATACAGTGGCAGTTATAGCGGGTGTTGTGTAGTGATATATTGGTGGCATTTCATGATTTTGCCCCCAAAACCTGGTGTTTTTAGGACATCAGCGGCATTTCCAGCCGATATTGTGCCACCAAAAGCATGTTTTATAGTGAAATATTGATGGCGTTTCCAGCCCTGATTGTGCCATCAAACGTGTCCTTTAATTTAGACATCTGCAGTGTTTTCCAGGCCTGCTTGTGCAACCAAAAGCGAGTGTTTTTAAGCCCAACATTGGCAGCATTTCCAGCCATGATTAAGCCACCAGAAGTTGGTGTGTTTTCAACGTAACTGTGCCACCAAAGGCAGGTATCTTACTCAAAAACAATATTAAAACCAATGTCCGTAGTGGCCAAACAGTGAAATTATGCCCGTCACGCGATGCTATGCTGCCCCAAAAGACTGTAAATCAGTGGATACTGATACTGTGTGTCCTGAAATTGTATGTTTCTGGCCTTTTTTTTTTAAATTTAGAATTGATGATTGATTTCATGTTAGTGTTTCTCCTTTATGGATGAAAACTTCAGTGCTACACATGTTTCAAAGTGGCCTGCTGGGCTTTTAATGTGAGGTTAGGGAGCTCATTGTGGTTTTATGGTTTAATGGTTGGTGCCATTTATCGTGGCGGATTGGGAATCGTGCTTCTGCATCCTGTTTGCATTTAGCAGATTATTTGACATGAACAGGAAACTTAACTACTGGCAAATATTTGGACTCATGGCTTTAAAGTTTCTATTGAAACAACATTTCTTTCGTGTCAGCTGCAGGCGTGATCGTACAGAATGACAGTCTGACATTTAAAGTGGATCACTATTAACCGGCAGCACGAGCCGCTGTGTTTTGTTGTGGAGGGGCGGACGCAGCAGGAAACGAATCCATCACTTTGCATGCTGGGACCCTGCTAGTGAACCATGTAATCTCCTAATGCATCCCAGGAGACGAGCGATTCCTGACATCAGTAACATCTGAAGACAGTCATCATGCAGCCGGAGACTCACTCACATTACCGGCGCAGTCACCTTGACCCAGCTGGCAGCTGTGAGGAGTAAACAACAAACAAATATCCGTTTGTTGTGATGCATCTGGACTCGTACTCCAGGATTAATGTTTCTGACTGTAACTGAAGGAGGAAGTCGACACTTACTGTTCTCTGATGTCTGAGGCTGACATAGAGTTGAGGAGTTTTATTTTGAAGGCAGTTTTGAAGCTCCATGTTTATGCATCTTAACTGGATATCATTATTTTCTTTTGTGGTGTTTATTCGGTTTTGGTCACCCTCTCCATAATCTCCAGAAATGATGTTAAATAAAGGCAAAAATGATAAAAACAAGACCTGTGTGTGGGTCATTCAACATCACGAGTCGTTGGTTTGTTTGCACATAAAAGGCTTTTATATTTTAATGTTACATTTACACAAACAATGTACAATAGATGTTTATTACAGCAGCTGCAACAACAACATAAGCAATAAAGTGCATTACCTGTTTAATAAAAAATAAACAATATTTACTCACGTATTTACATATAAATACTTATACATATGTTTTTATTTAAGTAATTGGATTTTTAATCATGTAAAAGTGTTTTATTACTTTCTTACTTTTACCTAGTTACATATTTATATATTTACAATGTGCATGTTTTATTTACATAGATGTTTACTGACTCATGCATATATTGTCTTATATACATGTAGATGGTATACACTGACTTATATATATGTATATATGTGTTTTTTTGTTTGTTTGTTTTCCAGAGGGAGATTATATTATCATAGCAGCAACATATGACACAAATAAATTAAAACAACAGTGAAAACACAGTAGGCCATGTGACTAAAAATACACATATGAATAAATATACTGTATGTGCATTTCAGGTTACTGCAGTTTAGTCACATGTAGCAAAGGTAGATGATGTGCTTGCTTACATACAGACAGACAGTCAGTATTTACTTATTTATTTTACATATTTATATGGTTCATTACCTTTTTATATAATTATTTGTTGGCACATTATCGGCAACATTCAGAGGAGGTTGTTCAGCTCGTATGACTGCAGCTGCAGTGAGCTGAAACGTCCCTGATCTGAATACTAAAAACCACTGAAGATAATTGATTGTATGCTCCAGATTGTATCATGCTAAAATACATCTTCTCTGCACTTTTAATGCGAATGAGTCATCGTCAGTATAACATGAAAACGCTTTCTTTTCCTTCGACCTTTGCTCCCGCAACAGATCCGCGGAAACACCTTTTCTTTCTGTCTTTGACTCTTTTGGGTCATTACTGCTGCTCCGTTAATAATAACAGAGCGCTCGCAGGTCTTTAATGAATCCGGACGTGTCATTGACGTCAATTAAAGATTAATGTCTCTCCTGCTGAGATAACTGCGAATCCTCCTGATGAACTTACCCAATTATTCTCCACAGAGATATGAACATCTTTAAACGCTCGCTAAAGCTTCGGTTACGCAAAAGATAAAAACATACTTTTTTAAAGATCATCTTTAAAAATATATATAACAAATGAGACTTTAAATCACAGATTATGTCCGTAGGCCAGAGTGTCATTATATTCCAGCATTTTACTCTTGAAGATGAAACCTCCTGAGTTTGTTCGTCTCAGATTCGACAGAGAAAATCTTCCAGTAGTTTCCCACATGACAGAATTTCCTCAGAGATTCCCGTCAGCTCCCTGAAACATTAACCCAGTTTCTGTTAGGAGTTAAAACCAAGACGACCCTCAGTGTTCAGTCGCTCAGTCAGAGGACGCACAGCTTCATATTTATCCTGCGACACTGTTGTTAGAGGTACAAACTTCACATCCAACAGGATGAAAAAGTGATTTTTATGAAACACTTTGAACAAAAGTGGACCATGGACAGATTAAAAGCTGAACTTGAGCTGATGTGTTTTGGACTTAAGGATTTTGGTGATTATTAGAATAAATGAAGCATACAAACATACATACATTTCATTCAAATTAGTAGCTCATGAATGAGACTTAATGAGGCCAAATGTTCGGCGGCCCTGAGACCTTAAAGCGCTGCAACCCAAGAAAACGCATGCAAAAAAAAAACAGATGAAAAATCTAAAAAAATTAGACAAAAATGTTGCATTGTACGTTTCAGCAAACCACAGATAAGCTAAATTTGTGCATTTATGCAGCTGATACGTTGAAACTTAACATTTTAACGATTCTGTGGTTAACATGAGGTTATGTTTAAACACAAAACCCTTTTGGAGAAGATTGAGTTTTATCATAAAATATCCTCACAATCGCTGCAGGAGATACCACGGTGACGCTAAAAACACCAAAGTTTAGTGACACAAACGCAGCTGGAAATGCCACAATGTTTCACTGAAATACATCCAGGTTTGGTGGAAAAATGCTGGTAGAAACACTTTGATGTGTCACTAAAAAAAACGAAGTTTGGTGGCACAAAACCAGCTGGAAACGCCACAATGTGTTGTTAAAAAACACAAAGGTTTGGAGCACAATCGGTGTTAAAAATGTTGCGATGTGGCACGAAAAATTGGTGACAAAAATGCAGCTAGAAACTCCATGAAGTTTTACGTAAAAACATGTAGTTTTACCCAAAAAACAAATGGCAATAAAATTACTTAAAAATTATTTTTAAAAAGAGGGGAAGATTATTAGAAAATTTTCCAAAAACAGAGAAAAATGTCCAAAAAAACTATTTAGACTCTTTTTTTTTTTTTTTGTTTTTTAGGCAGTTTTTAGGACTTTTTTGTATCAGTAATATTCTTGTAACTTTTTTTTGCTCATTTTTGAGCCTTGTCTTTTTAAGTTGCCTTCTCCCCAATTTATTTAAAGAAATCAAACCATCGTGCTTCAAAGGGTTAAGTGGCAGTGCGTTGAACTCTCAGTGCCGCTGTATTAAAGGTTAACGTGGTCCATAGTAACATCAATGTGTCAGTAAAATATTAACGCTTCTTTTGAACTCAAGTTTCGTTGCTCTTGATATTTTCTTGACCTCACGCGTCCTGACGGAGCGACTCCGTCTGACTGAAGGTGTTGATGAATAATAACCAGCTGTCTCTCAGCTCGCTTACTGTCAGCTGTCACATCTCACGCTGTAATTTCATCTAACTAGATTCATTTAATTACACAGGACCTGATGTTGAAGACGTGCGGCTCCCTGCAGAGCTGCAGGAGGAGAGTCACTGACTCTGGACCCGAGTGTATCGACACCCGGCCGCTAATATAATGAAACAAATTAAGAGTCAAATTAAATCACTTTGCTTCGTCCACGTTCCTGTGACTGATTTAAAGTTCAGCGTTAAGATTTCAGCCAACACTGTTGGGACGCGTCCCACATTATGAGGCCGTGTCATGTGATCATTTCACATCCGAGGTAATCACGCTCATGTCCTAATTTCACACTTCATTTCCAATTTAAAGCAGCATATATGTTCACACTGCTCAGAAAACTCAGAGATTTCAGTACGTACATTTATTTGGCTTTATTTTGAGTGTCTCCTCAAACGCCACTGTCTCAAAAAATAAACTTCAAAAAGAGAATTTATGAGCTGCTCATAGCTGGAAAAAGTAATATTAGAAATTTAAATCAGTCTTGAAAAACAGGACATCACTCAGGATATAATATTTAAAACTGTCCCTTTGTTTGTGATAGTAATGAAAACACTGACATAGAAACTATTATAATATAAGGTTTGCAAGCAAAGCCACTCAAAATAAATATATATAGATGAATCAAATTTTAGAAACAAGTTTCATACACAAGTTTTATAAACATCTTAATAATTTTCTAACATGATGTAATATAGAAGACAAAAAAGGTTTTATTTTTTAAATTTTTTAATTTTTAATTTTTTTTTATTGAGTCATTGCTTTTGTCAGAAGCTTTTCAGCCCCCAGTCTAAGTTTTTTTTTCTTTGTTTTTTTCTCTGTTTTAGCTTTTTTACTCTCCAAACGTGGATGTGTTTTGGGAGCATGTTGCTGTTTTTCCTGCAGCTTTTCACTCTTCAAACACAGGTGTTTTTTAACGACCAGTGGATCAGCAGATTTAAGTTACTGACCTTCTAAAACAGCCAACATGCTGTTGGGGTTCCTCAAACTGGTTGGCATGTTTTTGCTGTGATATTGGAGCTCACAGCGACCCTGCGACCTCCAGGATTTCAGCCATTTTTCATGTCAGGCTCTTAAACGTTTTTCAGAACTGTACGGTAAAAAAAAAAAAAACATATTCACTAACATTCATTATAATGACAGCGTAAAGGCTTGGGAAAACCCCGCCATACACTGTGTGTGTATTTAAACTGTGTGGCAGAGTGTAATGGTCAGTAGTAATGGGACCCAGTATATCCCAGTGGTGCTGCATGTCAGCTCCAGTGAACCATTCATAACCAGCAGACAGTAAAACAACCTGAGGAGCAGCTCATGCATGAAGTCGTGCAGCTACAGTTCGTGTTCTCATGGATGATGAAACGCTCCCGGTTTAATCATCACAACGAAAGAAAAACAACTGCGTTAGAAAATATCTGATTCTTTGATTAAAAAAAAGGGAAAAGAGACAAAAAAGCCTGAGTGAGAGACGTCAACTACAACTCCCAGGGTGCATTTCACCAACAAACGCCCAGTCACAGAGGTTTGGAGTCCCTCACAGTGAGCTGAAGCTGAAGATTACACTTTGTGGAGGAATTTGCTGCCGCTCTGATTCAGACCTCTGACCGGCTTCTTCTCCATAGCAACAGCAGCAGAGGCTCATGGGGGTTGTAGTATTGAAATTCATCCACCAAACTGTTCCCCAAAATCAAAATGACACATTTTCCAAAACATGGAGTGCTACTTTTCAGTCTAGATCAGGGATTCTCAACTGGCTTTGTTTGAGGGCCACTTTTGCAAAATGATAGAAGGCGAACGGCCAGTTTCAGCAGCCTCATGTTTCTAGGATTTTAGGACATTTATAGGATTTTAGGACTTTTATTGGATTTTAGGACGTTTCTAGGATGTTAGGTTGTTAGAACATTTCAAATTTTTTTTTAGGACATTTCTAGAATTTTATGAGGTTTCTAGAATTTCAGGATATTTCTAGGATTTTGGGAAATTTCTGAGATTTGTTGAAAACTTGTTGAAACAATGACAACTGGTCACAATATGAACATAAAATATTATTAAATTATTTTTTCAAGAATTTACAACTCTACTAATGTCCCAGCAGGCGTTAGGAGTCGCTGTAGCTGCATGTGTAAGAGACTTTTCACGCTGCATTTTCAGAGATTGTAAACAGAGAATTGACGTAGCTACTCTAATTCCTGCTGGTCTAATTGGTTTATATATTATTTTATCTTATTTTGTTGGGTTTACTCATGTGCTATTATCTTTTATTGGACTAGTTTTGTTCTTTAATTCACATGTATTACGAGCGCAGTCTCAAACAGATGCACAGCAAGTCTGTGCACATGCACGTTTCTACAAAAGACTAAAAACAACAGTTTGAGCATCTGGTCTGTGGTTTCAGTTTCCTACAGCATCATTAAGCATGACTCTGCTTTATAGGTGTTTTAGGAATATTTTAATGAAATGGTCGAAACATTTTGCAGATGGATTAAATCCAAACTCAACATGACTGCAGGCAGCTGCATGAATCAAAAACATATCACAAACACCAAATGGTTTTATATTAACATTTTCTGCAGAACATGTTTGTGTTTGTCTTCTGCTGCTGAGACAGACATCCGAAACGAGACTATTTCTGCCAGCGGAGCGATTTAGAGAAACAGAACTGAAACTCCTCAGCTGCCCTTTATCTGATCATCTCCGGGAGCCGGACGTTTGTCAGATTAATGTGACATTTAAGGTTTGACTGTGACTGTAACTGTGACATGAGACTGGATGAGGCGACCTGCTCGCAGACGTTCCTGCGGTTCAACAGGAAACAGAAACCTGGACAGAAACAGGGACGACGAGCTGCCAGAGAATCCACCAGAGACCCAGATTGGCATTTAAAAATATGTGGACACAAGTCTGAAACTAGCAACTGGTGTGTGTGTGTGTGTGTGTGTGTGTGTGTGTGTGTGTGCGTTGCAGGCGATGAGCTCACAGAATACAGGAAATGAGGTAGTGCCAGACTGCAGAGGTCATCTGCAGGCAGCTGAAGTCGGGATTTCAGCATGAGTCAGACCGTCAGGAGCTGAATGATGATGAGCCGAACACACACACGGGGAGAAATAAGAGACGTTTCAAAAGAAGTTTGGAAATGTTGCATCATTAAACTTTAAGGCCTCGTCCTCTTTTTGCCCCGTGAGCGTCTGACTGGAGGACGATCCATCAGAATGAGGAGTCAGAGACCGCTGACCGCACACGTCTTCATGTCACCAGTAGTTGACAAGATGCAACACGGTTTAAAAGGACAGTTCACCCCAAATTTAACATATTTGTCATCTTATCTGCAGTGTCATTTATCAGTCAAGTTCAGGGACGCTCAACATGTTTTGCCTGGGGGCCACTTTTTGGGGGCCAGACCAAGAGAGACCAAGGGCCAGATGCAGCAGCACCATACGTGCTTCTATGATATTAGGACATTTCCAGGATTTTATGACGTCTTCAAGATTTTAGGAAGTTTTTAGGATTTTACAACGATTTAGATTTTATGACATTTCTATGATTTTAGGACATCAGGGGCTTAGTGAGGATGTCTGTCAGGGGTGTGGGGATCCTCCACAGGGACTTTTCTTTGGTAAACAAGCTCTATTTTGGTGCTGTTTTATGCACTCTGGCATCTTTTATATACTAAGTATGAAAACAATTCCCAGTATGAATCACTTTATTTTTATTGTGAATTAGAAAAGGGTTTGGAGCCATCAGGCATGAATATCTCGTGAACTGTTCCTTTAAGTCTGCATTTTTCTCCACTGCTGTATTTATTGTATTGTGAAGCACTTTGTGAAGTTTTGGTCTCAAAAGAAAAAAAATGCATTTCTAAAGTTTACATTATCCAGAGAATTTATTAAAATTAATAACATGCTCAAAAATATTTCAACTGATTTTTAAAAAATATTTTTTGCATATAGGAAGAACTGTTGAACATATTCCTATCAATTTCCCATGCAGTTTGAAAATAATTTCTTCATTTAAATTTTTCTTATCACAAGTTTCTTTTTAAGCGAAATTCAGTATTTAATATAAACTAAAACGCTAAATATGTTGAGACCCAGTTTACAAAAAACTAAGGTCATTTTACATCATTTCTTTTATTTTTAACACCATTATGGATTTCAATATCCATAAAATAACAGAAACGTGAGCCTTTTGTTAGTACAGTTACATTCAAACACAGCACTGAATGTTTTTTGTCTCCTGTTATAAAAATGTTTTATTATGTTATTCAAGGTTTTCACCTCACAGGAGGTTTACTTGGAGTCTAATCTTCTGATCTTCTTGTTAAACACTCGTAATTTCTGAATGACTCACACACACTGTATCTCCTCTCTGCTGGTTAGAAATGCAAATCTGTTTTTTCCTTTTGGTGTCATTTTTTCTTTATTTTCCCCCTGCAGCTCCCCCGGGCCATTCCATGGGAAAAGAAACTTTTCCTGCGGCCCTGAGAGAAATCCAGCTATTTTAGGAAAACACGTCACTGCTTTGAGCTGCAGCCCAGAAACTCTCCCTTCTTTCCATCATCCAGCTTTGCTTTTTGTTTTTTTCTCCCCTCTCGACTTGTTGCACAGCGCAGCAGTGTTTACCTTCCTCTCAGAGACATGTTCCTTTGAAACCCAGTCTTTCATGTTTCTCAGAACAGCAGCAAAGAAGAATAAAGCTGTCTTTAGCTTGTTTTTCATGCACAAAGCGACATGCCTGCAGCAGACAGAGCAGAGACATGACAGATCTCTGCAAGTCGTGCACAACTTGTGGAGCAGCTCAGCGTTCAGGGGCTGTTGTAGAAACGTCAGCAAGGTTTCGTCTTGAAACGGCTGCGGCGTGACATTGCAGAGCCTATTTTTTTGTCTCTCTCCCCTTTATGTTTGTGTCCTTTGTGGATGAAAGGATGGGTGGATGGAAGAAGACAAACCCCTGAGCCACAGGTATCATTTAGGATCAAATCATGAATGAAAAGCGTCGATTCTTGCATGAAAATGGCATGTTTTTGCATGACCTGCCTCGCGCTTTCTGCCCTCATTCATAACTGCATGTTTTGCATCACATCACATTTCAGCACAAACGTGATAACCTTGAGACTGTGCCACGCTGGTGAACAACAGGTTCATTGCGTTCACACAAAGTGTCGTGCGTAAAGTCTCCAAATTCGCGATATTTGATCCATAAAAATCGATTTTATTTGCGCGTGTTTGTTGCAAAATATCTGGATGAGATTCATGATGAGCATATGTACGTGCATGTGTGTTTTTATTCCCCCCCTTCAGTGAGAGAGCGTGCACACACACGTCAGCTCGGGGAGGGCAAAGCCTGCTTAAGATGCAGCGAATGTGACAGCCGAGCCGAGAGTCCAGACTACAGCAGCGCGTGGACGGGGAAAAAGGTGAGCGTGGTGGGGGTGGGGGGGCACAAAAATGCCAGTGGAACCAGCTCACCCGCAGACGTGACGCCGACAGAGGAAAAAAGAGAGAGGAAGACACGCGGAGACGCTGGTTTCCAAATACGCGCGGAGGTGTCGGAGGGGGAACAGAGAGGACCGAGGTGCGGGAAGCGTCGCCCTTGTCTGGCGGGGGAAAGATGACAGTGGTGCCCGGAGAGAACCTGGATGAGACTGTGGCACTGGCCGCGCTGTCAGCCCAGGATGTGTACGACCCGGAGCGAGCAGAGAACCAGGAGTGCTGCGAGCGGGTGGTCATCAACATCTCCGGGTTGCGCTTCGAGACGCAGCTGAAGACGCTCGCCCAGTTCCCCTCCACCCTGCTGGGGGACCCGCGCAAGAGGATGCGCTTCTTCGACCCGCTGAGGAACGAGTATTTCTTCGACAGGAACAGACCCAGCTTCGATGCCATCCTCTACTACTACCAGTCCGGGGGGAGGCTCCGGAGACCCGTTAACGTGCCCGTGGACATTTTCATGGAGGAGATTAAATTCTATGAACTCGGGGAGGAGGTGATTGAGAATTTTAAGGAGGATGAGGGGTTTATTAAGGAGGAAGAGCGCCCACTGCCTGAGAACGAGTTCCAGCGGCAGGTTTGGCTCCTCTTCGAGTACCCGGAGAGCTCCGGACCCGCCAGGGGGATAGCCATCGTCTCCGTGCTCGTGATCCTCATCTCCATTGTAATTTTCTGCTTGGAGACTTTACCGGAGTTCAGAGAAGAAGCGAGAACATTTGACGAGCTGCTGGTGGTGAACGGCACGGCGCGCGCAAAGAAGCCAAACCCGTTCACAGACCCGTTTTTCATCGTGGAGACGCTCTGCATAATCTGGTTCTCCTTCGAGCTCCTGGTCAGGTTCCTGGCGTGCCCGAGCAAGCCCGCGTTCTTCAAAAACATCATGAACACCATCGACATAGTGGCGATCATGCCGTACTTCATCACGCTCGGGTTGGAGTTAGCGGAGCACCAGGGGAACGGGCAGCAGGCTATGTCCCTCGCCATCCTCAGGGTCATCCGCTTGGTGCGGGTCTTCCGCATCTTCAAGCTCTCCAGACACTCCAAAGGGCTCCAGATCCTGGGGAAGACCCTGCAGGCGAGCATGAGGGAGCTGGGACTGCTTATATTCTTCCTCTTCATCGGGGTCATCCTCTTCTCCAGCGCGGTGTACTTTGCTGAGACGGACGACCCGGACTCTGGCTTCAGCAGCATCCCGGACGCGTTCTGGTGGGCGGTGGTGTCCATGACCACTGTGGGCTACGGGGACATGTGCCCGGTCACGATTGGGGGCAAAATCGTGGGCTCCCTGTGCGCCATCGCTGGGGTGTTAACCATCGCGCTCCCGGTGCCGGTCATCGTCTCCAACTTCAACTACTTCTACCACCGGGAGACGGAGCACGAGGAGCAGTTCCAGTACACGCATGTGACGTGCGGCCAGCAGCAGCCGCAGTTTGGGGAGTTCAACAAGAGCGACAGCAAGCCGTCACTCACCAAGTCCGACTACCTGGACAGCGAAGACGCGGACTCCATCAAGTACACCAACTGCAGCCCGCATAAAGCGTACACCGGGAAGCTCACCGATGTTTGATTTGTTTGTTTGTTTCTTTTCTCTTTTTTGTCTTCATTTTGGCCCGCAATTACGCATCAGTGGCGCGCTGAGGGGAGTCTTTCGGTGCCATCAAACATCCTGCGCTCTGGTTTGAGTTTGGCGAGCTCCTTATTTCTGCCATCAAAAAAGGGATTCATTAACTTCACAGACGGATTATAGAAGAATTCACATTTACCCCCCTGACACAGTCTTCCATTACGCGCGTCATGAATCAGAGGGGGAAAGCTTTGAAATGATCAGCCTATAGCCAATTGTAGCACTTTATTATTATTATTATTATTAGCATAATGTTTCTCTAAATGCATAATTTATTGCCACAATAATGCAGGTTTAAAGTTTACATTTGCTTTTTTTCTGTCTATCTGAAGCAACACAGGACCAATTTAATCTAAATATACAGACTGATGCAGGAGGCACATGGTGGCTGTTTTTATTATGGTCCCGCGCGCTCACACACGCACACACACCTGTTATTTCACCCTCACGTATTTTCCATTGGAGCTCAGTAGTGGATCAGATGATGTGCAGGCTGGAAGAATCAATTATCCCTAGATTTAAACTTCTGTGAACGGGCTTTGGTGCAAGTCGCCCAAATGTTTCAGCGTTTCTCCAGGAGGTGAAATCCTCCTCAGTTTGTGGAAAAGCATTATGAAATCAGGTGCAGATTATTATTGTATTTTTTTTCCCAAACCAAGAGCGCCACTTTGTGGATGAGAGGGAGTCCTGCGTCTCTCCGGTGGATGCAGTTTCTATAGCAACCTTCCAGACTTTTCTGTATTGTCTGCCACAGGAATGAGAGGACGCAGGCTGTTGGAGATGAGGCTCAGCGAGGCCACGAAACCACCATGTTGTGGAAGCCTCCATGTTGTTTGATTTCACCAGCTGAATCCAGCACACGTTACTTTAATATTCATCAGTAAAAATGATCACGTAGAATACATTTACAGGCAGGTATGTGACCTGTTGTCCATGCACCTTAGTCACAAATGGTCCAAACTGGCTGCAACCAGCAATTATTTTAATTATTTTTTATGTAAGACTCAAAATATGTCAAGAAATGTCCGTCAGAAGTTCCCAGAAACACCATGTAGGTTTTAAAATCATATATATTTTTAATTTTTATTTTAGCTAATTCCACCCTAAAATGATATAAAAGGGGAAAAATTGTCACAAATGTCTTCAAAGATAATATTTTGGTAGTTCGAAGTAGTTTCGAAGCTAAACTGATGCTGCTTTTATACAACGCAGGCACTCGTATTTAATATTTCAGCTGATGTAAACAGTGTTGTGATAAAAATGTCCTGAAGCAGGATATTTTATCATTAACAATCAATCAATACGTTTTGAGCCAAAATCACAGAAATGATAAAAAAATATATAAACTAAACAAAAAACAGAGATGCTCAAAGATGCAAAGATACTAGAAAAAAATATTAATACAACAAAGTTTAGCTGAATGTTGTCAGCATTTCATAAATATTGGCCATGTATGGAAGCCAAAACAGGCCAAAATCTGAATATTTGGCATTAAAATTCACAAGTAAGGACTCGTGCAGTTACTTCAGAAATTAACATGTTTTGAATACCCCATCTTTTAAATTTCCAGTAGTTAAATTCAAATTGTGCAATGTAATTTTTTTAGGGTTCACAAATTCAGATATGAAATTTCACATTATAAAAAAACCATTTGTATAGAACAATTTAAGTTGTAAAAAAGGAAAACAAATCCTTAAAATATTAAGAAAAAAATTGAAATTTCAAAATCCACTTTTCCACAACCCTTGAGCAGACTCCTTCAGCTGAAGAAGATCATGTGATGTGATCAAAAGCTCCAGAACAGCTAAATTGCTTATTTTTTGGCCCGAAGAAATTTAAATCTGAATCAGATCAATTAGACATCCAATGAGGTTATGTTCTGTCACCTGATCCAAGAAAAATAAACAAATAAAAACAACACGTAGGAGTAATTAAATTAGAATTTTTGAAGTTTTTGACATAAAAACTCAGCGATATTTGCATGTCAACATTATGTGTTCAGTCACTTGAAAACTTTTAACATATTTCGGCTTTTTTTTCTTGACAGTGATATTTCTGTGATCAGCTGATTTCAGTATCAGTGGAGCTCTGATTAAAAAAAGAAAATCAGAAAATGCTTAAAATGCAAAATCAGTTTTCACAAAACACAAATTTTTTGTCTCAAATTACTGAATATTTTAGAATTTGCCCTGACAGTTTGCAAACAAACTGACCATTTTCTGTTATATTCAGAGCTTTTATGATTTATTGCACAGTGAAACAACAGGTCACCCCCTGCTGTGTTTGAGGCTCCCAAAATTATCTCCGTCATTAAAGCACCTTAATCATCTGGACTCCGGGGACGAATAATTCAACCAAACCTGTTGGAAAAAGGGGATTTTTTTTCTTTTAACAAACTGAGGGAATAAAAATGGCCCCGGCGGACGTCACGAGCGCCGTCCTGTTGGATTATTAGTTGATGGGTTGACGGATGGAGTTTAACTGCTGAATCATCGACACAGACAGACGGATGGATGGACTGATCGATAACAGACGGGTGGACGGCTTTTCAGCTCAGACGACCAACAGATTCATGACACCGGAGGGCCGGTCACACACAGAGGTGAGTTCAACCACAACAAGTTTATTTATTTATTTATTTATTCACGTTCAATCTGTTGATGTTGTGTCAATAATTTTCTTAATCAAGAGGCATTTTAGCGTCAGTGTCAATCGATATGAAGCTGAATTAATGGCTGTCAGAGGGAATAGTTAATGATTTTTCCACACAGATCGAAGAAATATGTCGTTTTAAAGCTGAATTAATTGATTTTTTGGCCACTAGGGGGCAGAACAGCCTGAAAACAGCACTGACATTTTATCTTAAAGTCTCTATGTTGAAATTGTTGACAGAAATTGAGTTATGTTTGTGTTCACCTGATGAAAGGTTTCGTTTCAACATAAGAAAGTTTTAGGTTCCTCTGCCAGAATATTATGAGCATCAAACACTTGATTTCATGCATTCAGGTGATTTTTTTTAATGCACCAGTTTGTGTGCTTTCAGCATCAGTTTATGGTCGAAATGTCCTTAACCCTTTAAAACCTGGATCATCATCAGTTTTCTTGTTCTGCATTCAGATCCCTTTTACAAGCAGTTAAACCTCTAAACCTGATAAAACTAGTTGGATTTCTTTCAAAAACACACAATAAATTAATACAATTTAAAAAAAATAGAAATGTCCAGGAAACTATATTTATAATTATCCTAAAATATATCTATTTTTTCCAGGGTCATTTCCTGGTTACTCCAGAAAACAAAATAAATAAAAAAAAAAAATAAAAAAAAAGCGGGACATTTCTTAACGAGTTGCTTATTGCCTTTCTCCTACGTTTTTTTCCCCAAAGAAATCCAAACATTTTGGTTCTGTTTAAAAGGCTTTACTGACTCACTGTTTTTCAATACAGGATTTACCATTATCTGGTGGTATTTTAACAGAAACAATGATTATCAGATAAGAAACACAGAATACCAGTTATGCCTGGAAAATCGTTTTCGATGACTCAATTACAGAAAAAAATGACTTGTGAGCTAAAAAAACCAAACCGTGATTTAAGATGGAGACGGTTGTTTATGGACACTCTGTTCTCTGGTGACTAGAAACACTGAAACAACATTTTCCTCTTTTGTTGTTCACTGTTGTTAAAATTCAGCATCATAATGTGTGAAAGCTGCTGACAGATTAAATCAGTCTGAGGCGTCATACAGCTGCAGCACAGCTGTGAGCCTGCAGGTGGCAGCAGCTGCTGCAGAAAGAGACCACAGCTGGATCCTGCTGCTGCCTCAGCTGCATCAAACTGTTTAAAACTCAATTACATTGACGATTACACACAAAAATATATTGTAATGATGGACTTATACTCTACATGTGCCCATGAATCATAACACACACACACACACACACACACACACACACACAAACACACACATATCTATAAATTAAAATACTTTATTATGTGTGCTTTTTTAATGTCCACTCCAATGGAAGAAGACACCACCTGTTTTTTTTCAGCAATTATTAGTATTTTTTTCTTTCCCAGAGTTTTTTTTTGTTAATGCATTTTTATTTTTCAGGTAATTTTCTTGCACCTTTAATTGATTTTTATTTTTTAATTTATTTATTTTACTAATTTCTTGCTGATTTCTGTATATTTTTTTTCTTTTTTAAAGTTGCTTATTGTCTACAACTTTTTTTTTTTATTGGTGATGTTCAGTTAAAAGTCAGACAAAAAATTTAAAGCTCTTCGGAAAAATCAGTGTGAACCTGAAAAGCCATTTTTTGGCTTTTATTTTGATAGAACAAACATTTTTCTCATAAAATCTTCCTCTATAAATGAACATTAGTAGATTTGTTTTGTTGTTGTTGTGCTTCTCCCAGTTTACATGATTTAAATATCCCCTCTCTTTTGTCAAACACAGTCAGGGCAGGTTTCCAGGAGTCCCACTTTTAGACTGAAATGATTTCAGTCATATTCACTTTGGTTTCTTTGGACCTCATTTGGACACAAGTCCAACATTTAATCTGGTTTTAACCCAGTTTAATTTCTTTCAGAAACATGGGGGACAATGAGCAAACTGCCAAGAAATGTCCTGCAAAGTGCAAGAAATTAGCCGTTCTGTTTCAAAAAGCTTGGGTTAAAGGACAAGAATTATGTTTATAATTATAATTTTCATTTTAAAGTTATTTTACAGGAATGCCATTTTTTCATTTCCGTGTTGTATTGTTTTTTTTTAAATGTACCTTTTTACTTTTTTCCCCAGGTAATTTGTTTTTCTTTTCAAAAAGCTTAAGAAAAAAATCCCAGAACTATATTTGTTATTTTGTGAGAAAGCAGTTCTTTTCAGTTCATGCATTTTTTTTACTCATTTCTTGCATATATCCGGGTCATTTCTGTTGGAGTTGCTCATTGTCTGCTTCCTATGTTTCAGAAAAGAAAGCAAGTCTGTCTGCCCAGGTTTCAAAGGGTTAGAGTTGCTTATTTTGGAAGAAAAAACTAACCTGAGGACAAACAGAACGTGCAGCAGGTTCTGCGCTGTTTCTGAGCTGCTGCAGCTTTTGTAACCTTCCTCACACCAGCTGCTCCCAGTCTACTAACGACTCACACAGGTGCCTGAATCACACACACACACACACACACACACACACACACACACACACACACACACACACACACACACACACACACACACACACACCTGCACTCTGTGTCCAATTTATTAGGAACACTAAAATGCATGCAGTAGTGTTGATAAATAAATTCAATTTTATGATCATTTTGGAGTTGAGGTAACTGCATTATCTTAAGGTTTTCACTTCATGACTAAAAGACACATTTATTTCAGTGAAAAACACAAACTATCCACTGCAAACAATAAAGTGCATTTTAATTTTAGATAAAAAGTTAGTGTCTGGACTGCCTTAAAATTTTGAGTTGACTGAATTTGACAGGGCATGCTGTATTACTTCAAAATTAATTCAACTTGTTGGCAATTTCAAATGTTAAGGCAGTCCAGACACTTTTTTTTGTTAAATTAAAACAAATACTTTGTTTTTACAGCATCAACCATAATTTTTTATTTATTAATTTATTTTGAAGAGAAGGGCAATGTCGACGACAACATAACATCAATAACAATGTTTTTGGGTTGTTGGAGGTAGTGCAAAAAAACCAAAAAAAACCCCCAGCAACAATTATGACAATATTTTAAAAATAAAACTGCTGACGTTTATGTGTGCAGTTGGCCGTGTTAACGTTTATGATCTTTAATTCTTCAATGTTCAAACATGAGTCAAAATCCCTCTTAAAAAACAGCATTTCGGTCCATAAGGTGCTCTGCCAAGCTTGTTGTGCTACAGTTTTTCCCTCTGAAATGCTGTAAAATACTCTACTAAAGTACAAGTACCTCAATTTCACACTTAAAAGTCCAGTATTTGAGTAAATGTACTTGGTTGCATTCCACCATCTCAGAGCTTTCCTCTGCAGCTCGGAGACACTCTGTTTTGTTTGTTTGTTTGTTTTGAGTGTGAGGTGACGCGGAGGAAAATAAAGCACGTTCGGAGCGTGTTTCGGGAACCACAGGCCGCTCCTCCACCACACATCCACCACGTTACTCTTACATAACAGACTGAGAGCAGCAGACACGACAGCTCAAACAAGCATCATGCTAACTGACTGTGTCCCCCCTGGGAGGGTTTTTGGTCAAAACGTCTTCCTGTGAAGTCACCCCCTCCTCCTCCTCCTCCTCCTCCTCCTCCTGCCCTGCATGTCCTCTGTGAACATATGCAGCCGGAGCAGGCGGAGGTAAACAGGTTTCCCCTTGGATGACACTGCTGCTGTTGACGGGGCAGAGTTACACTCTGACAGCTATTGTTAGCGTCTTTGTCAGCGCTGAGGGAATCTGTCCTGAAGCCTCGAGTGGCCTGCAGTGAGTTACACCGGCCCCCAACCCAACCTCCACCCAACCTCCACCCAGCCCACTCCTTTTTCCACTTCATGAAAGACAAACAGGCACAACAGCACCGTGGAGGTAAAGATGGACGGTGGACACTGCAGAGACAAGGGCAAGAGTTATCCCTTAGGGCTGCTTTAAAATTACACACGCGCAAAACCAAAATCAAGCCATAAAAAATATTATACATTAATATTATTTTCCACTTTCATTGAGTTTATCTTTTCAACCAACATCGGTTGTAATCATAAACATCAAATATTCATTTACTTTCACCATTTTAACCCTTTAAATGCCAGGTTTTTGTCATGATGCCACTGTGGTTTTAGATTTAGTTACCTGAGTGTATTTTAAGCCTTGTTGCAGGTTCTGAGCTGGAAATTCACAGATGAAACATAAATGCACAATCTATCCAAATTGTATGCAATATGCATGAACACAGACAAAATTATGAAGAATGAAAAGCATGTAAAATGCGCCAAACGGTCCCTAAGAGATGAAGTATGCAAAATACGCTGGTTGATAGAAAGTTGTTGAAAATCAACTCTGAGGCAATTTCAGCCGGTTACAATCTGCAGCCAGTTCAACCAGTTAGATGTGAAAATATACTGGCTCTATACACGCTAACATTTCTGTTTTGAAATTATTTGGAACTTTAATTTGAAGGTGACATCTGTCTTCATCTGGTGTCCAAACTTAAAATATGACACTGATGGACAGCTGAGACAACAAATACAGTCTTTTGTTTTTGTCCACATGCTCTGTGAGATGAGTCATTCATAAATACGTGAGAATCAGCTGTTTTTCGGTGAAGCTCGCTGTGATTTAACCTGCAGCGCCCTCATGCAGCTTCATGTATACGACAGGTTGGAGCAGGTCGGAGGTCGCCGTTATTTAAAGACACTTATGTCACTTGCACTTGATGAATTACAGTCACGAGACCTTGAGCCGCACAGCACTAAACCATCAGTGACAGCAGCTGCTGAGGTGCCGTCGCCATGGTGACGGGATCACAACATCCACATAACATAGTGCTGAGGTTCATGCTGTTTACATTGTTGTTGTAATTCAGCAGCGTGCGTCCAGTTCTTTTTATATTCCGTGTGAGCAGATCAGCTGGAGAAAAAATGGTCACACACACACGTGACGTTGATCGGATATGTATTATGACTGTTACCATAGCAACAGAGAACACTGAATTGTGATTTGCTGCAGCGTTTGCATGATTTTCTAATCATCAGCGATGCACTCGGACAGCTGGGAGGCTGCTGGTTTCAGTTGCACGGAGGCTACAGCGCCTCCTGCTGCTCGGAGGAGTAAAGGTTATTATTACAGCTAATTCTTATGTTGAATATAAACATTTTTATTCCTGCTAACTGTACAAATTTCTGCAACCTGAATGACCCATGTTGGGATTTGAGCTAAAGGTTTAGTCTCATTAACTAACAGCATCATCAGACTTTGTTCAGACTTTAACTGTAAGTGCTGTATGATTTTTTTAACCGTACTTACATGCAGGTTTGGGGCGCCGGCTTTTATGGAAATCTTTCAGCGTCCTTTTTACTGATTTTTACAAAAACAACAACAAAAGCATTTTTAATCACACTGCCGTATCAATATCATTGAATATTTACAACATTTAGAGAATAATATTCTGCAATTTTACTAAACTATCACATCAGTCCCCATACACGTCTCTACGATTTTAGAACATTTCTTGTATTTTATGATGTGTCCATGATTTTAGGACGTCTATGATTTTAGGAATTTTCTATGATTTCGGGACGTTTCATGGATTTTAGGACGTTTCTCAGATTTTATGGATGTATGACATTTCAAGAAATTTAGGACATATCTAGGATTTAAGGACATTAGAGAAGCAATGACCTTTTACAGTGTTGTGGGGGATCCTCTACTGGCTCTTTTTTGGTAAAACATTTTAATGCTGTTTTATGCTCTCTGACACCTTATGGATACTAAAAGGACAAAAACAATTTCCAGTGTGAATCACTCTAATTTTTACTGTGAATTAGAAAATGGTTGTTGGGGCCATCCGGCATCCTATTGAGGGGCCAGATTTGGTCTGCGGACCATAAATTGAGTATCGCTGTTGTTGTATTTGGTGGAGGGTTCGCATTGTTTTGGAACTACATATCTTCAAGGTGTAAGAAAGCACCATTAATTTAAAATATGCGCTCTCCTTGTGGCTCTGCGTGGCAGCAGGAAAAAAAGCCACAACATCAAGTAAACTAATATTAAACCAAATTCTTCCTTTGATATCGATTATTTCTTGACGTCCCCTTTTCTTTCTCTTCCTGGAGAACGGTCTATTTTTAGCAGCCGGTTACTACATGGAAAAATGTGCAGCCATGCCTAAAGATGCCAGCTGATAATACCTTGTATCTGCTGGAGTGAAGTGAAGCTCGACAAACTGCAGAGAGCACTTTTCACCGGATTATTATACAAACGACATGCAGAACGCAGCTGGTTGGACGGCTCCTGTTTCTGGTTCGGATCACCGTCTGCTGGGTTGTCTTGTTGCAACTCATCACGTCCGCTCTGCAGAGGAGCTTTGGAAGAATAATATTATTTTCCCACCAGTGTTTGTAGCTGACACCTGAGATTAAACTGGGTCAGTAAAGTGAGTTTGTGTTTGGATTAAAGCCCCCTGTGGCCCCTGGAGGTTTAATCCCAGAGGGGCCCCGGCTGGTGACAGTGCAGTTTGTTTCAGGTGAACTGTGCACCCTTTGCACTGTCTGTTTAAGGCGGACGTATCGCACCATTATTCCACCTCACGGTTTTGTTTAACCCTGTGAAACCTGGATTGTCACCTCTGTTTCTTACGGTGCATTTAGATGCATTTCACAGATATTTTAACCCCTGAACCAGAAGCTAATTAGTTTAGTTTCTTTTTAAAACGAGGCAATGAGCAATTTGGCAGGAAATGTCCAAGTAATTAGTAGATTATTTCTAAAAAAGCAAGGGAAAAAAATTCCAGACAACTACATTTCTAATTATCATAATGATATATTTAGATTTATAGAATAATTAAAATTTCTAAGCAATTTTTCAGATCATTTCTTTTTTTTTTTAAATTTTAAATTATTATTTTATTTATTTATTCATTTATTTACTTATTTTTACTCCTAGTTTTGTTTGTTTTAGTTTATTTTAAACTCATTTTCAGTTAATTTTCTTGTACTTTTTACAAATTTCTTGCTAATTTCTGTTTCATTTCTTCTTAAATTGCTACTTTCCTTATTCCTATGTTTTTGAAAGAAAGGCCAATTTTCCCAGTAACAAAGAATTGAAGATGATGCTTTTGACTGGATTTGATGAAAGACAAAAAATGTTATCAATCTGCTTTCTGGCATCATTTCATACGTCCTCGTATTTGCTGCAGTGTCCCCTGTTGTCCGGGCCGTAGTGACTCTAACATTTGTTTGGTCCTTGTTGTCGGTCGACGTCTCGGCGCGTGACAACAGCTCGGCTGCTCTCTGTGTGCACGATCAAGACAGAATAAACAGGAAGTGATGGCTGCTGGTTTGTCCTGTCCTTGGCTCTGCTTCCTCAGCATGTGACTGTGGTGATGGAGATGGCCTGGAGTGTGTGTGAGTGAGTGTGTGAGAGTGTGTGTGTGTGTGTGTGGGTGACGGAGACACTGGGAAAGTAAAAAGAGTATAAAGACGTCAGTGTGCAGACTGTGAGTCTAACATGATCACATGTTCACAGCGTGTACGTTCAAGTTTCTTTAAGTGGCATTAAGTGAAATAAAGTTTCCTTTTTTCGTTTGGGATTTTGGTTTCCAAAAATCAAAAGTGAAGGTTTGATGATTACTGTAAGATCTCAGAGGCTTTCCCCATAACAATCTACACGTTTGTATCTTAAATCAACATTTTTTTTCAACATCTTGAGGGAATTTCTTCAAATTTGGCACAAACGTGCACTTATACACGCAACAATGAACTGATTAGATTTGATGGCAGAAGATTAAGGTCATTATGATCTTAATTATTTCCCATTACTCAAAAATTCAGAGGCTAATTATGACAAAATTTCACACAAATGTCAACTTAGATAAAATGATGAAGTGATGACGTTTTATATCCAAAAGGCCAAAGGTCTCAAAAAATACTGAATCGGTGACACTAATTCAAAAACTGTGCTGATTGTAAAGATCTCTTATGCGTGAAGCGTCCATGTTTTCAGACATTGGTGTAAACTGGAAGTGCAACTTGACTTGTGCGTGGAGGCATACGACCGCGTGGCGGTAATTTTAGTTTTCTTTCTGTTTTCCAGGTGAAGAACGATGAGCCAGTCCTCCACCTCGTCAAACCAAAAGAGTACGACATCCCAGCTTCGCCACACCTCCTCCTCCTCCTCTTCTTCTTCATCCTTCTCTCTGATGAAGGTGAAACAAACTCTGGATTAAAAACACTGACACTCATAGGAAACACGGAGCTATGAGACGCCTTTCCATGACAAGAGGACATCCTGACTGTGTTTTGCACAGAGCAAAGCTACAGTGGGACTCTGAGGTACGACAAACGTTACTTGAATCATCCGCTACACATATTTACAACATGTCTGCTGGCTAACGGAGTCCTCCATATATTCGCGAATAGATGTTTTTCGGGACATTGCTCCCGTTGCTGTAGAGAAAAAGAACTAAGTCCTGTCTGTATGTTGCATATCATATTCAAACCAAAACATATTATTGCATGCTTGGAAAGTAGAGCATGTAAACAGAAGAAAACAAGTCTGACTTTAGTGTTGACGGCTCAACCACAGCATCGCTAATCCGAAACATGGGAACAACAACAACAACAACAGCTCATCAATATCAAGTTTATTGACATAATTTTGTTCGACTGGTGGAGTAAGTTGCTAAATCTATATTTTTTAAAGTGTCATACTGTATATGTTTTATATGGAAAGGAATTTGCTGATTATTTTGTAGATTTTTAACATTTTTGCTAACGTGTTTTAATTTTTTTTTTTTTTTTTCATTTTTTGCCTTGGTAAAAACAAAGCAGCTCCAGAGGGCAGCTCTGATGAAAATGTCTACTTTGAAAAAGAAGAAAACTGCCCTATGAGAAGAATGTTTGTGCAGAAAATTAACAAAAAAAGATGCATTTATGGCAGACATTTGACATCTGATTTTCTTTGGATAATTTTGAATATTTCCGATTGTGTTTGGGTTTTGATCAGAATGCTGTATATCTGTTATTATTGATAACATCTACCTCAGTGTCCGCTCATTAACGACAGAAGCTTTAATGCCTGAATGACGTCAGTGTCCCTCTGTTATCTGAACACTGTCATCACACCTGGATTATTTAAATGCCTCTCTAATTATCTGGTGCAATTTAATAAAACCCAAACGCTCTATAAACTGCCATTTGATAACTTAGAGAAGCCTAAAAGATGCTCGAGAATATGTGTACAAAACCATAGGGTTGAATACTAAACATCAGATGTCATCCAGCCTGACTTCAGCAGAACAGCTTAGAGCCTGACAGCACGATTTTCTTTGCACATTTTAATTTATTGGTGAAATTGTTTCAGAAGTGTGTGTGTGAGCGAGTGTGACTGTTTTTGAATTAAATGTTGGTTTAAGGGCAGTAATGTATTGCAGAATTTTCCTATTATTGAATAAATGGAGGGGGTAAGCCTGTCTTAAAAAATAATTGTAAAACCGAAAAACAATTTATTAGTTTGAGGTTTTAATTTTTTTCCTACCCTGACAAGAGCCGAGTCTTGGGGGTGATGTTTAATTCCTGTAAATTTCAGACACAAAATTGGTGACATCAGTGGGAAGAAACTTTTCGTAAGTCCTGTTCAAGATGACAAACAAAAACATTTCCCAAAATGTTGAACTTTTTATCATCATCGTCATCACTGGTGCTGGTCTGTAAAAAGTTGTATCCATCAAACGCCCCAGCATCAACTCTGCAGTTTAGTCTCGTCGTAATTCTGCTTTGCTTAGACGAAAAAACAGCCGAGGGTGATTTCTGTCTGACAGAGTCACTGATGAGCTGTGACTCGGCATTAGTGGTGATGATTAATGTATTCTGCATACTGTACGTGCAAAAATAACAACACCAAATTTCCCCTGTGAGTGCAGCAATGTCCTTAAAAGACTATTAACTCTTAGAAGTTTAGTCATCTTTCACAAGATTTTGACCCTTTGGAAACTGTGCAAATTGGTTAAAAATTTGTTTTATAAGAGAGGGGATGATTATAAGAAAATAATCCGAAATATATGGAAAAATTTCTCGAAAACTATATTTATAATAATAATGATTTTGTACTTAAAATTAGTGTTCCAGAAAAATATAATAAAACATATTCAAATATATATATTTTTTTCATGTCCAGTTAAGTTGCTTGTTGCCTTCCCGCTATTTTTTAAAATTTCTTTTTAGTAAGAAATCAAATAAATTTGCTCAGGTTTCAAAGGGTTAATCGTGTTCAAATCACTTAATAATCACTACATGTAACATCCATCATGTTGGAGGACATTTTTCATTCTTCATTAGCAGCTGCAGAGTTCAGATCAGGCTTGTCTCATTTTCATGCAAAAATAAGAAGAAGCAATAGTGTGAGTGATTACTTTGCTCTGGGAACTTCAGTGTGGAAGCAAAATGCATTTTTGATTTCTTTACTTTCCCCCCCTGTTTTTTTATTTCCAGTTATTGTTGCTATGTTTATTTTGACAATCTTCAATTGTGATCTATTTTTGATAAAATAAATATTTTATCCTGATTAATCCCCATGTGTTTCAGATGGCTGCACATGCAGATGTGTCATTTTTCTGTTTCTTGTTGGTTTTTCATGTGCCATAGACATTTCCATGAGACGGCAAGGCTGGATTCAAACAGTATGCCTGTGGGGTGTGGAAATGTGTGTTTTGTTGAGATAAAACACCATCACATCTGTATCAGCTTCATCCATCTAATGGCCCCATCGCCAACTGGCTATTGAAGAGGAAGCACCAGACATTTATAGTCCAACTAAATCAAATTGCCTTTTATATCAGCTCTTTAAATGATTTGTCTTGTGTTCTACGCAGATGATTTCAGTACAATTAACTCTTACCTAAAGCTATAACTTCAGTGTTGTATTTTCATCACAAAAATTCAACTGTAGCAAGTTTCTCACTTTCACTTTTCCATTCATATTTTAAAAAGATACAAATTCTAACCAGTTACAAAATAAGCCTAAAGAGCTGAAATTCAGAATGAAAGCACAAAAAGTTGTTGCTATTGAGATGATACACGCCTTGTGTAGTCGCTTCGGTCTGAACAGGCAGGTTTTTAGAAAGTTGCAGACAAAGTGCAAGTAGTTGCATGTTTCAAGTCATCTCATTGCAGAACTTTGGTATGAAGTGAGTGTTTGTCAGTGACACTCTCTCTGTCTCAGTGGCGGTTAGCTTTATGACATTATTACAAAAATGCCATTTAACAGGAAATCTCAGCGACTGGTACAAAATGTTATTGCCCCATAAATGTGTCTCTCAGTCATATTGTGAAAAAAATACTTCCTCCTCACATCTTGTAATATCAGCTTTGTTGGCATATCTCTTTATCATCTGCTGCTGTCTTCCTTTAGGTGTTGACACCTCAAGAAAGGTACTCACTGCTGTTAGTCCCCCATAACTAAGGAATACATACACATAAGGAATCAAAGCCCCATCATTTAAATGTACATCATGTTTCGTGTGCTTCAGTATGCTGAAGTTAACAGTCAGTTTTGTTTGAAGGGAATATAAAGGTGTCATCAGCAAAATATCAAAGTCGATTAATTTCTGGAAGTTGTATTTTGCTACAGCACTGCTAGCATTTTTTTTTTTTAGTTCTTTATAATATAAGGATTATCTGGCTTATATTAACATGAACACTTACAATAACCTTTAATATATGTATATTTATGAATTTATATAATATTTTTTGCGTATGGTTCCAAATATCTAACTGAAGAGTTGTACCTTTTTGGAGAAAGAAATAATCTTAAAAAATAGTACTGGATGTGTATGTTGCCACTGAATATAATGTTAAGGTTGAGCAAAACTGTCCAATATCAAAATCTGGTAAAGTTTCTTGGGACACTGCTGCCAAACATAATATGTGGCAAAATGTCTAATTCTGTATACATGACATATACATGTCTTTGTAAAAATATTTTAAGTAATGCTTTTGATTTACATGTGGCAACTTGTAACCATAAATAAGCAAATTTTAAGAAGGTCATTCAAATAAAACAGATATAAAGACTAAGGTCATCTGAGGCAAGGACTTTCGTTCAATCTTTGTTGTGTCTCCCACTTTTACATCCAAACCGATAAACTGATATTTAACATTGAAATCACAAAAACATTCATGTTTGAAGGGTTTTAGAGTTTGGAATTGAAATGTTAAGATGTGAAATGCTTCATAGGTTTAGCCGCATATTAACCACAGAAAGAAAACCAGCAGTAGTCACTTAGAAACATGCAGTAACCAGTTATTCATCAATAAGCAATAATGCATGAAAAGTACAATATCATCAGCAAAAGGTGATACGTCTGGTTGTCCATCTATGTGCATAAAAAGATAATAGTGCCTTAATCATAACCCGATTTATCAATTAGCCCTATCAAATACATCTGACATACCATAGAAGAAGAAAGTATATATTAGCATGGTAGGGGTGCAATCAAGTGGTTGCACGTAGAAATAATGTATTGTAAATTAATGTATTGAATGTACAGTAAGAAGTCTTCCCGGTTGGTGTTTAGAAGAAAAGAAAGGCAAGACTACTGATATTTTTTGGCCAGTTTTCTTGTTAAAGAATAATTTAGCTTTATTGTAGTAGATAAACTTCTGATTCAGCAGAGTTCCTGTCGGTTTTTAACCCTTGTTATTACCACAAAAACATGATCTGGTATCCTGGGAAATAAGAATAAAGCGATTGTGATATAAGGATTGCAGGCTGATAAGAACATTTGCAGATATGTCCACTTCGAGCTTCCTTTGCTTGATTTCTTTTTTCTTTTTTGGGGGGAAGAAAACTGACACTCCTCACCTGTCTCATGATTTTAATCTCTCAGTTCATGAGAGTAAAAGTGTTGACTGGGATCTTTATGATGTTTTCACTTTGGGCATTTTCATGCAATCTTCTAACTTTTTTTTTTTACATAAGTTTTTCTTATTTTAGTCCGGCTGCTAAGTAATGACAAGTGTTGTTAACGTTAACTGAGATGAAAGTGAAACAAAAGTTTTATCTGAACTGCAACTACACCGACATCAGATTTAAAATGAACAGATTGTCTCTTTGAAGAAAAGGTATACAAGCATCCCCGCTGACTATTGTGTAACATATTGTGTTTTACAGACTGAGCAAAATTTAAAACCAAGCTGATGTTTAATCTGCAAACTTCATCATACAGTAGTTTAAAAAAATCAACTTAATATCTGCTTATTAGCTTTTTCCAGGACTTTCAACAGCATCTCTTAGTAATGAAGCTCTGGAAAATGCTGGTAAGTGAACTTGACTTTAAAACAATACTGAGAGAAAGGTTGCAAAAAAGTTGAAAAAAATAGCGATCTTACACCTTTACTGGCATGAGTGTAACAAATGCAATTTGTCTCCATGTATTTGAGGTCAGTCCTGTGTTCATTCACTGAACTGTGTGTTTGTCTCATGGTGTTTTCCTGCTTCTGCATCGAGTCCTGCTAACAGCTGATACAACCGTGACATAAGAAAAAACTGTCTGCAAAACCTCAACTTGTGTCCTCAGTGTTTAAAATCTGAAATAATATTTTATTTTTGTTAACTTGAGTATCTGTGTATTTCACTGTATGACAGGTATAACATTGAATAACAGGAAAAAAAAAGAACAAGTCTTTCATAATGTAAAATATGTTTGGCTTGGGATCGTACATACTGTATATGCACAACAGAGTCATTCTGAATAGTTGTGACTAAGTTTAATGTGGCCTTTTCTTTCTCTTTAATGTACTGCAATGTTGTAAATGATTTGTATAATATGACATAATGTATATTAAAGTTAACAAGGCTTTATGTTTCTACCACCTATGTTTAATAAATAAATGAACTGTGCTCAATTGGATAACATGCTCCTTTTTTGTACATCATTCAGTATACGGTATATAACAATTACGACACCGTTCATGGGTGTAAATTGTAGTTTTAGAGACTTTTGTACTGTTTTTGGGGCTTGGTAGTGCTGCAAGCCCGAGTCAAGTTTCCTCCCAGGAAGTCGTATCATTGTCCAACTTCTTGACTCCCATTTGCAGAGTCATGTCACTCCAGCAGGTAGCATGCTTTAATGCTACTCCAGTCGTCTTAAGCCTCATGCAAAATGAATGACTCTGAGCTGCAGGGAAACAGATCCATTACATAAAGAAAACTGCTCAAAGGGAGTCAGCAGAGACTACAAATGGAAAACCCACAGCCGAACTCAGACCATTAGCACTGTGAGCTGCTGATTCAGCAGTCATAATTGTTCTCAGCCATCCATCTGTTCGTTCAGTGCTGCTCGCAGATCCAGGTCATTATGAGATAAAGGTAAGTAGCCAAGCTATTCCTCTTCACAGCATCCTCCAGCTCTTTCTTGAGTTTTGGAGAAGTTCAGATGGGATATATAGACCCATCATCATATACTGATCTCATATTAGTGCTGGGTGACAAACAATCAGTATGTTTGAATGCAAAGTTAAGAGGAGCTACGCTTATAGCTCGATTAGGCTATTTGATTGCACCACTGTCTTTGTCATAGTATACAAGCACTGGAGGAGAATCCATTTATTGACAAAAGTATGTCAGACTCCGCCACAGTAGGCGGCGATATGCCCCCTTTCCAGCTAGTTGCCTTTGGACTTTCTTCTGGTTGACCTAATAAATCACTTACCAAACAAGTTAGCAAGTGCCAAACAGGCCGACGTCAAACGGTGAAAACATGCATAACTTTTTGGCGCTGTACATTTCAGACATATTCTATGCTTTACTTGGAGCCTTTGTCTTGTTTTGTTTTCTACCCTTCTTCTCTTGTGTCTCTTGTTTATTCTACGAATTTGTGCAGTCTGACTTCGGGGACCATGGAGCATGTACAGAACCGATTCAGGTCTGACTGATGTGTATACAAGAAAAGATTCACCCCCAGTGCGTTATCTAGGATTATGAGTCCAACTTCCACTTTACACAATTTCAGTTGGACTAATATGTTTACATATGTTTTAAAAGTCTAGATTTTAATCAAGCAAACACAAAAAATCTACTTTTTCTAACATCATGTTAACGCACTGATAGACAACCAATGCCAACGCAAGTGACATCTCTTGAGGACACTTTACACAGCTCACTTTGAAGACACATTTTCTGGGTTCTGACTACACAATATCAGCCCAATTAAAGCCTGACATGGCCTTCCTATGATGTCGGCTTGGATCGTGTACAATGATGAGTGTTGTGCTCGACAACTGATCCTTTTATCCCATGTAGTGTTTCACGGTAGATGACGACCAACGCCATGTCAGGGACACCTCACCAGGTCCTGGCAAAAAGTCTAGCTTGCTTGACTTTTTTTGGTTGCCCGTGTCTCTTTCCATCTCTTTGGCCAATAGACAACAGTATGACATCAACACCCAATACTTACTGTATATTTCTTCGAGGGACAACCAACTCATAGTGAAAAACAGAAAAAATTGTAGTGTAAAATAGCAGAGGCACTTCAGCAGCCTGGGGAGTACTGCCATTAGCATCAGGATAGCAAAGAAATTTAAGGATTCCTTAATATTCACAGATAGTGCCTGGGCTTTTACATACCAGAAAGCACCGTTTGTGCTCACCTCATTGGCATAACTTTATGACTGCAGCAACATTTGATCAGTGGCTTTCTGATTGACTGAACGGTCTGCTGAGAGACGAGGTCGATTTGCCTTTGTGTTTCTGAAACACGGCTCCGCTCCACATTAATAATTGATTTGTCCGAGGTGGTTTCACTTCTCCTGTCCCATGAGGCGAGCCTTAACAGGAAGCAGGGATACAGTAGGTCTGAGTGGAGCAATCTGTGTGTTCATGTGCACCGTATGTGACTGACTGTCCTCCTCATGACCTGCATGAATCACAGCAGAGGGCAGCTCACTGAACCGCGGTCTATTAGCCTGTTTTTAAAGGTAGGAAGTCTATGGCGTTGTCCCATTTAGGTGGAAATGTTCATACTGTCTGCTAAAATATATATGTCTACACTGTTAAGTTTGTTTATCAAAACCTCCAAGTGTTGAATATTAGCTTCAATGTACATTTTCTATTGTTTAACAGTAAATAATAAAATTTACCACCCATGCTCATAAAAACAGAATACATAAAATGTCATGGACTTTAGAAATATAGTATTGCACTTCCAAAGCCTTGGTGGACTTACAAGACTGCTCAAAATCAATGCATGCATCACTTCTTCGCATGGGTCAAGCTTAAAAAAATACTGGATACTACACTTTCCATGATACAACTAGATGGTGTTGTTGTCTTTTCTACTCCATCTGTCCAGTTTGTAAAACCGTTTTCTGTTAATAAGACTAACTGTCTGCAGCCAAGTCTGCTGTGCAGTGGCCTTCCATGTCTACATATTACAATTTATGCACCCCTCTGCTTTTTACGTCCTGGGATGCTGCTACCATGATGTCATCACGAGCACATGGTGGGGTTATGCTGCATGTGGCTATGTTTGGACAACACAAGTACATGGCAACCAACACCGCAACATCAACAAATGCACATGCTGGCATGGGTGGTTAGGATTAGGCAACAAGGGCGCATGGTAAGTTGTAGAAAAACGAAACATCACAAGTAAACGCTGGACTCTTGCATGAACGACGGGATTTTACCCCAAAAGCGCTGCAGAAGTGGCAGTATTTGACAACTTTGGAATGAGAACATGTTTGAGTGACCCTTATACTGATAAAATTACATGAAAACTCAAAATATTTGGTATTTTTTGAGACAAGTGGGTCCACACCAAAGTGTTGGTCGAATTTGGCAAGAGGTTAGCATAACAAAATTTTGGATTTCAGCTCAGTTGTAGAAATATCTCACTCTTAATGGATGAATGGAGTGATCAGTGTGGCGTCTTAGGCCTGTGGAGTCTTTGTGTTTGGGGGCCTTTGGCACATTGGCCTACTTCACTTAAACAATTAGTTTAATCAGGATTTCTTTTAGGGCCTGCCCACTGCGAAGAGTTAACCAAAGGCCCTGTGTGATACGTCGATGTATAAGAGGTTGTTAGACGACTAATCTTTGCTTCACACACAGCCATTACTGGGCTTTATCATGGCCACAAAGTTCTCTCATCTCTCAAATCTCGACTGGGATTAGCCAGTAATCCAAGGACATTCCCGTCCATTTGAAGACGGTTAGTGGCCACTAGTCATTAATCTAGGCCACAGCCAGAGTCATCAGTCACATTACCCTGTGATCACCCCATTCACATGGCTTGCTTGTTCTCTTTTGCCTCAGAGGAAGCATTTTGTTAGCTGACGTGGGTCCTCGCTGAAACACAGTCAACTGTGACTGACTGATATGCAAACCCAGCATTCATTCTGCATTTAAAGGCATTTTATTTTAGATTTCTGCACATTACCCAAGCGAGTGTCCAGAATATTGAAAAGCAGTACACCAGTTTGACTTGATTTGTATGAAAATGTGATGTTTTTAGCTGCAAGATGGCACTTTTAATTACAGTTCACAACGGCTAATATGGTTAGACATATAGAAGATAAAGGAAAAAGAAAACTGAGAAAATTACCTCCACAATTCTTGTGTTGCAAAGAGTATTAAAATGCCATTCTGACTATGCCGCCCACTGACAGGATTACGCTAATTAATCAGCATTAATTGCCTGAATGTTGCCTTTGCTCTCTCCAGGGTGTTTGTATATGATGTATATGATATCACTGTCACACGAGCAGGTTATACATTTTGCATGTTGTTTACGTTGTTTGTTGGAGGAGCATATCTGCAGTAAAACAGGATTCCAGCATGGAAACAGATCTGTGGTTTTTCTGGGGGGCAAAGCAAGGTCGATTCCTCTCTTAACAGAAAGTGTAGGGATTTTTTAAATTATTTTTATAATTTTTTGGGTCGTACCAAGAGTGAGATGAGCCACGGGGGGGAGCAAGAAAATACAGCACAGTGCATGTCAGCCTAGAGAGCATTCATGCACACGTACACAGACAGCAGTGAGAGCTATATCCTGCGCTGGCGTAATTGCACAAACTGTCACACACTGACGGGTGAACTGCTGCAGCTTCTGATTAACGTGCACCACCAACCTCCCCTGCACCCCCATCTGGACGTCAAATGGTGCAGACTGGCAGGACCCTCAGCAAAAATAGATTTCAGAACCCCCTCAAAGAAAGAAGAGCTTTCTAAAAATAGCTCACACACACACACACACACACACACACACTGAAGAGCCATAGCAGCGACATGCAGCATGCAGCAGCATGAAGGGGTTCCCTGTAGGTTGCGTTTGCATTTACATCTTTATTGTCAGATGAAACGCACAAACACATGCAAGATTAAAGGAGCACATAATTGTGGTTGTCTTCTCCAGATGCTTTCAAGCATTATTCATTTGTTTTTAATATTTTATATCATATATAAATAATATAATATAAATATAATGAATATAATATATATAATTTTTAAAAAGAAATGTTTTTCATTGGTTTGACAGAAATAACACATATAGGCATTGTTGCAAATGCAACTGATGCTACAGGACTTCTAGCTGTAGATAATTTGTATTCCCTGTCGCTGGTTAGACTTTTAAGGGATATAAAACACTGTAATGTAAATGCAAACATAGAGACAACATATAAATAAAGAACATGGTGTGCAAAATGAATTACTTTTAATACACCACATGCTAAGTAGATTTCTTTTCGTTTTGACCATCACAACCTGGGAAATGTCAGTGGTTTACAGCAACATTGATTGTGACAGTGCACCCAGTGGAAATACCATGTATTTTCCCTATATGGCAAATATGGTAAAAAAAAAACAATGTTTAAAAAAAATACATCATCAGGAGAAAAATAGTAAAAATGACAAATTCCAAGGCAAAAGCTTTATGCTTTGATGGCTGTGGGATCAAAAATTGCAGTTTGAATGTAACAGTTTGGTAACACTGTGTATTTTAGACTTATTGTAGGAGTTGAGCTGGAATCAAACAAGATTAAACAAAAATGCACAATCTTGCCAAAATGTGTTCAATATGCATGAACACAGACAAAATTATCAAAAAATGAAGAAAGAAAAGTGCGTAAAATGCACCAAAAAGTCCCTATGGGTTCAATCCATATTTTCATTAGACCTGAATGAGACAAAGCATAAGATAATTGTCTAAAATGTTCCTTTAAAATATCTACTGTTGTAGTATTTGCATTCATTTTTCTGCACACGCAGCCCTCTGATGTATCAGTTCCTGCAGGAGCGCCGCTGTTCACTTTAATGATGGTGTTGATGCTGCCTGTCCTCCAGCTGTGTGTGGGTCAACGTCCCATTTAAACATCCTCCCAAAGAGCCACGGGCACAGCAGCCATGTCTTCAGGAGGATTGCTGCCAGGGCCTCATTAAACCCTGCTGTGCACTCGCCTCACTGCTCCCATACATGATGCATTATGGGAAATAGTTTTAAAAATGTATCAGCTCTTTATATGGAGGGAGACCCAGACGGGTTCTCTCTGTGGGCTCCGGGTGGTTTGACGATCAAACTAATGAAAGGAGTTAAAGCGGGGATACTCAACCTGCTTAGCTTAGGGGACACTTTAGCAAAATGAAAGGAGGCCGGGGGCCAGTCGCAGGGGCCGCATACATGTTTCTAGGATTTTAAGACATTTCAATGATTTTAGCAAGTTTCTAGAAATTTAGGATACTTCTACAATTTCATGATGTTTTGGAGACTTTAGGACATTTCTTGGATTTTAGGGTTATTCTACGATTATAACACAAAACAAAGTCATGTGAAAATAAAGTTTCATTTGAATTTGTTTTGGTGGATTTTAGGAGACAAATCATATTGTTTTTGTCTGCTGAGGCTTTGATTTTGCAAAATGCATTCAGTGGGTTCATTGAAATAATTGCATCCTGATGAAAATGCCCATCGTGCATAACTGCATATATGTGCGTGTGCATGAATGTAGATTACACTTTAAGGTGTTGGTTTGAAAATAAGGTCGCCTTAGAAAGTGAAAGAGTTTCGGACGGCGGCGATCTCTGTATTTCTATAATCCTGGCTACAGATGTGAGTTCAGTTTAGATCGTTTTCAGGCGTCTTTAGGCCAAAGTCCTGCTGCACTGTTGGGTCTAAGTGGCTGGACTCTGTGCTCCTGTGTACTCTCTTCTTCATGCAGCAGAGAGGAGGAGGAGGAGGAGAAAGAGGAGAAGGAGGAGGGATGCCTCTGCTTCATGCAGACCGACGCTGCATCCCCCATGGCAACACACAGTCCTGTCATCTCCAGCCTCGTGCTCGTGCCTGAATCAGGGGCAACATACTCATTAAGCCTTCCTTTTTTTCCACGGGGCTCTCCATCACTCTCTCCATCCCCACCTCCCCCCTCTCTCTCCTTTACTCTCTCCTCAGCCAACATCTCGTCCTACATCCCTCTTATCTCCTCACTCTCAGCTCAATGGACATCGCCCTGAAAACCTCAAGAGAAAGAGAGAGAGAGAGAGATGGTGGAAAATTAAATGTAACAGGATAAAATACTCATTTAATGCTGGATAAAAGCCAAAGCAGTCTGTGAAGGTATTTTTGTGTGACTGAAATAAAGCTCTGATAATGGATTAATCAATTAATGCACACCTCTGATGATTTACTTTTTCAGTTTTCGTTTGAATGGAAAGTCTACACAATTTGGCGTCATTTAAAATATTGTAATTTTTTTAGTCCAAAAGTCAAAATATTTATTGATTGGTTAGTTTTGTTTAATGACAGAAAACCACAGAGCCTCAAAAAAAAAAAAAAAAAACAACAAAAAACTACTTACTTAGCTACATACAGGAAGTCCTTCTCTAGAGATAAAACTAATATGCAAAATTATCAACCTCCAACCGCCAGAACAAATGTTTGCATTGTACGTTTCTGCAAACCACAGATACATTAATTTGTTGGCAGATGCATTGAATTGTTTATTTGCAATGCTGTGGCTAATGTGTGTTATGTTTAAGCATTAATACCACTTGGTTATGGTAAAGTGATATTTTGGCTTAAAACATCTTCATTTGGTGAGACAAACACAGTTGGGTTGTTTAGAACAACCAGTTTGGAACAGTTTGTATAATATCCTATGAATCAGCACCCCACAAATTACATTATGTCCGTAACATAAAAATTACGTAAATAACTAAAACTCACGGAGGTTAAGTTTAGGCAAGTAAAGTTATTTTGGCTAGGTTTAGGAGAAGAAATATGATGAGGATCAATCCATTCTCATCACAAAGCTGTCAAATACTACTGCTTTTGCAGGAAGATCCCAACACCAAAAGCCACCTTTGGCGTCTGCATGATACGCCACTGGAAGGCGTCAGTTGAGAACATGACCACACAGAACCGTTTGTGGTGTTATTTTATGCTGGCATATGGCCGTGTGGCACCTGCTGTGGCAGCATGATATGTAGACAGTCAGCATCAGTTGATAATAAGGCTGGATGGAATCTGTCACGTCTGCATGATACGCCACTGGATGGTGTCATGTTGACACACTGCTTGTAACAATAAGGTGCACGAAGGTCCCTATAGGGCTGTCAGGAGGGTTAGTGGATGGATCCAACAAACCATGAACTTTCATTCAGGAGTCCGCTGTTTGTTTTCTGTCTGAATGTGATGTTTTTTTCCTTCACCTAACCATGTGCCTCTTTTGCTAAATCCAACCCTTGTTGCCCAAACTTAACCATCTATGGCAACATGTGCACTTGTTGATGTCCTAGGATTGGTTACAATGTGCTTTTGCTGCCTAAACACAACCATCTGCAGCGTAATCCCACCTTGTGCTTGTGTTGACATCACAGAACGTCAACAGCAGGTGCAGAAGGATACCTAGAGCGTAATATGTAGACGCAGACGTCGGCTGAAAAGCGGCAACATGTGACGACTTTAGATGAGAATGTTTTGAAATACATCTCATTTCACACCTTCAAGTTGGAATAATTGACCTTGTGGAAAAATATTCTTTTTATTTCCATGAGACGGCACTTATTACTTATTTTCCAAACAATAGTTTGTCCAAACTGTATTCCTTCTGACCTTTTCATGTAGAGTTAATGCTCATTCAAACTGATTTAGATCTCTCTTTGGATGTAAGATACTGTACATTTTGTTGAGGCTGGTTCAGAGCTACAGCAATTAAACAGAGAAGAATTCTATTTTTATCTCTTATTCATGTAAAATTTCAATATGTTCACACATGGATGAGTGAGCGGTGGCAGGAGGGTGTTTACAGCAGCAGCTGCAGCAGCAAGGACTTATGAATGTAGCAACCCCCCACCCCCCTCCTCATTCATAAACACACGGGATGCTTATATAATGCCATTGCAGATCCCCCCTCTTTCTCCAGAGCTATTTATAAGCCCAATAGCATGCAGGGAAAAGAGCGTGGCCAATTCATGCCGTGCCCTTCAAGACCAACACATGGCCCTTGGGGGCTGCCGGGCCCCGACTTCGGGGAGCTATTATTAGAGTCACGTCATGGGAGAGCCGGTGAGGAGAGAGGGAGGAGAAGTGACAGATGGGGGGGAGGGGGGAGATAATGGTCACAGAGCGTAACGGTGATGCTGATGATGGAGGGAACGTAAAGGAAAGGCTGGGAAAATACTGATTTCATGAGGTTTATGTTTAAACATGCAAGAGCAGAAAAACACTGCAAGATCAGAGACAGTGATTCTGGTTCTGCAGCCAGAATGTTAATTTAGTAACAGGCCACTATTTGCTATGTGAATATATAGTCATGCTTCCTCTGTATGTGTTGTATTTTAAACTTCTCATTTCGAGCATGTGAGTCCCGTGTGTATTATTAGACTGTGCCAATTATGAAGTCATCATATACTGCCACTTTGTCAGAGACTTAAGCATAAGATGCTGTCACCAAAAGCCTTCTTCTACGGTGGTATGATACGACACCAGGAAGTGACAGTTAGTAACGTGGCTGGATGGTACCTTTTGCACTGTTATGTCACGACATTGCTCAGCCAAAGGGCTCCTTGCGCGGCAGTATGATACGCCGAAAGGTGGTGTCAGTTGATACCTCAGTCAGATTGAATCTGCCACGGCCATATAATACACCACTGGACAGCGTCATATAGAAATGCTGCCAGTAACAGCATAAAATACTGAGCATGAGGGTGCCCAAGGCAAGTGGGGGGTGATGGATGGGTCCAACGAACACCAGACTTTCACACAGAAGGTTAGTGTCCTCTTCCTGTCTGAATTTAAAGTTGAACCATGACGTTTTTCCTATAGATAGCCACCTGCTTCTGCCTAAATCTAACCATGTGCTTTTCTTGACATCCTGGTGTAGGTAGCGTCATCCAACAGCAGGTGCAGGAGGATACATAGAGTGTAATATGCAGACATGGCCCACTGACACAGCGGCAATATGTGATGACTGGTGATGAGAACGTGTTTGGTATTTCACTGACTGGCCTAAGACTGAGAAAATTTGTCTTTTTTTTATCAGTGAAATACTTCTCTAATTTACACGTACATGATGGCCTCCTGATGACAAGATGCAATTAAGCACAAGAACTGTGATCTATGCTGCTGGCATTGGTGCTTTTTTACTGCCCTGATCTCGACAATAGTGACTTCCTCGAATATGCAAACAATGTGGCTTTCATTGCAGCTGCTAGTCTCCATGTACACATTGGAAAAGTGTAGTACTTCATACTTCTTGCAGGCTAAAATAAGTTGAGTACCCATTTATTATTGGCTGTTTAATGGAATTTTGCTTCAGGTGTCAATCAGAAGAGATGATATCTTTTATTGGCGAGGGATAAAAGTCAATATCAGCTGTTTCATGTTTGGTTTTGCAATTTATTGATCACTAAATCAGAGTTGAGGAGTGAACAGAATCCGGCGTGACTTGTGTGCAGACCCGAGGGGTTGTGTGATGTTTTGTTGTCTGGATGAGATCATTTACGATTGGTCGAGGTTCAGTGTAAATAAAGAAGCATCAGCTGACCACGTCGATGTCCAATCGCAGTTTCATCATCATAACATTGACCTGAATGGGACACATCGTCAATGAGCTGATCAATAGGAACACTTGAGACGGCAGTGAGTCGCAGATTGGAGTGACACATTGATGCCAGAGGAGACTCTGCGGGAGCTGATGGAGGAGAAACGTGCTGGCAGGTTTGACAACTGATCAGTGTCTTCAGATAACCGCAGACCCCAGAGGGAGGAGGGCAGGGAAAAGGAGCATCAATACAATAAACCGATGATTTATAAAGTATTTTCTTCAAATAAACATGGTGTTTATAGTAATTACAGTCTTCTAGTGTGTTACTCCAAAACAAGATGTTTCTTAAATATTGGCCATGAAAGCAACTGCAGATTCATAACTAACCAGCCTGGTCACGATAAGAAAATCCTGCAAATCTCTTTTATATACTTTTATATTTATATAATACTTTTCATATGTATGCCGCTGTTGAGATTACATGTAAATGAGCTGAGACTCTCATCAGGAGAAGGAGGAGATGGCAGATGGCGTGAGACCTCAGCAAGAGGGCTGGCAAGCAACAGAGCGCTGTTCAAGACCAGTGACATTTCCAGCCATGTTTAGGCCACCAAAACCAGTTAAATTTAATGAGACGTTAAAGCATTCTCCATCGTTTTTGTAGCAATCAAACTGGGTTTATTTATTTATTTTTTAAATCAGATTTTTAATGAGATTTCAGGACATTTCCAGCTGTTAGTGGCCACCAAAATGAGTATATTTAACAAAATGTTAGTTTTTTTTGTTTGCACAAACAAAATCAACAATTTCCATGGCAATATTTTCAGGCATGATTGTAATAACCAAACTTGGTATTTTTTAACAAGACGTCCACACCTTTCCAGTTATTTTTACAGCTACCAAACCAGGTGTTTTTAAACGAGATCTCTGGTAAATTTCATCCACGTTTGTGGTGACCAAACCGGGTATTTTTTAACAAGAGGTTCAGACACTTCACGCTATGTTTATGGTGGCCAGTCCAGGTATTTTTTACGACATGTTGGGTCAAATCCAGCTGTGTTTGTGGCAACAAAACTGACCATTTTAATTGAGGTTTCAGGACATTTAAACTACGTTAATGGTAACCAAAGCAAGTATTTTTTAATAATGTTTGGATATTATCAGCCTCGTCTTGGCCGACTAAACTGGGTATTTTTCATGAAAATTTCCTGCCCTGTTCGTGGCAACCAAAACAGCTATCTTTAAATGAAACATCAGGGCATTTCCATTTTTGCGGCAACTATATAGGGTATTTTTAAACAAGATGTTTGTGTTTGCGGCAACAAAGGAGACTATTTTTTTTTAAATGTCGGGACATTTCTAGTGGCTTCTGTGATGACCAAATCAGGGATTTTTAACAAGACAGGCTTTTTTGTGTTTTTTTTTTTTTAAAGCACATTTTCCTGATTATACACATACTTTTACTGAGAAACATTTTCAGAGCAGGAGTTTTACATGTATCTGAGTTATTTTTTTTTTAAAATCATGGCATTATTAGTTTTACTTTTACTCGACACTACATGGGCTAAACCACCAGTTAGACACTTGAGACAAAAGTGATTTTTGTGAACTTACTAACTGATTGTTTTATTTATAAGCTTCAAGGCAAACGGTTGAAATACTCTGACCATTAGCTGAGTTTCTTGCTGGAAGATCTCCACCAGCCAGTGAAGAAACTGCTCACAGTCTGAACACATGTCGACCTCCTGCAGGGTCTCAGTTCTGCTGCGAGTAAAAAGCTTTGCTGCATGAATAAATAAATGATGTCTGTGATACACGAAGTACAGAGCGTTACAGCAGGAGGACGGACAGTTTCCCTGTTACACGGGATGAATAACAGGGAGGTCAGATGGACGCTGCAGAGAAACAGCAGCAGGAGGAACAGTCTGTTTCACAGAGTTAGTCTGAATGTCTGTTGTGTTTGTATGTGTGAGAGACTAAAGGAAAAAATATAAATTAAACAAGAGAACATCAGGCAAGCATCTATAAAAACCCTCCAGTGGTTTGATCAGGGCATTCAACATGATGCATTAATTAAACATACATGAAGTCACTTAGTTCATAATTGTGTTCTCTACATATTAAATACATGATGCTAATGTAAGCACGCACCCTTATTTTTGAAATGCTTGCGTGCTAAATTGCATTTAAATAATAATGTGTTCACTCAGTGGTACAAACTAAAGTGCATTTGAACTGTGATGAAATGGAAAAACGCAAAGATGAGACAAAAACGTGAAATAAATATGTATAATTTCATGCAGCATGTTTTCTGCTTCACTTTCAGAGTAAAGAGTTCTTGTGACCCCTCAGATTTATGTTGTGACTCTTTGGAGGGTCCAAACCCTCAGATTGGGAATCATTTATGTAGCCTTTAACTAAGTTATACTCAATTTACGGCCTATGGACCAAATCTGGTCCCTGACAGGGTGCAAGAGGGCAGCGTTACAACAATAAACAAGAAGCGGAAGTTTTACTATTGAGGGGGACGAGCAATATACAACAGTGTCATCTGCATAAACATGAAAGCATTTATCACTGAAACTGAACAGAATTACAGCATAAGACGGTTCTTCATTTACTTTTTGGGTAGTTATTGGTCTTCCCACTCTTTGTAATTTTTTTTATTGTTCTGAAATCGACTTACTTGATTCTTCCAGACTTTATTCTACCAATACGGTAAATAAAGTAAATCACACTTAAATTATTTTTGCTCATATTTTTTATATTTTTGTTTTGTTTTCTTATTTTGTTTGCCTTGTTTGGAGCTTGTTGATAAAAAAAAGTGTCAATGGAGGATCCCCCACACCCCCTGACAGAGGTCCTAGCTAAGAACCTACTGTCCTAATATCCTAGAAACATCCTAAAATTTGAGAAAGGTCCTAAAATGCAAGAAATATTCTAAAATTGCAGAAGTGTTTTCAGTACCTGTGTCGTTTGCATGTGTCCCCTCATTCTGTTGAAGTGGAATAAATGTGTACATTAGATTCATCTGTGATAAGTGTATTCTTTATTGGGTTAAATAAAGTTATCTGTCCTCATAAACAGCATCAGATCTGTGGGACACTAAGTCAGTCTCGGCCTGTCGCTGGTCAACTAACAAGGCTGCTTTTGAAATGATACTTTGGCGTTTTGAGAGTGAATTAAGCAACTAATCCTGACCTATCTGAACCAATCACAGCCTCCCAGTCGAGGAAACTGGGGCCTACATGAGCTTAGCGACTTGCAAACATCAGCTGCTGATTTGCTGCGCGGCAGATGGAGGTCGAACGCTCTCCAAAGTTCAAGTGCACGTTAAACTTTCCACTTGCTTTGAGGAGGGGCTTTAGACGCTGCTCTGTCTTCCATCTTCAGTTTCAGCGCCGGTGAAGCAGCTGTAACTCGACACTCGGCCGGTTATAGCCGCAGCAGCAGCCTCTCCTTTGTACTGCAGCAGCCTGCCAGTATCATCTGACACGAGATAAAACAAGACGCGGGCAGCGTCGTGCTTTCAGAGAACGCCAGAGGGATGAAATCATCAGAGGTGCATCTGTGCACTCGTGTCAATGTGTGAATATGTGTGTTCAGCACTGTGTCAGCTATTTGTCTGTTTCAGCTCCGTCTGGGGCACGTTCACCTCAAGTTTTCACTTGTTTCGTGGCTCCATTCACAACAAAGTGCGTGACCATGTGTCGTCCAGCTGCAATAATCCCTCTGGAGTCTGAAGTCATGTTTGATCACTGTGGAGTTTGATCTTTTTTTACCGCCTAAAAAAAGTCTTAACCTTCAGTGATGCATTTGTTGTTTTGTCCTTGTTTGGCTTACAAGACAGTTTCAATAATCTCATTATGAAAACACCAAAAAAAATGTTTACCTTGAAGGTTTACCTTGAAAAAAAAATACCATAACTCTGTTTGCTTGTGTGAATTAGTCGATATTTGACCTCAGGAGTGTGTTGAAGTTGTTTCTAGAGACAAAGTTGAACTTTATTTCTTTGTACAGAGTGTGTTTTAGCATTGTTAAAACACACCCAACAATATTTTGCAAGTCTTCAAATGTGCCCGAAATAACAAATATGTCGGGCTTAAATTGGGATAAATGTGTCTAAAATCCCTTTCATTATTTTTTTGTTGTATTTATTTATTTTTTAAATTTTTGAATAAAAACTTTTGGTAGTTTTTTCCTTTCAAACTTTTTTTAAAACATTAAAATTGTGATTTTTTTTTCTTTAAAAAGTTCTCACGTTTAAAAAAAGGGCTTTTTTCCATAACATTTTATTTGTGATTTCTTTCTTTAGAAAATTTGACAATTTTTAAATAAAAAAAAGCCAGTTTTCTTATCTTTACACCACTTTTCTCGCTAACTGCCTAACGGCTGCCACCTCTTTGCATTCCCGCCCGCATTGTCGTTGTATTTAGACTTGAATCAACCAAGATCACATCTGGACACATTCACTGTTCATTAGCCATCAACTAAAGTCAAACTAGATTATAATCCATTAAATCTCAGGGGTCAAAGGTCACAATAACATATGGATTGAGGCTCATCGTAAGTCTTTGCCATGTATGCAGATCGGCTGCACACGCATGACTGAACACAAAGCCCGTTATTCTTTTTTTTCTGTGCTTTATGTGTCTAATTTTGACCTCAGGGCCGAACGTGTGGCTGCTCACTGTATCTGCTGCTCACGATGCAGTTGTGTACTATGAGCCCATATGTTTAGGTCATGAATGAATTGGATGTTTATGTTCATTTGTACCAGGGGCGCGTTTGCAAACTAAATTTAGTTTCCTGGAATTCACTACGATGTGCTGCTGACATTTGGTGTCAAGCAGGCGTGCAGAAACTCATCCAGCTGTCGGACAGTTACAGTGACAAACTATTACTGTAACTACAAACATACTTCACACATATGTACATACCAAGATATATATTCCCCGCTTTCATGTTACTTTAAAATTCCTAGAGACTCATTGTAATAAAACAGATAATTTGTTATATTGGTAATATTTCTGTTTTGTAATTTTATTTTCTTGCTCTTGTGTTTGTTATTATTCTGCATCTTTGACATTTTTTCCTTAAGTCTTGTGATTATGGAGCCCTTTTTTGAAAAACGTTACTTTTAGTTACCTGCTAGTAATGCAATATTACAGTGCACTCACAGCATTAAGATTAACAATCAGTGGTGAATGGTGATTATTGCCTCGGCTGTCTGCAAACAGGATTCCTGTCTAGTTAGTGGAGGTTATAGGGGCCGACTGGAAAACCTGCAGACATAATTCAGGGCCTAAGACAACCACTGAAAACATTTCACAATTATAAATATAAATATTATATATGTTTAAGAAGTCTTCAAATGTGCCCATAACACCAAATATGTAGGACTTAAATTGGGGTAAATGTGTCTAATAAAAAAAAATGGTAGAAACCGGAGACGAGGCCACTCCACACACATTTGGCACAAACATCCATTTGGACTCAAGAATGACATGATTATAAGCTGGTGGTCAAAGGTCAAAGGTCAAAGATCAAGGTCACTGTGACCTAATAAAACATTTTTGGGCCATAACTCAAGAGCCTTGGGTGTCCAGTTTGAAACTGCTGATTGTAGAGATCTTCTGGGTGAAAGACGTGTGTGAAACATCATGTTTTCACAAACATGACGTAGTAGTTAGTTAGTGAAATCAGTAAAAGACGGCTGACTTTCCTAAATATTTTCTTTGTCTTTCTTTGTCTTTTATGTGACTCTGTCTCTGTTCTGGATGTTTCTTCCATTCAGTGGAGCTGGGACTGGTTCCAGCTCTGCAGCCAGCTGATCCTCCAACTCCCTGCCCACTGCTGGGTCCATCTGCTGGGCTTTTCACTCCTGCTGCCTCCAACAGACTCTGCCACCAATCTGCCGGAGAAACTGTACGAAAACGCTGCCATTTATGAAGACTATATAACCTATCACCGTGAGAATAAAAGGAGCAAAATACTGACTTTTTAAAACAAAGTGAAAAAGAAGAAAGTGATGTGATATTTGAAGACATGGAGCTGTCCATGGTGCTGAAGTTCAGACTTCTTGTGGGCCTTTAAAACAACAGGTTGACAAAAAAATAAATAGAACAAATGTCTGAAAACGCTTCAAAATATACAGTATTTATTGCAAAGTTAGGCTTTATTTGTACTTGAGTCAGACACACATTAATGGAGGATGTGTTTTTTTCACAGTAAATTCCTGCTTCTGACGTAAACCTGCAGATTTCCTCCACAATTCCAAGGAATATCTTTTTTTTTCTTTTTCCCATATAAAGTGCATTAAGTGTTTTCATATCTCAGGTGTGACTGAATAAATCCACCATACACAGGAGCAATGATGTCTTTTGAATAGCACCAGATTCATCTTTTTCAGACTCTCATTGTGAAGTCATTTCGACCGGCTTATACTCGACCCGTTCGTGTGACCTTCCTCACAGTAGAGGTGATAATAACTTCTAGGCTCCAGCGAATTCAAGCCCGGTCTCAGAAGCCCAGATAAAGTCAAATTAAGCCTCAAAGCAATTCCCGGCTCGAGGTTTCCAGTTTTTATAATTCAAGGAAAAATAACCAAATCTCTCAGACGTTATCTCGGTTATCGGCATGTGCAGCTTAATGCTTAATGAAGGTTGACTTCACAGGGAGCTTCTTTGTAACCCCGTGGTCTCTGCTTCAATATCTGTTTGAGATTTTCTTTAAAAATATACTTAAAGGCCAAATCATGTGTCTATTACTATGTAGATTACAGGTATACTCATTTTATAATAACTCTTAAGTGTTTTTCGGCAGCATCTTTCAAATTTTATAATTTCTTTATATATTAAACTACATTTATTTAAATTGAAATATTTCAATATATGTTTGTCTCTTATTTTTGTAATACTTGTTCACATTTTTAAATTAGTAGCTTCTTCTCCAGTGTTTATGTTATGTACCAAAACACCCAAAGCAGATTTCATTCTGACTCAAATATCAAATATTTGAAAAAATGTGCACGTCAATTTTGCTTTTGTTTGAGTACTTCACGAAGACTTGACATAATAGTCAAAACTTTTAGTTACTTGATCAGAATAATTCAATTTACTTGCAGTTTCCACTTAGTAGCCTATGTTACAAGGTTTTAAATTAGGAAATACATTTAATATTCAGAACTTTGACTCGCTTTCTAATAATATATTTTTGTCTTTTTAAAATTATTTAGCTTCACTCTTAATTTATTTTTCAAGTTTTGACTTCCGCATTTGACTTTAATGATTTTGATTTACCATAACGTTTTTTAAAATTTCCTAGTAACTCTTAACAAGTATTTTCTCAGCATATTTCAGATTGTCATATTTTATATTACTTTTTTCATAATTTTCATTATAACTGTATTCTAACTCTCTTGATTTTGCAATACTTGATTATTTAAATTGTTATTTATACATTTATTTTTATCTTTAGCTCACCTTGTTTAGGCTACTTTATCCAGCATTAATGGTCTTCCACACATGGACAACCAATGTAAAACCTCAATTTCTAAACTGGAGCCTTTTAGACTCTTGCTGTCGTGCAGTTTTCACACATGACCAAATAAATAAATAAACAAAAATAAATAAATAAATAAAATCACTCTGCAGGTTTCTCCCTGTAACCATAGCAACACCGGGGTATTTACACCAACATGCAGGCCCGACTGTCGCAAACTGCTCAGCAGCCAATTATGGGAAACCGTTTGAGCCGCTTCCTGCTGCAGATTCCTCCAGTCAAACGTCAAACTGGGAGCTGAAAAAAACAACACGACAGTGTGTTTGATACCAGCAGCAGGAAATATATCGAACACACTGGTTATATAACGTGATGCGGTGCTTTTAATGTGGTGAGACCTTGCAGCGTCCTCTCATTTAATCTCTAATAAGGTTCTTTTTTTTTTTTTTTTTTTTTAATAATTATGACACGATGCGCGGTGGCTCGTGCAGCTCGTTGTGGACCCGCTGCTGTTTTGTTTGGTGAGCTGGTTTTGCAGATACTGTAGTGCCAACTGTGTTTTACAGTCTGTCTGCATTGCGTCGAAACCCCCCTCCTCTCCTCTTTCTCACTCCCCTCACTCACTCACTCTCTCCTAACCCCTCCCTCCCTCACTTCACTCACTTCTTCTTTTTCCTCTCTACAGGAAATCCTGCAATATGCGTCCAAATTACCGGAGACACAGCCTCTGTCTCGTGAGTGCGGGATCTTAAACCGTTTATTTCCCCCTGCTGCATTTTTTTAACGCAGAAAAAAAAGAGAGAGGGCGACGCTTTTCTGCTGATGCTGCAGTGTCCGGTCTCCCCGCTTCTCCCCATCACACCGAGAGCTTGATTCAGCCTTATATCTTGTTTTTCCTCTCCGCCACTCTCCGCCCGCCGCCTCCTTCCTCTCCAGCATGATTTTACCAAATTGTCAGTCAGGATTTTTGCTGCGGAGCCGCGGTTCAGAAGCTTCCTCCTCCTCCTCCTCCTCCTGCGGGCTGCTCCGATCGACGCTGAAAACCTACACCAAGAGGATACGGATGTTGACCAAGACAACATAGTCTATTAATTTTTCAGAGATACTGTAAAACGATATCAGTATTAAACCCAAGTTGGGGAAAGGTGTGCACCGGTGAGGACATTGCTTCCATCTGCTGCTCTCCAGCTCAGCTCAGGTATGTTTTTATGATCTTCTTAAAGCATATATGACATATGGATGATTTATTTGTGTGTGTCAGATATGGATGTGACAGAGGGATATTTGATGTGTGAAAGGAAACTGCAGGTCCTGATGTGCGCAGAGAGGAAGCGCAGCAAACTTGAATACTGATGTATGCGGTAAAAATACAGCAAATGCAGCATGGGGTACTGTACTGTACTGCATCATGTTTTTCTCTCCTGCTGTTTGAGGACGGAGATCTCGCTTCAGCTTCTTTTTGTGAGACGAGTTTGTTTCTCTGGCAGGTGACGAAGCATCGCCGGGAGAAAGATGTTCAGCTCGGAGATGGTGATGGTGGTGATGATGATGGAGAAAGAGGCTCTGCACGGCTCGCGGCCTCAGTAGAGGCTTCCCCTACTTCGACCTGCTGTCCTTCACCTTCACGCCGCTTCCTCTTCCTGTCCTCCCCCCATCAGGAAGGATGACCGTGGTGTCCACCGAGAACATGGACGAGACCTCCACCCTGCCGGGACACCCGCAGGACCCCTACCCACCCGACGACGACCACGACGACCACGACTGTTGCGAGCGGGTGGTCATAAACATCTCAGGGCTGCGCTTTGAGACCCAGCTCAAGACGCTTGCCCAGTTCCCAGAGACTCTCCTCGGGAACCCCAAGAAGAGGATGCGCTACTTTGACCCTTTACGAAACGAGTACTTCTTTGACCGGAATCGCCCGAGTTTCGATGCCATCTTGTATTATTACCAGTCCGGGGGACGACTAAGAAGACCGGTGAACGTGCCGCTGGATATGTTCTCGGAGGAGATAAAGTTTTATGAACTTGGCGCGGAGGCCATGGAGAAGTTTCGAGAGGATGAGGGATTTATCCGCGAAGAGGAGCGGCCTCTACCGGAGAAGGAGTTCCAGCGGCAGATCTGGCTCCTCTTCGAGCACCCGGAGAGCTCGGGGCCTGCCCGGGGGATTGCCATCGTCTCAGTGATGGTTATTCTTATTTCAATAGTCATATTTTGTTTGGAGACACTACCAGAGCTGAAGGAGGATCCCAGCCAGCGGATGCGCACCATTGGGAACACCACCATGTATTACAAAGCTAATGTCCTCACAGACCCTTTCTTCGTGGTGGAGACGCTCTGCATCATCTGGTTTTCTTTTGAGTTGATAGTCCGTTTTTTTGCGTGTCCCAGCAAGGCGGCATTCTTTAAAAACATGATGAACTCGATTGACATTGTGGCTATAATCCCGTACTTCATCACACTTGGAACAGAGCTGGCTGACGACCAAGACAACAAGGAGGGGAAGGGAGGAGGCGAACAGGCCACATCTCTGGCGATTCTCAGGGTAATCCGCCTGGTGAGGGTGTTCAGGATCTTTAAGCTGTCCCGACACTCGAAGGGGCTTCAGATTTTGGGGCAAACTCTAAAGGCGAGCATGCGAGAGCTGGGCTTGCTCATTTTCTTCCTCTTCATCGGTGTGATTTTATTCTCAAGCGCTGTCTACTTTGCCGAGGCCGAGGAGAAGGAGTCGTTCTTCACCAGCATCCCGGATGCTTTCTGGTGGGCCGTGGTGTCCATGACGACCGTTGGCTATGGGGACATGTACCCCGTGACCATCGGGGGGAAGATCGTGGGCTCGCTGTGCGCCATCGCTGGAGTGTTAACCATTGCACTTCCGGTGCCCGTTATCGTCTCCAACTTCAACTACTTCTACCACCGGGAGACGGAGGGCGAGGAGCAGGCGCAGCTACTCAACGTCAGCAACCAGAACTTGGCATCGGACACCAACTCGAGCCGCCGCAGCTCCTCAGTGGTCAGCAAGTCGGAGTACATGGAGATAGACGAGGACATGAACAACAGCATCGATAACTTTAGGGAAGCAAACCTTAGGACTGCCAACTGCACGGCTCCCAGCCAGAACTGTGTGAACAAGGGGAAGCTGCTCACCGACGTGTGAGGCAGCGGCCAACGCACCAGTGTGTAAATATTGTAGAAATATCTGGATGCTTTATCTCCATTGGTGCATTTTATTCTTCTTTTGCATTGAATCATTCAAAACGTGTGTGAAGACTTAAGAGTTCAAGGCACATGTGGATTTATAAAGAGGTAGTTATCTAATGAAAACACGTTGACAGACTTGTTTGGCAATAGCACAATAGATCAGCAGGTGTCAGGGGAACATTTTTGATAAATTATTCACGTTTTAGAAAGTTGTACCAGTTTGGAAGATGCCGGTGTTTATGAAGCAGGAAAAGACAAAAAAAAGACACCTCGGAGGATGTCTCGACCTCTGCCACTTCAATTCTAACCATTCCAAGTTCACCAGTTTTTACAAGGCAGGAAGTGTCAGATAAAATACATTATGGTAGTTATAATGGAGGTGCACTATGGAAAATGTAGGAACCAGTGCAGTTTGGCCTAAATTTTAGTATCAATTGCACCAGTTTTTCTTTAAAATATACCTCTTGGAAGTTGTCAAACTCTGTGGAAGTGCAATACCAGATAAAAGGGGTGACCCTTTAAATAGTGTGTCTATTTGTTTGAATATTGATTCTTGACCAAGATATAAGCATACTGAAGGTTCAAGCTGTTAAAGCACAATGTTTTGTTACCTCTGACATCTCTGATGTGTATTTTGCAAACTTACAGCTTACTTTAGATGAATTTATGAAATGTGATGGAAAAAATCTTCTCCTGGGTTTATACACTCTAGAAATAAAGTTTCCAAAAGGGTTCATCCTGAAGGGCTGAGGTTGTACGCCAAACTATTTGCTTCTAAATAACCCTTTTTTGGAAGAAACGGTTCTTGAGGACTAAGAGTTCCTTTAAGAACTAAAACCATAGTTGGTGGGAAGAGATCTATTGATAACGTAGTCAGTTACTATTTCTAAATAACCCCTGGGTAGGTACTAGATGAAAACCCTAGAACATACATGAGTGCTTGGTAGCACCTCCAGCGTGGTTTCATGTGTGCACCTTTACAAGGTGGAATAGTTCTTAATATAACCCTGGTTCTACGTGGAACCATTCACAGACGGTTCATGGTATTACCCTTTATGTTGGGTTTTAGGCAGATCCTTCTGAAAGGGTTCAAGTTGGAACTTTAATCAAAAGGTTTTATGAGGAACCAAAAAGGGTTATCCCATGGGAACAAGTGGAAGAACCCTATATGGTTCTAGTTGGAATCTTTATTTCTAAGAGTGTACAGATTGATGCACAAGACAGAAAGATGGGAGCAAATTAAGTCATTTGAGAGCAATTAATTTCCTTCATGGCATTTTCTTTTATTTGAGTAGGAAGTTTAAATAGTATTAAAATAAAATAGAGGAAAAAACAACTAATGAAAACCAATTTAGCAAGAGAAAAAAAAACAGCGCAGTGCAAGAAATTAAGAAATTGTCTCAAATGTACTGTAATAAAAGGCAGTTGCAAACAGAAAAGTTTGAGAAAGAAAGACATTTAAAATTAAATGAAATACTAAATATATTGAGGGTATGAGGGAATTATTTACTCATACGACACATTAATTTATCCAAAAATCTCCCCGACACCTTTCAGGCTTTGTGCAAAAGACTCAACTAAAAAGATCAAAAACAAAGCCCAACTGAGATTTGAAGAACACGTCCAAGGCCGGACGTCACCTTTCGAGTGGATTACAGCTGAAGTTCGGGCGTGTTTTTCTGCGGCACATCCAGGGACATTTTGGAAAACTTGTCGCCAGATGTTGACGGATGTTTTTTCAGGCACCTTATCAGAAACAAACAGGAAGTGTGCCGAGCCTTGTGGAGGATTATCTGCACTGCTGCTGCTGCTACAGGTCGGCTGGAGGTTCCCTGTATGATGCCATGCAACACTCCTTTATATAAAAGCATGTGGAGACTCTCTTCTCTCTTATATTGGCATGCACAAGACGTTACCTCATTTTTATTTTTACTTTTTTTTTTCTTCTTCTTGGACTCTCATCTTCTCCTCCTGGATTTTTTCCCTCATTTGTTTTCACCAAAAGTGCACTGGCTATTTATTATTATTTATTTCAAAGCATTTACGTGTTGAATGTTGAAGCATTAAGGGAACAGGAACACTTCTTTTTCGAAGATCATGGCATGTCAAAATACTAAAGCATTATGGCCTAATTAGCTATGGTATAGCTACGTATACTCAATGCATGACTACAGTATTAAATTGCTTGCAGTTGTGGAGGGACCTCGGGAGCTGGGGGATGATGATGATTCTCCTCATTATTGTCAAGCTAACGACAGGATACGGTGCATGACGGAGCTAACTGCCGGAGGGGACAAACCTGCTAAAAGAAAAAAAAAAAAAACAAGGAAAAAAAATAGCAGAAGAGACATATCCAACGATCTCTTTAAAAAAATGACACTTCAGAAATAACATCCTCCTTTTTCTTTTATTTAAAGCTTCGATCTTTGACGATGGAGTGCATGGGATCATTTTTATGTGATTTGTGACCCAATTTTTTTCTCTCTTGCATTTGACTTTTAAACAGTTTGAAGAAGGAAAGCAGTAATATTTAACAAATTTCATAGATATATCTAAAATTAGTTTCTAGTGCCTTGAACCCCGTCTCATTTTAGAATTGACTAAAGTGCCTCCCGTTCCAATAGACAGCAAAGAGCTTATTATGTGCAGCTTATCCTCTCCTGCCATAAAGATGCACTACTCCCTGCACACCTGGAAAAGAAAAGGGTTATAGACTAACATGTTTCGATAAAGATATGACTATTTTCCTTATTCTGGGGCCAGATTTACAGGCCTACGCAAACTCATGTGTATCCTGGTTGATGACACACTGCTGCAGTGCACAATGATCAAGGTAGAGAAGTTAAAATATAAATTGTTTGCATGGAAATGCAAGAGAAACTATGATTTTTGACATACATCTTGAGTGTGACATGGATAAAAAGACATTACAGCATTTTTTCAACATGTTCTCAAAATTTTGGCTATTCTAACTGTGAGTCATGCTAAATGAGAAACTAAATTCAAGCTTGTCTCTGAGTCTTAACATAAATTAGTCCCTACATAAGCATCTAGCCCAGGCATGTCAAACCGCGGCGCTCCCTCTGTGCCCAGAGTATGCTCTACGCTCCAAGAATGTGACGTAATGAACACCGAGCAGTATATATATATATATATATATATATATATATATATTACAACAGCACTGATGTGATGATTTAATTGTGGCAGGATGCCACAAATACAGAGATATGAAGGAAACCATGTGTTTACTTTTGTCTGGACTCAGAGAAGAGCATTTAATACAATTTATGTCGACTGTAAGCTTATTTTGGGAACCTCTACGGGGCTTTCGTTGCTTTCTTTTGTTTCCAAAGATGGCAGGTGAAAAGTTAGCATGACCAGTTTGTCAAAATGGCCACAATTATGAGAATAAGACTTAAAAATACCACAATTCAGATGGATTGTTGTTACCTTAATATTTTGAGTATCTGGTCATAAGCAACATTAAGGCTTAGTATTTTGATTTTGTAAAAATAAATAAATAATAGAGGTAGCCTACATTTGCAGTCAGTGCCATAGCCAAGTTTTTGAATATTAAGGTCATAAGTTCGACAAGTTTTTGGGTGAACAAAAGTTTGTTTTAGCCTGGTTTGCTGCTTTCAGATGCCTTTCATAAGTCAAACTGTCAAACCCTGAGCAAACTGAAATGAGTCTTGGGAAAAAGGCAATCCTTAAAAAAAAAAAGTCTTTAAAATTTCTAATTTTCAGGTAATTTTCTTGCACTTTTTTCTGATTTCATGCTTTCTTTTCCATGTTTTGAATTAAATTAAGCCACTTTGCACTGGTTTTTAAGGGTTAAACATAGTGACAGGTTGTAAAAACCTCCCATAAAAACCTAGGGCATGACCTTATTGTCTTTTAATGGCAGCTATGTCTCTGACTGCAAAAACATCTCTAAGGACTTCAACAGATCTGCAGCACCATGAGCTCTTAGCTGCCACTGTCAGAGGCGCCCGTTCACGGCGTCCTCTGGCTGCCCAAAGCACTGCCGAAATCCTATTTCTGGGACCAAAACACGCTGCCAAAAACTAGATCTGCTCCTTTTAAAAGACAGACAATCTGTTTTTGAAAATGTGAAAATAATGAGCCTTACATGTGCACTGTTTTGTTCATTTTTAACCATCTCCGACTGCGTCTCAGCAGCAGCATTGCTATGTTTTCTGTGCATGATTGAGGCAAGCGCTGTCCAACATGTCCTCAGCGCTGGGCAATTGGTTGAGAAATTAGGGGGAAACGTGCTCAGTTGTAGATATTGCTGCAGAGAGATAAAGATAAATGCGACCACAGTGGAAGCAGTCAGTGTTTCCTCTGCAGAGCAGCCAGCATTCATGTGAACATTACCACAGGCATTAGTCACTCTGCATGCCAGCAAAATGGCGCTGCTGCTGCTGCTGCTGCTGCTGCTGCTGCTGTTGTGTGTTGTTTAGAGGAGGAAGCACATGGCTGTGTGAGGAGAAGCCTGTCTCTGCTGTGGTGTTTTCAGGAAGACAACACCAAGACTGATTAATGAATATGATGATGTTAGAAGCACCCATAAGAAAAAAAAAGTGTTGACTCAGTCTGGCTTAAATGTCACTCTGCAGTATGTGCTCAGAAGTCTGGTTTTGCAGCATAACTTTCATGATAAGTATTTTATAGCACCCTGATATATCCAGATTCTCTAAGGATAACCTCCATAAGTGTCACGAAACAAGCTGTGTCCAGGAGTCGCCTGACAGTTTATTTTTTAAAGTATTTATTCCACAGATTATTATTGAAAAAACAAAACATATTGTAGTTGATACACTAACTTGAGTTTTAGTGCAGAGAGTATGACACAGTGGCTTCATATCCAGCCAAATCACAAGAATAGATTTTAGCATTGTACATTTTCTGCAAACCACAGATATATTCAATTTGTACGATTCATATGGCAGATGTGCTGAATGGTAATATTTCTGCACATTTTCAATTTTATGTTTTTAACTGTGATTAACACGTGGTTATGTTTAGGCACAAAAAACACTAGGTTACATAGAAAAAAATACATTTGGCTAAAAAAAACCCTGTTTGGTTGCTACAAACATGGTTGGACATGTCTTAAGTCATTTCTTTTGTCAAAAACACAGTTGGACATGTTGGTGTTTAAATATCTGCTTTTGTCTTTACAAATATACTAGACATGTCACGAACTGTAAACTGAAAAATACTCGCTTTTGTTGCTAAAATCACAGATGGAAATGTCCAAAAATGCTGTTTAAAACACCCACTTTTGTCCACTGGACATGTCCTTAACTGTTGTTTAAAATATGCACTTTTTTGCTTCAAGCAAGGCTGGAAAAATCTCAAACTTTCTTTAAAAAAAAAAACACCTGCTTTTGTCACTACAGTCACAAGTTGACATGTCCTGAACTGTCCTTAAAAATAATGCAGAAATGCACAATGCCAACATTTTATTCTGGCGACTGTGCTGGAAATATTCCCATGCCACATGATCATTTTGACCTCAGGAGTTGGTGAAACTGAATGTAATGTAGCTGAAGGAATTAACCAGTTGTGTCCAAATTCAGACAAAAAAGGGCTGAATTTCTGTTAGGAAATTCAGTCTGAGGCTTCAGATGCATATTTTGTGTTTGTCTTGTGAAAATTCACTTGATTTGACAGCATCTAAAGATTGCAGAGTCACCAGAGAAAACTGGACTCTAAATGTTCGTAATTCAGTCTTCTACATTCAGTTTTCCTCATGTGAGGATGTGAAGTCGCTTAGTGTGGTTTCATACAACAGTATCACTACATATTGTTGGGTTTAGTTGGTTAATAGCTTATTGAGAGTGAAAAAGTCAAAACATTTTGACTTTTTCAAACATTTCTGCCTCTGATGTATCACAGAAAGTGACTTTCAGCGTGTGTTTTGTTGAGTGGTTGTTTGCAGGTGGAGAAACTTTGTAAGCATCGACAGTGTTATTACTTTTTGTTTGAAATCGACAGAAGCACAACAGAAATGCAACTTTTTGTCGAGCAGCTAAACAGCAGAGCCTCGTCTGAGTCAGTAGATTTTGTTACATAAGAGTCTGCAGTTTTTTTTCCCAACTAAACACTATGACAACTTGTTTATTTATATAATTATTAAAGTAAAATCAGCTGCTGTAGGATTTGGATAAAAAGCCTGCAGACTCATCGGGCAGGTTTAAAGTCTCTCCTGCACCTTGTGATGCTGAATGTCATCTGAGCTGATTCCTGTGGGACTTAAGAGCTCTGCAGATCCTCCCATACACAGCTGTTTTCACTTCTCTCACCTGATCAGCCCTCTCCTCAGGACTGTGTGGGCGTGCACACACCTGTGCTCGATTAACTAAGTTTGGTGAGTTCACATTATTTCCAGCTGAGTTCTGCCCGACTTCACTCACAGCTGACGTCCAATCAGCCATCAGAGGAAGTGAAAACACCTGTTTACTCAGATTTAGTTTCAGTGCCACCAAATCCTGAAAAAAAAAAGGAAAAAAAGTGACATCTGATACAAATATTGATCCAGTTAAGGACTTTAATTTCAAAATTTCATTTTCAGATGAACATGCAAAAATATGACGTGACATGAATTATCAGTAAATGTTGCACTTTTCACCTTCAGTTTAAATCTTTGAAACTTGAGCAAATTGGTTTGATTTTTTTTTTTTCACAACATGAGAAAAGGCAGTGAGACACTCAACAACCAAAAATGGCAAAAATTATTAGCAAGAAATTAGTAAAAAAGTGCTACAAGAAAAAAAAACAAACAAAGTAAAAAAATATACATATATACTTTTCCTCCCCTTAACATAATTTTAAATATATTGTCACAATTATATAAATATAGTTTTTTATTATTTTGTTACAATTGTAACCCCTTTTTCAAACAAATTTTAAGGTCACTGTTTTTTTTAGTAACTTCTTTGTTGCCTTTGAATAATTAATTGGAATTTCTGCAACATGTCTTGCCAAGTTGGTCATTGCATTTTCTCGCTTATTTTTGTAAGAAATCAAACCAGTTTGCACAAGTTTTAAAGGGTTAATTAGCTCGTGAAGGGCGTCTGAAGGCAGCACAAGACAACCGATTTCCAACCAGCTTTTAACGGGTTAACACAGTTTGAAATGTGCTGGTTTAGGATATTATTAGACATATATCTTTGAACACTATATTATAACAAAAAAAACCAACAAAAAAAACTGGCATTGTACATTCCTGCAAACCACATATATGTAACATAATCTGCGCTGCAGCTCTTAAGGTCCTGACAGGTTATAAACTGATTTTTATCCTGTGCATGAGCAAATTATCATCTTGTTCCAAATCGTGTCAACAAGATGATAATTTCCTTGGAAAAGATGCATTTTTAGTAAGATTTGTAAGTGTTTTTTAATTGTATGCCTCAAAGACATTATCTTGTACACTAAAAATAAGTTAACAGGATAATAGTTTGGGTGCACATGAAAATATCCACATCATAATATTTCTTTATCCTGGAGGAGATTCATCGTGTTCGGAGCTTCAGTTTTGTGCAGCAGCTGTGTGTCATTAACCGGGGCGTCAGAGGTCGTTTCAGAAACTGCTGTTGAAGGTGTGAAGAAAAACTCCCTTTAAATAACAGTGAAAATAAATAAATAAATGTTACGAAGGTGCTACATGTTAAACATGCAGTCGGTCCGAGGGAGCAAAATTACAAACTTCACAACTTTTTATTTTTAAGGATAAAATCACATTTAAAAAAAGAAAAGAGTATTTAAAATTAATAACATCAGGGTAGCTGGTAGTCTTGTGGTTTTAAATTTTGTTGTTCATATTTATAGTGTTTTTAGGCCAAAGTTTGAGACATATCTGCACCATGAAGGGACCAAATGAAGTTTTCTAATTTTTTTTTCATATCATCAGAGCAGCTGAACAGACGGATAAAAAAACAATAAAAGTCTTTTCTTGACTGTGGGTCATTATGTTTAAAAAAAAAAGTGACAGGTTTTAATCTCTTTTTGGTTTGATATGCAGTAAACACCTTCCCTGACAAAATAAAGTCCAGTTTTTATAACCCAATTTCATATGATTTACAAGCTTCAAACTGCCAAGTCCAAAAGTTAATTTACAGACGATCACGACTGATCTTCAGTGAGCTGCATATCAACAATTTCTGTCACAACAGGCTATCAAGAGAAATATTTGGGTTTAATTCTCTCATAATATTAACATAAGCCATCAATGCAGAGTTTCTCAACCCTGAGAGGACATTTGTTTGGATTTATTTATTGATTTTTGTTTGATATATTTTTACTTAAAGCAACATTAATTGATGAACTGAGGGGAATGGCATTTTGTCTTTTGTTTTGTTACTATAAAATATTGATTCGTGCAGCTTGAAACTAAAATATTGCATGGTTTCTGTCCACCGGTGCCCTGTTTTAAAACAGTTTCAAACTGTTGAATTTTAAGTTGACTCAATTTGAGAAGACATGTTAAATTATCAAAAAAAATTACCTCCACTTGTTTTCTCAAATTCAGTCAAATTAAAATTTAAAGGCAACCTGGACACTAACTTCAAGTTTATTTTACAGTGCAGATTTTGGGACCTAAAATTAAATGATTGAGCTAAAAAAAGTTCATTCTTAACATGATAGTGAGATAGTGAATAAAAGATGTTTTTTCTTTGTCCATTATAAAGTTGAGGTTTGCTAAATTTTCTAAGCTTTCATCCTGAATTATTTATTGTTAATGACAGGAAGAAAAAAACCCACAGATTTCCGACATGTAAATTAGATTTGTGATTACAAAAATAGATGAGTTGATCATTTAAAAATAGAGAGTTTCACACCATCAGGACCAGTTTGATGTCTTGAAGCTATTTTTTGCTGCTTTAAAATCCCAAAGGAACCCAGTTTATAGAGATGTATCGAACTAAAAAACAAAAAGAACAGGTTGAGAAACTCTGCATGAGTTAATGTTTCACAAGTGTTCACAGGAATGACTGCGATTTACAAAGCCATGACACGAGTGATGATGATGATGATGATGATGATGATGCACAAAGGAGCTTGAAGTAAAACATTTTTGAAGAGTAATCAATGTAAAAGTGTCATCATGTGGAGGTGAGACTGCAGAGACTGAGGTGCACAATTTTAACATTAAAATAAATTCATTCTGGTTTTATATTTTGTAGTCACACAAACATCATAACTATTAAAAAATGATTATGGTTTCTTTTTCCAGAAAAGAGTTAAATTAGGATCATTTAGTCATTTAGCGGTACAGTACGTGTGTTCCCTCGTGTTCCACAGTCATAAGCCAAAGTGTCATCCCGACCGTGACGTACCGAGACATCTTTTAAAAAATAAGATAAATAACGTACTCGTCGACCCTCCACTGGGCTGAGATCCTCCCTGAACCCTGCAGTCAGTAAGACTGCCCCATCACTTCTTTTTTTAGAGAGTTATTATTTTCCACATGGGTTCTTGCTGCAGTATGCAATGTTTGTCATTTGTTGGTGAGGCATAGTCTGTAACCTATGCAAGGTTAGTCGACATTTCATGTCCATGATCTCATCATATTACAACAGTTTCAATAAATTTTGAAAGATATGGGTGTGGCGTTTGTCCATTATTGACGTACTGTGAATTTTTCCTTGCTACTTTTTTTTAAATAAAGGATGATTTTCTTTAGACTCAAATATGGTGTGATTTAAAGATCCACTGTCTTTTGTCTCTGAGTTTCCGATTTACTATTTTTTTTTCATTATACAGCACCGGTCTACCTCAACGCTACACATACAGAAAATAAATAAAAAGACTCAAAATATTTCAATTAGAATTGAATATAGATGTGAAAATAGTCAATAAAATATAACAAACTTTATTAAGTTGAACGAAAGGAGACTATATTTACAAGAAATATATATCCAGTTACATATATAAGCCCAATCCCTAAATGTGGGACACTTTTTAACCTAAATTCAATTGATTACAGCACAAAGACAAGATATTTTAATGTTTAAACCAATACATTTGCAATAATATAAGCATAAATGTAAATATAAGTGTTTTGAATGATAGTGTCAATAGAAAACTTTGGCATTAAAGTTTGAGTTTTTGCAACTTTTGGGGGTTAACATTATTTTATTTCCCAGCTTCCCCATCATATTAATCACACGAGGTCGACACAAGATGAACATAAGCAAAGTCAGCTGTGGGAACAAACATGTTGGAGTACAAACAGCAGAACGTTTGGATGTGACCTCTCTAAAATAGTCCGGCATGTGAAGCAGCTCAGAGTGTCAGAACACAGTGAACCTTAACAACGTGAACAGAGACAGAAAGAGAAAGAGAAAGAGAAAGAGAAAGAGAAAGAGAAGGGTTAACATCCAACCCTGGAGCAGTTAAAGGACCGACACCAATTATTTAATGATGAGTCAGCTGGGAAAGTAAACATTATACAATAAGTACAATTATTGTGTGAAGACTTTGTTAAATATAAATAGGGAAAAAAGAGAGTAAGAAAAGGGAAAGTAAAGGAAGCAAAATATAACAAAACAAAAGGAAAAGAAGAGGGAAGTTCCTAAGAGAACAGACAAGAAAAGAACCAAAAAATGAAAAGTTGAGATAAGGTAAAGAAAATGGTGGAAGATGGAAGTTAATGGAAAGGTTATAGAGTGAAAGAAAACCTGGTAGAGAAAGGTTAGTTTACTACGACCCAAGGATGGATAGATGGTTCAAACAAACACAGGACTGTGACCCTGAAACTGCTGTTTGTCTCCCGAGTGACACCAAAAGTCAAAGCTGAAGTCACATTGTGAGGTAACATACATAACATGAGGTAACTTACGTATGTCACTTATATTTCAAAACACAAGTGCTTAAAAAAAAAACAACCAAACCACATAGTTTTGGTGCTTAAGTGCATTAACAACGTTAACGTGTTTAAAACTGTGAATGTGAGTATGCGCACCTGTAGCTGTCCAACAGTTGTTTTCTCAAACTTGTCTACTGCGGACAAGTTTATCTTTCAAATTTGTCTTTAATCATGGTACCTTACCTCATATACAACAGAGTCTCTTCCTTAAATTCCTCCAACGATAAATTCTCTGGCCTTTACCAACAAAAGCAGAATCATCTCTTTTTTTGGCATCTTTGTGTAAATGACCCGTCTACTTCACCCTTGATGTTTGTTTACTTCTAGTTTTGTGATAACCAAATCATAGAAAAGACATCAACACGCCCACTCAGACAATTATCAACTCTATGACATGTTCTCATCTCAAGTCTTCACATATTGCCGCTTTGCAATGGATTTCCGTGTCTGCGTATTACATTTAAGGTATCCTTCTGCGTATACTGTTGACGTTCTGGGATGCCACTACTGTGATGGCAACAAAAGCACGTGGTGGGATTATGCTGCATGGGGTTATGTTTAAGCAACAAAAACACATAGCAACTGATCCCGGGACGTCAACAAAAGCACATGCTGGTAAAGAAAGTTAAAATTAGGCAAAAAGGAACGTGGTAAGGTGTAGAAAAAAAAACATCACATTCAGACTGGAAGCGAACAGCTACTGCATGAAAGTCCAGAGTCTAGTTTGTTCGATCCAACCGCCACTCCAGGCCGCCCACCTTCGTGCCCTTTATATTACATAGTTACCGCCAATGTTTCAACCTGATGTCCAGCGGCACATCATGTGGACGCGACAGGTGGGCTTACGCTGCCCATCGACGTATTACAGTGCTGGTGTATAATACAGCAACGCTTTTAGCGTCGGGATCTTACGCCGAAATCACTGAAAAAGTGATGATATTTGATAACCTCAGAATGAGAATGGGCTGTCTATTCATACATATGCTCAATCGAACTTTGCAATAAGGGTTTGCAGGGTAGGCTTGTCCAATTAATGTCCAATTCAACTGATTTGGACAATTGCGTTTTTACATCCAGTTGCCCCATATAATATCTAGATAATGCACTATCTGTGTGAAAGGGGCCGTTTTGGTATAAAGTTGTGTTGAAAAGGAAAAGGACAGAAAACACAGGGCGTTAAGTGAAGGAATCAAAGTAAAAGCACAGACTGAATAAATTTGGGCTGCAGTATAGACTGTATAAACTCTGCTCATGTGGAGCTGCTCTGTGGGCTGCAGTGAACCATCTGAGTCAGAGAGGAGAGCTATTCTTACTGAGCTAAGAATACGACTCGTCTGTAACAGCTCCAACAACACACGACCACAACCACACCGAGCTGCACGCTGAGGGCCCTCATGCTGCATTATAACGGTACATTATAACCTCAGAGCGTCCTCTAAAACATTTCCATACGAACTAATGTACACTCGGATCATCTCTACAGCCAGCTGATGTAACATAGTGACTAAAAACATGAGAAGTACGCACAATGAGCTTTCACTGCAGAGGGTACCTGCCTCTATTTTTATTCTGATCAAAAACTGCCACAAAGGTGCTGCATGCAAAATATGAACACAATATCTGCACAAGTAATTTCATAAAAACTGCTAATTTAATGGCTTACAAGCTTACAATTATTTCACTAGCAGCTGCAACCCGTAGTCATTCCCAGAGCCTCAAATATGGTAGTTTGTTCATCATTGACTTCGGATAGGGAAGATTCACATCTGGTCCAGTCACAGGAGCCAGATTTCTCCCAGATTCTGAAAAGCCATTTTTCATGGCAGTATGTCAGTTTATTACGTGGTAGTGCAGCACTTGTTGCAGCAGATTGATATGCAGGCGGGCAGAGTTAGTTTATAATGCAGCCGGACGGCACCTGTCATGTAATGTGATACACCACTGGACACCATTAGCCTGAAACGCTGCCAGTAACAACGTAATATAAGGAACTGGAAAGTCCGGGGACTGGATGGGTCCAACAAACCCAATACTTTCACCTGGGAGCCCGCTGTTCGCTTCCCGTATGAATGTTGAGCCAAACCATCATGTTTTTTTCTAAACCTAACCTTGTACTTGTGTTGCACAAGGAAATAAACATAAATATGAAGGGCTTTACTGACACTGTAAATTTATTTTGAGAAAGACAATATTTATCTAATGAGTAGAAACTGTACATTTCTTGAGTATCATATGTAGACGTAAACGGCACTGAGCAGCTGCCGATATTTGATGAGTTGGGATGATATGTTGGGAAAAAATGATAGCATACCAGAGCAGACTTTGAAAGAAGTCAAACAAAGACTAAACAAAGCATTTTTGTTGTGCACGCATGTGTACATTTTCTTCACGTACATTATTTGGCTCATAACTTGACGCATAATATTGTTTTAAAAATGATTTTATTGCTTACGCTCAGTGTTTGATTACATCTAGTGGCACAATGGTAATGGTTTGAACTTCTTTGAACGCAGTTTTAATGATATAACATTAATTTTTATAGCTGTAGGGTGTAATTTAACAGTTTTCCCCGGCATCTAGTTTTTGTGCTTAGCTTCGACAAACGCAAAAAAAAAAAAAGAAACAAAGAAAAATCCCATAAATGAGGCTCTGCAGAGGGACAACCGTTACTCATCCTCTCCATGTCTCCGCTAGATGTTAAATCCTGTTGGTTTTTCCTGACACTAATTCCTACACTTTTTGTATAAAATGCAGTTTTTTTGTTGTTGCATGAATCATACTGAGACCACTGCGGCATACAGTAAACGGTTGTGTGTTCAAATAGAGAAGGGTTGTTTCTGTATATATATATGGAGACAGAGAGAGGGAGCCTGGGGCAGAGTGCATGTTAGGTTAGTGTGGGTGGATGCAGAGGGAGATCCAGAGGAGAAACAGCAGAAACAAAGACAAATAAAAGGAAACAGGGAAAAGGAGGAGGAGACTACCCGATACTGAGACGTTTGCTATTTGAGGAAAAAGAGAAAGATGGCGATGCAGGGATGGCAAAAAATGAAGGTTAGAGAGGAACAGAAAATGTTCAGTGTGGATGCTGGAAACTGGATATCAAACCAGACTGTGTTACAGGTATTTATTGGGCTATAAGGATTTTTGTATCCGTGCTGCTCTGACATGCTAAGGTGAATGTTTTTAAATGGATGCACGTTAATGTTGAATCAAAGTTCACAAGTTTGAGTTTCTATTTTGAATATGTGGTCAGTGTAAGGTTTTATATTTGTAAAACTTTACTCGAGAAAAGTGATTTTAAAATCTGTGACAATTTTAAGTTTATGAGCCGAGCAGGAACTTGCCAGCGGGAGAAACGCTGCTGCATGTATTTAGTGGGACACATATTATGGCAGTAAACCTGGAGGCTAGAAACTTTTTTTGGCATATATCCCAGGAGAGCAGCTCCATTGGACTGAATAGGCGCCATCACAGGGTCCGTTATCCACTTATCATTATACATCGGTGGTAGTTACAAGCATCACTTTCAAGACCAAGGGTTAGTATATTATTGGCTAACTGCACTGGTTTGTGAGGTTGCAGGTTAAATTAGAAAAAATCAAGTCAATTTTATTAATAAAGTCCTCTATCACAAATCACAGTTTGCCTTTACAGCAGCCTGTCCTTGGACCCTCACAGCAGATAAGGAAAAACTCTTCACAAAAAACCTCTAATGGGGGTAAAATGGTTGAAACCTCAGGAAGAGCAACTGAGGAGGGATCCCTCTTTCAGGATGGACAGATATGCAAAAGATGCAATTACTGACGGCAAGATACACTGTGAGAAAGTCAACATGAGGCCAACGTTACCCAAAGTGTTGATACGATTGCCAAACCATTCATCAGTTTCTAGATAGATAGATGGATGTAGATGGACGGATGGATGGATGGATGGATAGAAAGCCCCTCTATCTCCAGTTGTGTAACCTCCACCGGAGCAGAGTGCTGAGCTGCAGGCCGAGCTCTGCTCAATTATTGAGAGCCGCTCAGTCTCTCCATTGTTTGGTTGGAAATCTGCCAGCAGGCTGATCTCACTGAAACCTGAATCGCTGTAAATGTACAGAGTTCCTCCACTACTGCCTGGATTTGGGAAAACTCTTGTTTTATGACAAAGAAGCGAATAGCCAAGAAATTCTCTTTGAGTATCTATCTATTTAAGTATCTCTATTGAGTATCCCTAGGCCAGAGTCATTTAGGCCATTTCTCGTATTGTAGGATGTTTCTCAGATTTTCGAACATTACCCAGATTTTAAGAAAATTTCTAGGATTTCAGGACGTATATCTGGTCGACACACTTGATTCCTCCAATCAGAAAGCTGCAAAAAGTGGGGAGACTGAAAGCAGCTCTACAAGAAAATCAAGAACCTCCTCATGCTATAGTCCTGTTCAATTTTAACAATAAATGCTTCAATTTTTAGGCAGATGACACCATTATCTATTGCTCAACCCCCTCTGTAGTACAAACTCTGCTTGCTGTTTATTGTTGTAACAATGTTTATGCCCTTTGAAACAGGTTGTTATTTTTATGATGTGAGATAAATTTCACATTAAAATTAGTTGTGTTTTCCCAGATGATGCCAACAATGTTATCTAAAACAAATGAGAAAACTTATTCTTTAATTTGCAGTTTGCCACAGAAATGCAACTGAGCTCTAGACCAGAATACAATAAATCCTGTGCAGGGCGGCGGAGCTCAGCTGAAAATCACTGACCTTGGAAAGCTGATGTATAATGTGGGTGCACTGTTGGCACAAGCTGCAAACACCCACTCAAATCCACCCACATGCATCGTCTCTTTCTCTCTTATGCAGACATACAGACATGGCTAACCTAATAGCCTGGCTGTCTCCTCGAGTTTCATTTTCCACTGAAGCGTTCCAGCTCTTACCTGAGCCGCCATCAATCTATTCAGGCAGAGAGGAGGAGAGCCGGGGGCGGCCGAGCCGAGCCGAGCCGAGCCGAGCCGAGCGTCTCCTTCAACACAAAACTCCAGACAGCCTGACAACAAACAGTTGGCTCATTGGGTTTCGTCTCTTCCTCTGTCTGCTGACACAGAGCTCTGAGTGCCAAAACCAGCGCCCATATGGGCTCACAATGTGAAGTAAGACAGCATGAAGAGACCTGAGCCTGCATTACCTCTGCTGTTTACTCTGCATCACAAAAATTAATCAGTGGGGGAATCTTACAAAGGTACATTCAAGTACCGCACATAAAGGTACAACATGTAACATTTCTGCATTAAAATGTCTAAAAACGACTCGACCTGTGTTATATATTCTATAAACTCTACTTACCAACATCTTCAGAGTCTATCTTTAGTTATTATTTGGCAGTATAATAAAGATTGACGGCATGAGAGCTCTTCAAAGTGAAGCCAAAACATCTTGATCGCTCCCTGGTGTCTGGCTGCAGTACAGGTCATAAAGGCCGCCCCTCCATGTTAGTGAATGAGACTCAAGATACACATCAAATAAATTCTCCCAAAGCCATTTTCTGTCATTTTGGGTAGTTTTTATTACCCCGATGTTTGTTCAAATGTTCTTTTTTTTTTAATATTATGCACATTTTTATCGTTTTGCACACAAAATGTGCTTTTCAAAATCAAGCAGTAAAATATTATACATCAATATTGTTCTCTACTTTCCTTGAGTTTTTGTCAAAAAAATTGAATCATTGTCAACATACCACATGCAAAATAGATTTTGTTTTTCCCTTTTATTATTAATATGATATGTGATATGATTTGTTTTTTATACCTATTCAGTGAAATCCGTGTATCTCCAGATGTGTTGTTTTTTTTTTTTTTGTGAAGCCCTTTCAGAAGCTTCCACACTTTGTGCGGACCTCTAGATCTCCGTCGACCCGGGCAACGCGGTGGAAGGAGCTGCTCTGGTGTCCTGTTCCCATCTTGTATCATATTAGGTTATAAAATATTCACATCTGCACTTTCTTGAGTGGGCTGCCTCTACTGTACGAGCTGTAAGAGGAGAAGAGGCTACAGTGTCAAAACTTCACTGAACTTCATGTGGTGTTCATACTGCGACTTATATGGAGCCTTTTAGCCTCTTTTAGCTCGTTTTTTTCTCTTTTTAGGCACATTTTTGCCTGCTTTGCTTTCTGTCTTTGGTAAAGGCACATTACTCAAGCTGCAAACAGTAAACAGACACAGTTAGACTCCACCTAGTGAATGTAGTGGAGAATTTAGCTGATTAAGAGACAGATGTTTCCCTCAAGAGTTGGTGGAGACCAAAACAGAGCAAAAACAGAGTGAAGTGTGAGTTTGTTTAGGAGTTTCCTGTCTCAAAGTGATGGAAAAGTTGATTTAGTTAAGACATTCTAGCAGGTGCCACTCATTTGGGAGATTCACATGATACAGCAGCCCCGAGAAGAGGTGCAATCAGGCAGTGAAAGTGAAAACACCCGAGCAAGAAGAAATGATGCAAACATTTCAAAGAAATTTGTAAAATAAATAAATAATATGAAAAGGAAATAAAAAGGCAAACAAGACTTGGAAAAAGTAACAATAATTTTGTAGCATAATTTTAAATATGCAATTATTGGGATTTTAAATAGTGTTTTCCCTAGCTTTTTTCTCTTTTTTCCCCTTGACATTTTCCATGGCTTTTTTTTTTACTTATTGGAAAAAAATTGGACCGATTTGCTTACGGTCACTCAAGGTTTCAAAGGTTAATACAAAAATAAAAAGCAGACACATGAATAAAATCGCCCATTATACAAGATAAAGGTACTTATTCTGAGTCTTAATAAGAAAAGTTAAAAGGTTAAATTGTCTGACACAGAGTGGCTTGTTGGCACACTGGTGGCTGAGGTTTGTTGGTGTGTGTGTGTGTGTGTGTGTGTGTGTGTGTGTGTGTGTGTGTGTGTGTGTGTGTGTGTGTGTGTGTGTGTGTGTGTGTGTGTGTGTGTGTCAGTAGTTAGCTTGTCAGTCGGACTCAGCAGTAGCAGCTCATCATCACCTGCCCCGGCATGTGATCTTTACATGTCTCTGCAGGAACATGCCCCGCTAACTTTTTCCATCGGTCTGATCTTTACGAGCCTCTGTCTCTCTCTCCGTGCACCTGTCAGCCATGAAGGGACGCCTGGACCGTCTCCGCCTCCTCCTGTGAGAGACCCAACACCCTCCACTTATTCACACCATCTTTTCTTGTTGATTAGTACATTGGCTTTGTGATTTAAAATGCATATTTTGTGAAATGAACAATAAAGAGGTTCCTTTATTTGTTAACGTTGAGCTCTTGGCTGCAGTTACATGCACACCAGTGTGTTATTCCACATATGACAATATTATAAATTTGATGTGGGTCATATAAACAGCATATTCTATTTAGTTACTCTAAATTAGGCTGTTATCCAAGTTCTGCATTTCTCTATTAAGACATGTGCAATTCACAGGTATTATTCTGCTTTTAGGATTATTATTTAGACCTGTAAACAACCAGTTCAGAATATGTGTTTCAGCTGTGTTTTTTTGTTTGTGACACATGACCTCCAGTCTGTTTATGGTGGGCTCTGCATGTTGTCATGGATACAGTGTACAAAAAGCAACTAGACAACAGTTGATGCAGAAAGGTCCACATTTGTGGTCAGAAGGAGAAACACACCTGCTTTTAAACTTTATAAAGGACTTGGATATCAGCAGGTTTTTGGATTTGCACAAATATCGCAGCACCGACCTTTTCAAGAAGGTGAAAGAGAGAGTCCAAGAAGTCTGCCGCTAGTAAGAAACTGTGAAAAAAAAATCCTGTTTTGATGCAAAAAAGCAAAATCCCATGGTCATGGGTTTGAACAGTGGAAAGATCATTAGAGGAATATGTGATGGACAGAGAGAAATCTTGCGCAGATTATTTTCAACATATCGTCATGTTTTCCAAATCGAGCGGCGCCGCTCTCGTTTCATACTTTGCACTTGTGTTCCTGTCTTCCTCCTGGATAAATATTTGTCTGGCGTGGCCTTAAAATAGCACCGCAAATGACACATTTTTACATTACCGCTGGTGATAAGCATGATGGGCTGTCAATGGGTCGCCTTAACGAAATGTAGCATCCCAAATCCCCTCTCAGCTGCACTAATCTGATGTGAGAAGAGGGAGGACGGGGGAAGGGAGGGGGCTGTTAACCCAAAGACCGACCACTGAGTGAACTCTGCTGATGTAACCTGCAGAGAGGAAACTAGGCTCAGACGAACCACCAAAACTGAGGGAGCTGTCTAATATCCCTAAAATTAGCTCTTGAACCAGCTTAGTTTGGGATTCTGGGAACCTTAATGATGAACCAGCCTGTTTTTCCACGGGTAGCTGTAATTAAGGATCTGTCATCTACTGAAGGTATTGCATAACGGAAGTAAACAGTGGTTGTAAAATTGCAAATTGGGTTGTTCACATGTGAACTTTTGTTCTGTTTTATAGATATTTGTTTTTACCCCCAAACAAGCATTCCTATTAATGAGACAGCTGCACCTTTTTTTGAAAGGTGCAAGAAAAAACTGAAAACCAGCTTTTTAGGTTCTGGTTTAGGTGTTTGTTTTCCATCTAAATTTGATTTTTTTTCCTAAACTTTACCATGTAACTCCTTTCCTTAATCCCTAACTATCTGTGCCAGCGTGTGTTTATTGACATCCTGGTGTTGGGTGTCATTTGCTTTTGTTGCCTAAACAAATGCAGCGTAATCCCACTATGTGCTTGTATTGACATCATGGCAGCGCCAAGCTAGAGCGTCCACTGAAGACGCAGAGGGATACCTAGAGCGTAATATGTAGACGCAAGTCCATTGCAAAGCAGCAATAAGTGATGAACATGTTGTATCGTATTGTAAAAAATAACTCCTAATTGAAGTCCAATGTGCAAAGTCTCGCGTTGTGTCCGGCAGCCAGAGGTTGTCTCACCTCGGAGTACTCGTCTGGTTTCACACCCCGGCAGGGATCGACTCTGTCAGCCGCCCGCTGGCCGCTGGCATGTGGACAACAAGAGTAAATGATTGATACCAAACAAAGCTCTCTGAAGCAGGCCTCTGAATGATGGATGAAACAGAGCTGCAGTCAACACACAGAGAGAACGCTTCAGTTACAAGGTGCAAAGTGCAAAACCCAACAGCTGATTTGTCACCTGAGACTGTTTGTGTGTGTTTGTGTGTGTCTGTGTGTTAAAGTAAGCAGGACAACAAAACCAAGAGCCACTTACCGAGCCGGACCGAGCTCTGACAGACACAAACAGCTGCCACAAACACACTCTGGCCCCAATACAACATCATTTGACCCTCAGTGAAATGGAAAATTAGCGTTTGTATACTTCACAAAATGATGGGAGCTTATTTACATTACAATAAAAAATGGTGCCATCCCATAATGTAAAACAAATTGTGGTGATTTGGGTGTCTTACTGAAGTATGGGATAAATGACTGTAGGAGAAATGGGCTTTGGTCCAACAGAACAGTTTTTAGATCTAATGTGGTTTTGGAAATGTGATCCATCGAAACAATGGGGATTTCTCATAAAAACAACACGTAGAAATGAGGCTTTAGTGGGTTCAAAAGACATTCATAGTGTCCCCCCAACACTGAAAAAAGTAGTCATTCCAGATCAAACATTGTTCAAAAATTCAAATTGATCAGATAATCCATAGCTCCAACATTGATCCAAAATTTCCACCTGTGCACAAGATAAATCAAAACCAGCTGATTAGATATTCATGATCTATTGATCTGCTCTTTGGAGGATGAACCTTTGAAACGTTATTGAAAACATGACCTTTCCTCCAGCTTAAGTCATATAACCATAACGTGTCGGTATGAAGGAACTGGAATTAGCCTCATGGAAAGAACAGACGGATCAGACGTAAACACGGCAGCAGATTTTATGATGCTGTTTAAATCTCTGTGGATGATGTCGCCGTGCTGCAAACACCACATCGTACAGTTATTTATAAAGTTATTTCTGTCAAAACTGGCAGGAATAAAAGGTGAAGTCACTGTGTGAGTAATTCAAGAACACACTGCTGCTGCTGTTGACGCCCGGAGCGGCGGCTCTCTCTTAAAGACCACGTTATGAAAACTTGAAGTACACTCAGCTGCGTGAGCGTGCACCTCTTCCTCCGGCCAGCCTTTGCATCATTTACATAACCCTGCCCCTTACCCTTTGTTGTGTGTGTGTTTTTCTTCCTGTCTCTGGTTTGTTTTCATTGCTGTCGTCACACACAGGCTAACTGCCCTGCAGCGAGGCCTTCCACAGGACGGGACGACGCGTCTTTAACACACACTGACAGCGGATACTGGCTTTCTGCTTGTGTACATGCACATACTGTAAGGATTCGACTGCCTTTTAAGGCCGGAGACAGAACTCTAAAAATAGCTAGCTGTGAATAATACGTCAAAACAATAGTCTTCAGGACAAAAGGACAGTTTGGAGAATCGTCTTCAGAGGACGGACGAGCCGAACGGACTGGTGTCAGCTTAATGTCAGTCAGTGAGTCTTTAGAGGAAGGTCGGCATGTGGAGATGCTGCTTCACTCAGAGAAGGAACGAGAAATCCTGCACACTCGTAGTCACTTAAATTACAGAGGGGCTTTATTGGCACCGATTTATGTCGACACATACAGCGAGTATGTCTGGCTCTCAGCGGCTACAGAAAATATACACACAGTGCCGAGTAGAGCTGGAACAATTAGTCAATCACTGGAAAAAATTAAAAAGCATACATCTTGAAATTTTTTTTCAAAAATAGATTTTTCAGTCATTTTAAAACAAACACAAAAAACATACTAATCATTCTAGTGTTACAGTTTCTCAAATGTGAGGATTTTTTTCAATTTTACTTTATTAATTCATCTTTTAACTGAATATCTTTAGTTTCTAGACATTTTATAGACCAACGCAACTCAACTAAAAAACCTAAAACTAAAAATTCAGAGAAGATAATGGTTATTAGCCGCCAAAAACAGAAAGAAATTTTAAAAAGTAAAACAAATTTTTATATAATAAATAAAGATAAACAATGCTTACATAAACAACGCAGCTACATGCAAAACATCCTAATCACAATTATCAAAATATGGCGCTTGCCATATTGCCTTCGCCATCATTATAGCGCAGCTGGGAGCACCATAGACATTCAAAACAATGGATATAGTGGTCTATAAAGAGTGCACAGGTCCAGTTAGGTAGATGGGTCAAACAGGCACAGGACTTTGACCCAGGAGACAGGTGTTCATGTCCTGTACATACCGTAATATGGCAAACTGAGGTGGTAGCATGTTAGCATTGTCATTGCATGTTAGCAGACTGATGTTAGCATTTAGCTCAAAGCACCACTGTGACTAACCACAGCTGCAAAGTCTTTTTCTAATATTAGCAGGTTTGGCTGTTACAGATTTGCTCAAAACCATAATATGGTGGTCATCTGAAACGTTTTTGCTTCCTTTTCAGTTTACAGACTTTAAGTTGTACTGCAGTTAAAAGAACTTTCTGCCACAAAATAAGTCCCACAGAAACTTTCCTGCATGCATACAGGAAGACAAAGTGGCTGAATTTTGTTAGTCTCAGACAAATTTACTGCATTTTTTGTTATTTCACAAAATAACATTAACAGTAGGCCCACATGTTGTTTTCATAATTGTCATATCAATTGTCAATTCATTTATTTGACATATTTAACACATTTACAGCTCTACAGTCCACATGTCCTCTGTTCTGATGTCTCATTTATCACCAAGTCTTTTTATAAACGCCAGTCTCTGCTGGTTACTTCTGCAGCCGGCAGCTTCTTCACAGCTTGTGGGAGTTTTGTCAGTTTTTCTGGGTCACCGCCGACTCCCAGGCTGTGGATCAGGTCATAACCTAAAATTCGCCAAACCCCTCTGCAGGGACGGCTTGGTTTTAACTACAGAGCGACGGGGTGGAGACACAGAGGACGGTTTGTGTCAGCTGAGTCCTTGTTGAGCTAATTAAAGTTACAGGCTGTTCTCATGCACCCTTTATATGTTTTCCTATGAAAAGTAATGCACCAAAATTCAAACACGTAATCATGAGCCAGTTTTTTCCACATACCCCATCTAACAGCAGCGTTTTAACTTGATGTCATCAAGCGGCGTATCATGCAGACGCAACAGGTTCCATCTGGCCAAATTCTCAACTTTACACCACCTGTCTGCATGTCATGCTGCCACGGCAGGTGCCATCCGGCCGTCCAACGGCATATTAACACACCACCAACGGTTCTGTACAGCTGCATTCTCAGCTGACGCCATTCAGCGGCGTATCATGCAGACACAAAAAGTGGCTCGGCTTCAGGATCTCATGCTGAAAGCACTGCAAAGGTGGAGGTATTTGACGACTTTGAAATGAAACAGGCAGGTATAAATGAGCTTTAAGATGAACATTTTTCACACCTGCAAACATACAGTTTGAAAATTCCTTCATTTTTATCTGATTTTGTAGAAAATGACAAACATAAGGATTTCACCCCCAAAATGTTAAACTGCTCCTTCAAAAATAAAAAAATACAATATATATTTTTGGTCCATTTTATGTGCAACATACAAAGTGTGCGAAACGTTATGTCTCATCTGAAGCAAAGTGTAACAGCCTGAATCCGTTAATGATAATCCTCCCTTATAACAGCAGACTGTGGCTGCCATGGACATGATTGGCATTTATGAGGGAGAAATGAGAGACACTTTCACTGCACGTAAGAGAGAGAGAGACACACACACACACACACACACACACACACACACACACACACACACACTTCTCCCCTGCCAAAACCCTGATGTCATCCTAAAGTCCTCCGGCTCCACCTTGTGGCTCCACAGCACCACTACAGCTCAAAAAACCAAAACAAACACAACATTACAGAGTACACACATCCCCATATTCAATACACAATCCATCACATCACCGTGGGAGGGGATGCTGGGCTCGCATGGAGACGAGCCCTGGCAACAGGCGAATACTACCGTGCGTCACCATGGTAACCTGTGAAGTGGTGAGAAGGGAGGAGAGGAGGAGATGTCAAAAACTGAGGGAGGAAAAATATGAATGTTGAAACATGAGAGGGGACATAAAATAACAAATAAGTGCCTCAGAGGAAATGAGACATGATGTGATATATTCCCTAAGGTTTGATGTTTTTATTGATTTAATGATTAGATAACAAAATAAAATAAAATAAATCGCCCCGTCTTGAGAAATAAGGCCAAGAAAGCCTCCAGGACACATTTCTACCGTTTTACTTAAATTGCCGTATTCTGTCTTTTTTTTTTTTTTTTTAAACTGAGTCACATCCCTGATGTGTGACCAGTTTAATGAGAGATAAAGTAGGACAGCCTCTTCCTGCTGGGCACTTCTCAGACAAATCCAGCTCCCTCCCACAACGCCGGTAAATAACAAACAAACAGGGGAGCACAGGAGAGGAGACTGTCGGCGACATGTCGGACTCAAACAGCACAAACGTTTATTCATCAAAAATCTCAGATCATTCTGTCAGTTTCTGACTCTCCGGATTATTATACTTAAAATACACCATTCATTTATGCACTCTGGTCTTGAGCAAATCATGTCATATTCACAGGTTATTTTTGAGCCAAAAGCATTTTAACAACAGAGTGGTACGGTCTTAGATTGTTACAGCTGATAGTTAAAACAGTAACAATATTAATAATATTGAAAAGGCTAATAAACTTAACTAATTTTTTTTTAAATGCAGAAAAAAATCAAAGAAATTAGTAGATTTATAAAAAATTATTTTAAATTTGAAAAATGTCTAAAAAACTTTATTTTCTAGATAATATACTTGTTTGTTTTTTTTGTTTTTTTCAGCAGCTAATGCTATCCTGCAGCCTCCAGCCTGCAGCAGATATGATGAACGGAAAAAAGACTTTTCCCTTTTTTCTAACTTTACTAAGAAACTTTTAGTGTTCATCTGACTCAAGTGAAGCACCGAAAGTTTTATACCACTTTTCACTCACATATTGTCAGGAATTTATCACTTTAAAATCACAGGGAGATTCTTCAAACTGAATATGAAAGTTGCAGTTGCGGAAATGTTTGTTAATGAGACCTCGGGGGTAGTTTGTGTCATCCTCGTTAGAGCAGAGGATCAGCAGAAAATCACAAAAACCGCACAAATCCGATCTGACGGACTGTGACACAAAAATCAGGAGCTCAAACGCAAAAATCATTGCAGACGTACGAAATTAACAAATGTGTTTGCGTCACTAAGAGGAGAGCATGTGAAGGAGAGGGGGAGTTGACTGTCCTGCTGCAGACACTTTAACAGCGTTTTAAAGTGATGCATGATGGGCAGCAAGTGTGACAGCAAACATGGCGGTTTAAAGTGAAGCGATGGTCAAAGTCCCCCGAGGTTTCACAGATGCTGTCTGATGTGAAAAAGGGCTCCGAAATTATATAATGACCTCTGAATGCAGACTGAAGGCTGAAGGCACAGTAAGAAGCATAGTAGGGCAAACCTGTGTGTGTGTTTAATCTGCATGTGTGTGTGTGCGCTTAATCTGTGTGTGCGTGCGTGTGTGTGTGTGTGTGTGTGTGTTTTGTTTGGGAATTCAATGTGCAGGACGATGTTCCCTCATGCTGAAAAAATCTGTCCTTCCTTTTCTTGTTTCTCTCCTGGGGTGTGTGTTTACATATATCTGAGCGTGTGTGTGTGTGTGTGTGTGTGTGTGTGCTTTTTAATGTGTTTTTAAATGTGTGTGTGTGTGTGTGTGTGTGTGTGTGTGTGTTTGTGTGTGTGTTGCAGCTCTCTGTGGGCTCTGAAGGCATCTGGTTCAGTCTAAACAGACGCTGCAGAGTCATGTTCACATATTCAGATCTTTATATATTTGTGTAGCTTCGGAGATTCGTATGTTCATGTTTTCAGGAACATGTTGTAAAATAATAATTACTTTGTATAATAAAAGGGGTTCCTTTGACATTTTTCAACTTGGACTCTCTTGTGTTTATCTCTTCGTGACTAAAGGGAACAACACTAAAAGTGTTTGTTTTTGCCACTGGCAGGCTCAGATTAGGGCTGCACGATTCATGCTAAAATGTGAATCACAATTTTTCACCCTAAGAATTGAGATTCTCTCGCAGTATTTTTAGTTTTTCAACGAAAACGCATCTCGTAAAACAGGGTTTTACACAGAAGACAAAAGGCAGGTTTCCATTAACCCTCGAATAGCTGTTACTGTATCACATAACTTCAAAAGTTGAGCGGGTCATCTGGATGTTTTGAATCCACAATTTCTCTGTGAAGTTTTGGACTATCACCTCCCAGAAATCCCTCACACGAGGCCGCTCCCACGTTTAAGGGGCTTGCCTTTCCGTTATCGCTTGCATAACATGCCTATCACACCTTTGATTAGAAATAATGGCGGCCAGTGCGGTGGCTGCAGTAGAAGTAAAGCTGCTAATGTTTTGAACATCCATCGCCATGGTTACTGTAATGTTATTGTCAGAGTAGAAGTCGCAGAACATCACTAAATGGAAACAGTCACCTTGCAATCGTGTTTTTTTTTTTTCATTTTGAATTATCACTTAAGTTTAATACAAATCTGCAATGGAAACAGATCGTTATCATAAGTGTCTGACAACATTATGAAAAGGATCCCAACAGGGACAGACTTTTCTGTTAAAGAGTAAGATCCTTTTCTTTAATTTAAGGTGAACTAGCCCTGAAATTCCAATCGCCAAACCTGCCAGGCTCCATTATAGTAAACAGTAACTCTAGTGTGTATAGATCCAGCATGTTTTCACATCTAATTAAGAACTTATTTCAATAAAACCAGAGTCTGATACTGTTGTGTTACAAGTCATCATGCCTCGTTTACTAACGCGACGCCGGCATGCTGTCTAAGGGGCTGTTTACACGGCAACAGTTCTCGCATGATCACACGACAAAGGCATTTTGGGGACCTGAAAACACAAACTTTTGAAACCAGGTTCCAGAGTGTAATCTTTTGAAAATGAAACCCCTTCTGTTGCTGCGTAAACTGTGTACAGATGAGAACGGTGACGTCATGGACGCATTTTGCACACGTGCGTGGTGCTCTTCTATGGTGTGTCATTACAGAGTTGCACCGCCAACTACTGGCCTGGACTGCATACTGCAGCATTTTTAATTGTGGATCTGTGCACACGCAGATCATTTTCACAATGTTATCATATGAACACCATGCACATGTGCAAAATGTGTCTGCTGTGTGGTTCTGTGTAAAAATGCAAAAGTGGCATAAAGATGGGGCTTTTTAGCAACTGTATTGCAACCTCTGTATAAAAAGGGCTTAAGTAAGATTTTGAATGCAGTACTTTTACATGTAATTTTTACACAGTGTTTTACACATATCAATATGTGCATGCATGTATGCACAAGATGCATATGGAGACACATATAGATGTGCAATGTGTGTGTGTGTGTGTGTGTGTGTGTGTGTGTGTGTGTGTATGAGTGAGAGAGAGCAGAAGACTCTTAATACCTCGCTTTTCCTAATGCTTTTCACTCTTAATACCCTCGTCTGAGAGAGAGGCAGAGAGGGCGGGCGTGCGACATACACTTACTCACAGAGAGAGAGAGAGAGAGGATCTGTCTGGGGATTTGGACAGCTGTCAATTAAAATCCCTCGACACAATCCACCTCTCATCAGACCGACATCCCTCTGCTCAACGGCACTCCTGCAGCACACATCACTGACCGTGTCCCCCTGTATACCACCCCCCCCTCCATGCCTCGCACTCCTACACCTCCACCTCCCTCATGGGTCTGATAATGCATGAGTGTGTTTGTATAAGATGCATATTGAAGTGTGTGTGTTGAGTGCAGATCTGAGGCTGTTATTATTTCTCTGAGGCTGTAATCCCCTCACTTCCCCCCCGACAGTCTCTGTTGAGTTGTTGTAGCTTTGGCTGTGCATGTGCATGTGCATGACAGTGTGTGTGTGGTGTGTGTGGTGTGTGCATGTGTGTGTGCGTGCGTGCGTTGTTAATATCCTCTGTAGGCTGCTGTGAACAAGCAGAGATTTTCTTTTTGTATCTGGTGATCTGGGTTCCTGAGGGCTTTTCAACACACACACACACACACACACACACACAGGCCTGTGTAGGGCTTCCCCTCCTCCATCCTACCCACCTCAGCATGTGTGTGTGTGTGTGTGTGTGTGTTAGGAGGGGGGGTACCCAGGCTGCATGTTAAAGCTGGAGGTGTGATTCGTGACCAGTGGAGGCTGATGATTGGCCCACGGTTCCTCCAGTCGCAGTTATTTTCCAGTTCAGTGCTCATTCAGTGCACACACACTCACACTCACACTCACACACACACACACACACACACACACAGACACACACACACACGCGCGCGCGCACACACACGTATGTACTTCTATATTTGTGAGGACTTTCATTGGCATAATGCATCCCCTTGTTTCTTTTACTAAACTCAAATCTACAACCTTAAAGGGCTGAGCATCACAGAGCTTTTATTTTGAAGTTTCTGTTTATTTTTTTGCATTATGTTTTACTTCTTTGTGTTCTAAGCCAACATGTTGTTTACATTTTGTGAAATAAAATCTAATATGTGATAATGTATTAATGTGTGGACCATGAACTATTGACTGAAGAGAAAACTGGACCCTGAGACTGGACCAGGTAAGTCACTTGTGTAGACTCTGGTGTCGGTCTCTGCGTAAAGCCAACGCACATCTATAAAACAGCTTTAAGGGTGATTGTGTCATATGTTGCACACTTTCTAGGGCCCTCTGAGGGAAAGTTGTGTCATATGGTTTTAGGGTACATAAATAAAATACCCTCTAAATGTCAACTTGTGTGAACACGAGTGTCAAACATCAGTTTAGAAGAGAAAAGAAACAAACATTATAGATAAAAGTATAAAAGAAAGAGCAATGCAACCACTTTCACTAACATGGTGCCTGCATGTTTTAGTTTTTAGGATGCACCTTTTTTCTGTTACCCAGCAATGAATGTGTCATCAACAGTTCACATAACATGCATCAAGTAATGTAACTTGGCTTGGGTGGTATCATCATTTTTATGGTATAGCAGGGTATTTAGAAACCCTAAAGGTATATTTTTCAATAGTGTCAATAATACAGACACTTCTATATTAAACTCATTGGAGTGCACAGCACGCACCGTCAGACCTCAGTCTGTACTGGTGGAACTAAGCTGAAAGAAGCCGTAACACCTAGTGGTCCAGGGAGAAGTTACAGGACTGTAAACAGCTGGCGGCCAGCAATGGGAATTAAAGTTTAATAGTTTTGGGTTTTTTTTTTACATTCAACTTGGTGAATTAAGGATTCACCAAATTCGACCAAACTGGAGTGGGTGATTATTGGAACAACAGACTTACTAACTAGATTACTAGCAAGATTAACCAAAACGGTTTGGAAGAGTTGATGATGAGTTAACAACAATCAAGACTCGTCAGTCTTCTGCGACTGAGAGAAAGTTGAATTCAAAAGGTGCATTTCTCTTTTTAATGACGAAACCACAAGTGACTTTTCTTAACATTTTGTGGGTATCTTTTGTGTATTTATCAGTCTGAAGAGCTGAAAGTAAGTAGTACACCAGCAGTTATATCGTCATTTACTGTATACCCCGGTAGAATTTCAGGAAGGTAGGAATTTATGAAATATTACATACCGCCCAAGCCTAAATGTGACACTCAACATATCATCACGTCATCAACATGTAATTTTATTATCATATCGTGCAATTTATCACAATGTGCAATTTTTTTTAACTGTTGTGTTTTGCATCTTGTTTACACTATTTATATCGTTCTTTTTGCTTTATTTATCTTGTGCATACCTTGCTTTGATATACCTTTGCAGCTGTAATAATGCAACTTTCCCCACTGTGGAACTAATAAAGGATTATCTTATCTTATATACAAAGTGTGTTGCACTAATGGCAAACAGCACATAATGTGGTTTAAGTCTGGGACCTTTGGTGTATTTCTGGACCCTCTCTCCCCACTATTACAATCTATATTAACAGATAATTATCAAAGGCAAAATCCTAAGGTAAGTGAATCAATATGTTTTTGTAATTTGAGTGTAATGCCCCTTAAACCTCCAAACAACACTTTAGGACCAGCCAAAATGTCCTTTCAAACACAGACTGGTCCTCACAGAGATAGACGAACACACACACGGTGTGGAGGAGGAGGCAGATAGATTGGAGCCCATTTTAAACCGCTGCCATCTTGACACTGATGGCCAATTCTCCAAAGCAGAATGTGAGCACGCTCAGATCGTTTCCCGCACGACAACGGCCGCACAATCAGGACGACAAGCGAGGGCACGATGTGACACCGCGTCGATGGGGCCGCCCTCACCAATGTGACTGAAAATGTGTCTGTGGATCATTTTGCAACAATCAGGAGCCGAACACGTTGTTGGGGTGTTTGGGCTCTGAATGTGAATATTTAACGAGCCCAAACATTGGATTGTGTGAATGTTTGGCTTGTTTGAGCTGAACTTGGCCTCCTCCTCCTCCTACACATTAGCATCTGTTCAAACGCTGACAAATCTCACTGCAGCCACCAATCACACTTTAAAAAAAAAAAAAAAACAGATCCTCTCCCCGGCAACGCTGCCTCGACCTCATCAAAATACATAGATGGTGTTTTAAATCCGTCCTCGGCTATATTTCACAGCACTGATTTACAAATCCATTTAGCAGCATCTGCAGCCTTTTCTGCACATAATCTGTGTGCATGTTTTAAGCTGCGGGAGGAAACTGTTACTTTAAATGACTGGCACGCATGACGTGGTGTCCTTGATTTTCCTGCTTGCACATGTCCTCTCTGTGTGTTATTATGCAGGCATCTGCTGTCAAGACTTCTTAAACTCATCGCAGCGTTCCTCCCGCTCTCCCCTCCACGCCACTCTCTCCATGCAGCCGCCCTGAGCCCATAAACACACACACACACACACACACACACACACACACACACACACACACACACACACACACACACACACACACACACACATTTAACACACAGACGAGTGCATGTAGAGTGGATGAGGACGCACAGTGTGAAAATGTGCACACACACACACACACACACACACACACACACACACACACACAGATCTATGATGATGGGAGGTTAGTGAAGCTCCCTCAGGTGTTGGAGAGTCTGACTCAGGCCTACTGTCAGCCCCGCAGCGCCGCTCGTCTCCTCACATGCACCAAATCTGACGTTTTACTGTAACAACACACACACATACACACAACAACACGCTCGGGAACAAATCTCTGCTTCCTCTGTTATGATGTCTGACAGGTGCATTAAAGGAACACGCCGTTTTATTTCAACAAAGTCTCGTTTACTGACATTTTGGGAAAAACACTCGTTAGATTGATCCCTCACTCATGACTGTGCGAGAAACATGAAACTACAGCCAGCAGCCGGTTAGCTTAGCTTAGCATAAAGACTGGAAACAGCTAGCCTGGCTCAGTCTGATACTAACAAAATCCCAACCTGTTTTCATTTCGAACTCGTCAAATAACGCTGTTCTGTCTGTGCTTTCAGTGTGCGAATGTGACGCCAAAAACCACCTTCTGCATCCACATGCATTGTGCACGGACGCTTCAGACGCTGAAGCGTTGTTATACACTGTTATACAGCTGGGTGGCAGCGGGTGCATCCACATGCAACGTGCACGGGTGGCGTCACTTGACAACGAACGCAGCCGGATGAAACCAGTCGTGTTTGCATCAAACCCTAAAGGACAATGTCAGGTGATAACACTGCTGGTAACCATGTAATATCCCACAAACGACCAGCTTTTGTGCAGGGGTTTGAAGTCCACCTCCCATGTGAATGTGTTTTTTTTTCTACACCTTACCATGTGCCTCCTTTGCCCAAACCTAACTATTTGTGACTTTGTTGCCAAATCCCAAACATTGGGGCAGTCTGCTCTGTCGTATAAACATCGGCACTGTGCAACCTTATCCCACCACGTGCATTTGTTGACATCATGGTAACAGCATCCTGGAGCGTAAACAGCCGAAGCACAAGGATACCTAAAACATCACAGGTTGACGCTAAAGGTCCTGACAGAGCGGCACCATGTGACAAGTTTGGAGTGAGAACGTGCTGCAAAATACAGTTTTGTTTAATGACTTCAGGTCCTCTCATCTAACTCTCTGGAGGATTTTTTTTTCCAAAATGTCAGATTTTTCACTTCATTTAATGATGAAACCTCTGATCCTGCCTCCAAACCTCAAACATCTCTGATTTCCTCCACCTGCGTGCACACCTGTTTTTAGTTCCCTCATCAGTCCTGCAGCAGCACATAACCTACATAACCATCAGCTACAGTTACATGCACATTAATATTCCCCAAGTATTCAAAATATGACAATATTTTGAATTTGATGCATGTTGTGTGAGCAGCATATTCTGGTTAAATGTTCCAAATAAGGCCTTTTTCCCCAATTTTTTCTCCTACAGACTGTGGGATTTTAGCAATATTATAAGTTCAGTAAAGCTCCACTCTGTAATATTTCACATAATAACTGAGCTAAAGACTTAGATGTTTATGGAGAAAATGTACTTTCAGATGGTTAACATGCACCGAGTCAATTTGATATGGCAACGTTATTTCAGTTCCTTAAAGTTGAACATAACTCATTTCAGTTTTTTCGCAGACCATCACAGTCTTAATTACAGCATATTTTGTTACACACATTATCAATTTATCACAAAAAAAGAATGACACCTTAATTGTTAACTGTGATCTAGCAACGATTGATTGCAAACATTAATTGCAAATGTTTTCTAAATTGTTTGGAATTATAAAGACAATATATGTAAAGGAGTTTTAGGTATTTTTATTTTATTTCTTTTTAAAACCCTGATAATGTCCAGAGTCAGTTTTACCCAAAAAGTTCCAAAGGGTCCAAAAAGTAGTACAAGTTAACTTGGGTTAGCTTCACATATTATTATGCCATGCAGAGTGTGTGTGTGTGTGTGTGTGTGTGTGTGTGTATGTGTGTGTGGGAGACAGGGAGCTGAGCCGAGTCCCACTCAATGGTACTTGAGGTCTTGTTGCCAGTTACAGAGGGAAACGGTAACCATAACAACAGGTAACCACTAACAACCAGCATCCGTAACGACTGCAGCTCACAAATTAGCTCTCTAATTACAGAGGCACAGTTCAGAGCTGCTGCTGCCGCTGATAACAACAGGCTCCTCGAAAAACACAACAGCAGCCACGTATCACCGCCGCTGCAGCTCACCTCCGTCACACTGGAGGTCAGGGCACCGAGGGAGAATCGGTCCGACAAGAGACGACAGTGAATAATGAGCGTACAGATTCACCGTTATTATCATGAAGTGGAAATCCTCTAATTTGTGTCCTCGGTGCTAAGAGCGTGTTGTTGTTATTGTGGTGGCTTTCGCTTCAGCCCACATCCCATCACCTTTTAGTTCAGTTAAGTTTCTTTATATTTCTGTGTTTTGCCCCCAACTTTAGGTAGTTTGTGTCAGTTCATGTTTACTTTTTTGTGTTATTTTTTATTTTTAAAGTTTTTAATTTTTAATTTTTAAATTTTGACAGCACCTCAGTTGTGTTTTGTGTTACTGTTTGTATTTGAAAGGAGATTTTTTTTTTAAACAGTGTGCATGAAAGGAATTTTTCTTTCCTGTCTTATTTTTTGGAGAACGAGGTTACCCGTGAGCAAACAGGAAACAACAAACAATTGCTGTAAAACAATCATATATAAAGGTTGTAAAGGCTCTGAAGCTCGACCCAGAGAGCAACATAATGAAGCAAAAGCATTTACTTTACAAGAAACACAATGTAATCGGGGATGACAGGCTGCTGCAGAGCTGATGAGGTAAATGGAAACAGGTGTGCAGGCAGGTGCAGGACATCTTAATCTTATTTGGGAAAAATAAGGAGACTCAAGATCTGGTTGTGATCTCAGCCTTAAAACCATGATTAAAACAACTCTTTATCATCTCAAAAACACTGCCAAACTAAATTGGCTTATGTCGAAACATGATTTAGCAAAACTTGCTCATGCTTTTATTTCCAGCAGGATTGACAGATGTACTGGTCTATTCACAGTTCTTCATAAAAAAGACCATCAAACAGCTTCAGCAAAATCCAGCAGCTAGTTCAAACTGAACACATTACTCCAATACTTTGGTCCTTACACTGGCGTCTGGTTTAATCACAGAAATGACTTCTATGTGCTGCTGCTAATTCCTCCTATAAGATAATGACGCAGCTTTTAGCTGCTCAACAAACTCCCTGATTGTATCAAAGTTGCTCCGACTATTGCACCTTCACATCAAAACTCAAATGTTGTCTGATGCTTTCTTTTAGCTCATTAAATGCACTCTACTTTCCCATGTTCCTTCGGTTGATCTAATGCACTCCATGTGGTCTTTCAGCTGTTTTATTTTTACTTTTCATTGATTTTTTTAACCTCCTCTCTTGTGAAGCGCTTTTAATTTCAAAAGGGATCAAAATAAAGATCAAATCAAAATCAGCAAAGTCATAGTGAAAGCTACACGTGGAGGTGCTGAAAGTGTGAAACACACTGATGCAGTGTGGACACATGAGCAGCTTTTATAACCTTGGAGGACCCAGGTGAGCTGAATCCAGGTAACGAGCCTCACCTGTCAGCCAGCTGCCTGATGAGACTGTGGAGGGGGGGTCACTTAAATGTGTTTAACTCAAACTTGCCTTCACAGTAATGCAAGAACCTGCATTTGGTTTAAGGTAGTAAAACACTCAGCTAATTTTGGGAAGATGCTGGTTTTGGTTAAATTTAGAAAACACGTCTGTCATGTGCTTCAAGTGACCTTTTAGCAGTAAGACTCTGAAATATCTCACCACAGCTGGATGGATTTTAATGAAATGCATGTGGTACATCAATAATTTTCCTCTCAGGATGAACTGTAATAGCTCTGGTGATCCCCTGTGTAGCTCCCCTCAGTTGAGTTCACGGACACAAGATGTTCTTTGTCTACAGGCATTTATTCCCATCAGAGGAGCATGCCCTGAAAACTACCAAAATACAGAAATCATAAAAGTGAGTTTGATAAACTCTAAATCAAAATTATTCTCATGGAGAACAGATATTACAAAATATCACAAACATAACACAGCTTTATAATTCATACTTCAAAATATATATACCTTTAAACCAAGAAATGATAACTGAAGCGTCATTTGTTTGCGCACACTCGCGATACTAATTAATTATTAATTATACCGACATTCATCAAAACAACGCGGCATCAAACAAACACAGCACATACCTCACTGGCCGCATTAACTCAAGGGGAGAAAACAGTAAACTTCAGGCTTTCCAGGTCTTCAGGACAATTAGCATCAGCATCTTAGCTTAACATCCTCCTCCTCTGGACACATGCTTCCTGACGCATGTAAACAGAGTGTGCGACTAGCAACAACGACCCGCCCCTCCCTGAAGCTCCTTAACATTAGTTCCGCTGTGAATAATTTCACAGAGTTTTAGACGGCTGCACGTTTTATTTATATTTATGCCAAACAGCAAAACATTTTTAATATTTTTAACTTTAACTTATTCGTGTTTTTTAAAAACACAAATTATTAATGAATTTGAATGAACTCAAGTTATGAACTTATGAATTAAATCATCTGACTCTGATGGCAGCTACACCCTGACTTTTCATCAGGTCAACATTTAACCCTTTTACACCTGGATAGACGTCAATATTTTTGTGCTGGATTCAGACACCTTTCACTGGTAGATAAACCTCTGAAACCTCAGAAAATTGGCTTGATTTCTTTCAAAAACAAAGAACAAAACATGATGAGACGTCCTGAAAATACTGCAATGCTTATGGACAGCGTCAGGTAATAAAATTGCTGGTAACCAGGTAACATAAAGAGTGTGGGTGCGCTCATTGGGTGGATGGGTGGGGAGGTTTATGGGTTCCTCAAACAATGACTTTTGTGTGGGAAATCGGAGCTTGCTTGTGGTTTTGTGTGGTTTTTGTTTTTCTACACCTCACCATGTGCCTCTTTTGCCTAAATATAACCATAGTGAGAGTCCGCGCCGTCGTGTGAACATAAGGGTCATGCTGCTTCTTCAAACCACATGTGCATTTGTTGACATCACCGTAACAGCGTCCTGGAGTGTAAAGAGCTGATGCACAAGGATACCTTAAATGTAACGGTAATGGACGCAGAAGATCCTGACAGAGCAGCACCATGTGACAAATTCAGAGTGAGAGCGTGTCGGTGTATATATAAATATTTATACATTATGTTTCATCTCATGAACCTACATAGACTGGCGGGTCTGGACTCTCTACCTGCTGACTTCAGCCTTCCCCTCATCAGAAGCAGGTACTCTACCTTGTGCCGACATGTTTACTTCTGCAGATATTACGTATCATAGCAACCAAACACAATCAAAGCTTCTCAGGTGAAAAAAATGCTGCGTCTCCAAAACGCTCTCAAACACTTTCAGCTGGGCATATCCTGAGGAGCACCCGGCTGGAAAAAACATTTTGGTGGACATGGCTCCTAAATGTGACCGTTTTTTCTCAACTTTATTTACCAACGTCAGAAATCTATTTGGAAATGAACATAATTTATAACATGCAGAGTTGAACACACATATGTCTGAATTCAGAGCTTTTCACAGCACACAAACACATCATGAATCAGCTGTGAGTCTCATAAGATCTATGCATATGGACTGACTGTTGTAAAGTGATTTGAAATACCATATTTGTATCCAGAAACATCCATGATGTGTGCACAGACACACACACACACACGCACATATGATATGATAAATAATCTCTCCATCTCTGAACCACAAGAACATTTTGCTCTTTTCTGCTCCTCCCTGTTTTCCAGCTGCAGTTTCACGTTCTTTAAAGCCGCCGTCGACTGCATGACAAATATTATAACGTTTATTGTAAAAGCATCCTAATGGCTGTATCCAGTGCGTGAAATCGCAGCGTTGCCAGTGGCCAGTCACACAGTGAGATGGATGTTGGTGAGTTATTATTCATGGCTGCGGTCTGAGGACAGTGCACTAATCCAGGGGCGGGGAGATGCACATAGTTCTTATCATGATGAGGCTGGAGCATTAGATAAGGAAAAGGATAAATATAGTGCTCGTGCTTTGTTTTCCTAATCCACCCACGGGGCTAAGAAACTAACCTTTTAAATAGGTCACCTTCTCTGCTTTTAGAAACCAACGCACTCGGGCTCTGTGTGTTTATGTGTGTGTGTGTGTCTGTGTGTATACATGTGCTTGTGTTGTCCTTTGTGCGAGCCAGTTTGAGTTTTGGATGTTCAGAGCGCCTGCATTTTGGACTTTCCTCAGTTAAAGGGTCAGTTCACTCAAATCATAAAAAAATTCAAAAAGAATTTAAAAAATCAGAAAAAGTATGAATTTCCACCTTGCAGTTTTTTTTTAACCCTTCACATCTGGATCAACATAATGAGCACTGAAACACCTGAAACCAGACGTAATTGGTTTGAATTCTTTCCAAAACACAGAAAAAAATCCATAATGAGCAATTTGGCAAGTAATGTTCTGCAAAGTGGGGAAAGAAAAAAAAAGTTAAAGGTGAAAAGGAAATGTTTTGAAAATAAGATGTATTGTACTTATTGTCAGGTTATTTTCTTGTAACTTTCCACTTGCTATTTTTTGGGCCATTTATTGTTAATTTGCTCCTATGTTTTTAAAAGGATTTAATCCAATTCGCTCAGGTATCAAAGTATAATGGATGATTGAAACACAGGATCTATTGCTAATTTCAACATCTTATGACAACTGTATAGAGAGTGAATTTTTATCACTCATCGGTTACATTTTATTGAGGACCAAAATTACGTATGTTTAAGGGCAGAACCGTTGGAGTGACAGACTGTCTACAGACAGTGTCCTTGACTTCCAGTCAGCTCTGTCCTCAGGGCCAAATATCAACACTTCTGGCTCCAAAAAACCAAGATGCCAAAATGCCAGAGTCAAGGCTTCAAAATGGGTGTCCCCAATCCAATGGATGACATCAATGTAGCTACATCCATGATTTATGCCGTCTATGGCTCTGGCCCAAACAAATATCAGAACAAATATCACCACTTTTGAAATAATTTTCAAAAGCCACCTTTCGCGGCTGTATGATACGCTGAGAACCCTGCCGGACAGAACTTGGCACCCGCCATGGCAGCATGATAGATGGACGAGCGATGGCAGTTGAGAAACCTGTCGTGTCCTCATAATACACCGCTGGACAGTGTCAGGTTAAAATGTTGCAGGTAACAACATGATATAAGAAGCACAAAGGTCCCTGTAGGGTGATGAAGCAGCAGTGGATGTATCTAACAGACCCCAGACTTTCATAAGGGAGTCTGGTATGTGCTTTTGTCACATCATCCCACCATGTGCTTGTGTTGACATCACGGTTGCAGCTTCCCAGATGGTCAACAGCAGACACAGAGGGATAGAGTGTAATATATAGATGCAGAAGTCCAGTGCAAGGCGGCAACATGTGATGAATTATCAGTGTTTACATACTCAAGATTTGCATGAGCGTTGTGTGAATAAAAGCCTTCACGTTTTTTTGTTTTGTTTGTTTTTAAACGTTTGATAAAGACCCCGTCTACCCAAATGCAGATATTTTTGAGATTGTACACTGACTGAATTCATCATTTGGTTTCCTTTGCTTGTTTCTTTGTGTTATGAGTGAAAAGTTATGATAAAAAAATACAAAGCATGATTTCGGAGAGTTAATGTGTTGGTGAGCAGGACCAGAGAACAGCGAATGACTGAGGTCTTTATAAGAGGAACATGTGTGTGTGTGTGTGTGTGTGTGTGTGTGTGTGTGTGTGTGTTTGTGGAGGTAAAGAAAGGAGCCGTCCATCTCTCTTCAAAGGCAGCAGGACGAGGAAACATCCGGATAAACAGCGCAGAGTGCAGAGTGTGGCCCCGGGGCCCGACCCTCCATCCACAGAGGAGTAGAGGAACTCGGACACAAAGACAACAAAGACAGAAGAAGTGAAAGAGTCCATGGATGTCATCATGTGGAAGCAGGTCTTTGTGCTGTGCCTGTATGAAATGGATTCATGTGCATTATGGACATCTGAAGAGAAGCTCTGATGTTATATAAGAGTCAGTGAGAGAACATGAAGCATAAAAACAGGAGAAACTCAAAGCAACAGTGGAAGACAGACAGTATATGGATCTAATCAACAGTATATGAAGAACACTAAAGTATGAGACACATTAATTATGATTAAGGCTGTAAAATAAAGTACAAAAATTGAGACAAAACTCACAATAATTTTGTTACTTTTCCCAGAACAATAACAACATATTATATTTAAAGGCACAGTTCACCCCCAATTCAAAAATACATATTCTCAGTAGCATTAGTGCTTTTTTTATCAGTCTATAATGCTGGAGTGTTTGAGATATCGGCCATAGAGATGTTTGCCTTCTCAACAGAAAACAAAAAAACTTCAACAGTAATGTCACTTTCCAGAAACCTGGTTACCTTGACCTGGTTACTCCAGATAATCCAGACTTTGATGTGACCTGTGTCATGTAGGAACTATTTTCTTTCAACCGAACTACACTGGCCAACAGTATCACCATGCAGTTTGGGTGATTTGTTCGACTCAGGTTTCAAAGGGTTAAATGAAGCAAGAAAAAATGGATTTATAATTTTCACAGTTACATTAAAAAAAAAAACAATTACAAAATTGTTATAATTACTTTAAAAACGCATATTTGTTACAACAAAAAGGGGTAAAACTATATATATATATAATTTTCATAGTTACATATTTGAAATTAGGCTACAAAATTATGTTTTTAAGAACTTTCCCCAGGTCATTTTTCTTGCTTTTTTCCCCCCTCAACTTTATTTTTTGTTCTTTTTAAAAAATGTCTTTTATTATTAGTTTTTTCCCCCCACTAATTTCTTGCTATTTTTCGCGACATTTCTTCGTCCGTTGCTCAAACGAATTTGCTCAGGTTTCAAAGATTTAAATGAAGCACACATCATGTTATATTTGCTTTTTTGCATCTTTTCTTACAACAAAAAAAATAACAAAATTAAAAGTGAGTCTGGCCAGCGCGCGCACTTTGTTGACATAAAACCCAGAAAATGAACAGAGCGCGTGCCAGAGAGAGAGAGAGAGAGAGAGAGAGAGAGAGAGAGAGAGAGAGAGAGGGAGGATGACAGCTTGTCTCACATCCACAGACATTTTCGGAGGCAGCTAAACGGTCTGAACAGCACTTTTGACGTCAGGAATAATCATTACAGCCTACTCTCTCATCCGGGTCCTCTCGCTCTCCTCTCTCCTCTTGTGGTTTTAATATTTACTTCATCCAGCAGCAGCAGCAGCAGCAGCAGCAGCTTAGAGCCTTAACGACAGAAAACACATATGCATACAAGCAAAGAGGAGCAGCGGCTGGAGGAGCAGCGGCCGTGATCCAAACAGCTCCATCTCCATCTGGTTTTTACATTTTGCAACTTTTTTGTTTCTTCCCTGAGATATCGGAGAGGATGTTTGCGTTCAACAAGTCCCTTTTATTTTTCACGCAGTAACTGTGGATGGCTGCGGAATGGAGATAGCCTTGGTGAGTTTTGAGAACGGCGGCGCAAAAGGGAGCGGTGGTGGTGGAGGAGGAGGAGGAGGCAGCAATGCCGAGGAGAGCTGCCGGAACGCGCTGGATGTCCCTCAATCGGGCTTCGTTCAAACTGGACTCGGAGAGGACTACAGTAAAGAGCTGAATACCCGGGGGAGCCCTCAGCAGCAGCATCATCCTCATCATCACCACCATCAGCAGCAGACCTCCTGGAAAATCAACGACATGAACAACACTTTCAGCTGCAGCGAGAACGCCATGGATGCGCTTTTACGCGCGGACCACAGTCCCCATCTCTTCGACGAGGACTTGCTGGACATGGACATGGACACGGAGAGCAACGAGAGGGTGCTCATCAACATAGCAGGACTCAGGTACGAAACCCAGCTCGGCACTCTGAACCAGTTTCCCGACACTTTACTGGGAGACCCCGCAAAGAGGATAAAATACTTCGACCCCCTCCGGAACGAGTACTTTTTCGACCGCAACAGACCGAGTTTTGACGGGATTTTGTATTTTTATCAGTCAGGAGGGAAGATCAGAAGACCTGTCAATGTGTCAATAGATGTGTTCGCGGATGAGATTAGGTTTTATCAGCTGGGGGAGGAGGCCATGGAGAGGTTCCGCGAGGATGAGGGGTTTATAAAAGAGGAGGAGAAGCCGCTGCCTCAGAATGAGTTCCAGAAGCAGGTTTGGCTCATCTTTGAGTACCCGGAGAGCTCCAGTCCGGCTCGGGGCATCGCCATCGTGTCCGTGATCGTCATCACCATATCCATCATCACCTTCTGCCTGGAGACGCTGCCAGAGTTCAGGGATGAGCGGGAGCTCCCGGTGACCAGCCGGCTGGACAACAGCACCGCGCCCCGGCCGTCCCTCACCTTCACCGACCCCTTCTTCATCATCGAGACCACGTGCGTCATATGGTTCACCTTCGAGCTCTTTGTGCGCTTCTTCGCGTGCCCAAGCAAGTCCGAGTTCTCCAAGACCGTCATGAACATCATCGACATCATGTCCATCATGCCTTACTTCATCACAGTGGGCACGGAGCTGGCGGAGCAGCAGGGCCAGGAGCACCAGAACGGGCAGCAGGCCATGTCTCTGGCCATCCTGAGGGTCATCCGCCTGGTGCGCGTCTTCAGGATCTTCAAGCTCTCCAGACACTCCAAGGGGCTCCAGATTTTGGGGCAAACCCTCAAAGCGAGCATGCGGGAGCTGGGGTTGCTCATCTTCTTTCTCTTCATCGGAGTCATCCTCTTCTCCAGCGCTGTGTACTTCGCAGAGGCGGACGAGCCGGAGTCGCACTTCTCCAGCATCCCGGATGCCTTCTGGTGGGCCGTGGTCACCATGACAACAGTCGGTTATGGCGACATGAGGCCGGTGACGGTCGGGGGGAAGATCGTTGGATCTCTGTGCGCAATCGCCGGCGTGCTCACCATTGCGCTGCCGGTGCCAGTCATTGTGTCCAACTTTAACTACTTCTACCACAGAGAGACAGACCAGGACCAGTCCTCCCTCAAGGACGAGCCCAACAGCATGCGCGCGAGCCCCGAGCTGAAGCGCAAAGGGAGTAAATCATCCGCAAAGTCGCAGCAGGACGCAGAAAACAACGACGCGGGCGCATCAGTGGAGAAAGCAAATATCAAAGCGAACAGCAGCATGGACTTCAAGAGATCCCTTTACGCGTTTTGCTTGGACACCCGGGAGACAGACCTGTAGTCCTGCAGCCCTCATTTTATTAAAAAAGAAAAAACTATTAAAGCCCATAGTTGTCTAGAATAAACCCCCATTAATGGGCTCTTAAGTCTTTGCACATAGCAGTTGGAGGATCAACACATTGCAATCCTGAAAAGTTTTAAGAGCGACGGGGTTGATTTATAAAAAGCACATTTTAATCCCCCTCATCTGGTGATCCGTCAGTGGAAAAAACTGTTTTTTTTTAACAGTGCATGTGATGCAACACAGCGGCCCTTTAAAGCAGACACACCTAAATGACATTAAAACTCATGGATCAATTAAAACAGGCTGCAGATAATCAAGGATAAGCAGGACTTGGAATAATTACTTGACATGGCGAGAGGATTAACACGACTAGACAGACTCTTGTACATAATGTAGGAAACAGTCCATATTCAGTAGTGCAACAACAGAAAAAAAAGCCAAATTTTATTTTTCGTACCTACCCTACATTTTATGTTTACGCTGTGTAAATATTTCCCACAAGCCTAATCTTTATGAATTATGGTGTTATTGTAGATTTGGAGAAAAAACATCAGTATATTTTTGAGATGCAGACACCTGATTTCCTCCACTCAGGTTCTGACAGAGAAGTGAGATACTTTCCCCTTTTTTTCTAAATGAGAGCTGATTCACTCTCAGAGGACCTACAGAGAAGATTTTTAGCCTTGTAAGAACATTTTTGATTTTTTTTTCTTTTTTAAAGGACATTTTATGGAAGTAAACTGAGGGAATGACAGCCAAGAAAAGAGGACAGAGCAGAGACCATCTGGAGAGATCGAGCAACACAGACACCAGGTTAGTGCCAAATAGGATCTACATGTTAAAAATGTGTTTTTAGTTGATTGGAATTTGCATCTTTGTGCAGATTTTGTCACTAATGTTACTCTGAACAGTGAAGAGCTGGTGCTGAAAGAACAGCTCCTGTGTATGGAGGAACATTAGTGCCAATACTGATATCGCAGAGATCTATCAATACAATGGTTATATGTACATAACACACAAAATAAAAAGGCATTTTTGATTATGATCCCTAAAAGTGATATTTAGACAAATGTGGCTAAGATATGTTAACCCCTTGAAACCTGAATTGAAATATTTTTTCTTGTTTGGTTTCTTTTAAAAGTTGGGGGAGAAAAAAAAGACACAAGCAACAGCTGTCTTACAAGAAATTGAAGTTTGTTTCCTAATTTTGCAAGAAATTAGGAAACAGTGACAAGAAAATGATTTTTAAATTAGTTAAGGAGAGAGATAAAATTATCAGAAATGTATTATTTTTTTTTAAATTTATCTTCAAGGTCATTTTCTTGTTGTTTTTTGGCTAATTTTTACTAATTTCATGTAAAGATGCCTTCTCCCTATGTTTTTGAAAAAAAAAAAAGAAGTTAGTTTCCTCGTATTATCTTTTTTGGAAGGGTTTCTTAAAGAAAAGGGCGCTAAAAATCAGTTTTTAAGATAGAGGGTGAATACAATTGTCCCTGCAAAGTTTGGCCTCATTGGCCCATGTTTCTGGGACATCCTTACATGTGCTCTTGGCATCTCTGCACCATCACTGCAGCTGCAAAATGACTGAATGAATGATTTCTACTGTGAAATAAATCACAAATAAATGCCTCTAAACACAACCAGACAAGTTCCAGCAGGAATCTGATCTGAAAACGGGGTGAAATTAACAACTTTTGTAACCAAGAATACACGTTTCACTGCTGTTAGCATGTAGCTACATGTAGCAGTGTTTGTAAACACATGCGGTAAATCAGTCATATGCTGAGATCATTTTGTCTTAAAAGCGCTAAAAATCAGTTTCAGGGATTACTTTCACATGTGTTTACCTCTTTATCTGAAACTTTGTGCAATATGAACAGCATACATTTTAACATTAGCCATGTATATAGCAAAAAAAATAAATAAAATAATAAGGAAAAGGATAATAGATCCCCTTAACCCTTTTAGACCTGGATTGACATCAGTTTTCTTGTTTGGTTTTTTAAACTTGGCAAAAAAAAAAAAATAGCAAGAGAGAAATAAGGAAATAGTGAATAGAAAATGACCTGAAAATTAATTTAGGAGAGAAATTAATTAGAATTTTCTTTTGAAAAATAGGTGAAAATTTCCAGAAATTTTTATTTGCAATTGTGTATTAGCACTTTTTGGTTTTTTTTAGTTAATTTCCTATATTTTTTAAAATGTATTTAAAAATTTTTTTGGGCTAATTTTCAGGTTATTTTCTTTTCTTTATTTAGCTTATTTTCAGGCCATTTTCTTGTCTCTTTTTTTGTCTTAACAACTTTATTGCTAATTTTGAGTACTTTGGTTTTAAGTTGCTTGTTGCCTTCACCCCAATTTTTTGACAGAAATCAGCCAATTTGCTCAGGTTTCAAAGGGTTAACCAAACGTGTTTTTGTTGATTTGACTTAACCTCTTGGAGAACGCCGGATGTGAACTCTCCAGTGTCAATGTCCTGCACATGAGTTGTATATATCAATATAATTTCTCGAGGACAGGGTTGTTTATTTCGACTAAAGACACTTCAGTTTTGAAGGTCAGAACATCTTGACATTGTCCCGTAAATAACCACCAACTATGAACCTCAGATTTTGTCCCTGTGGGAAGATTTTTGATTAATTTTCTTCCAGCCCACAGCCTGACATGACTATCATGGATTAGTTTACAGTCCTCAAGCTAAACATTAATCCCCCACATGGTGATTTTGTTTTTTAGGTTATACATACAGTAAACTGTCCTACGACCTCACATTGTTCTCACAGACTGAGCGAGCAGCCGGCCGGCAGGATGAACGCCGAGTTTGTGTTTGACCCGTTTGACTGCATGACAAGTTGGAAATCTTTCAAAGCAGATTATAATGGGCTTTCCTGCGTACCGTTACAGAGTGTGTGTGTTTGTGTGTCTGCAGAGCAGTGGGGATTGGGAATAGTATTTTCCTCCAATGCATAAACAGAACAACATTGTTTCATATGCACCTTGCAAGCCGTGTTTGATTAACATGTTATCCCCCAAAAACAAGTCAATAATTTGACTTACTGCACAAAAACAAAAGTATAAATTTAAAGATGGAAAAGTCAGAACCTTGATTTACCAAGTTATTGGTGTATATTACAACAAGTCCTTCAATCCATATGACCACATCAACATATCCTCATAATCGTATGATATTCTACGAATTAGCGCTCCATGAATGCAAGTCTAGTCTAGTGGTTTTTGCTTTCATTTAAATTCCAGTTTCCTGCATCATTACCTTCAATATCGGATGTTTCCAACAGCAGTTGCAAAAACAACAGCTCAGTTTTTAAGACATTTTTGTCTCCCACAACCCACTGCTTTAAACGTGGTACTGATGTTTGTCAGTTGGTGAATTAGTCTCAGTATTAAAGAGAAACTTTGGTATTTTTCAACCTGAACCCTGCTTTTTTTCACCCCTAACTCGACACATATCGCTGCCTGTTCAGAGAACTTTTGATGTAAACACATGACGTGCTACGTGTCCCCCTTTGTCTGTCTCTGATGTTCTGGAGTGCCGTCTCAGCTCGTTTTTTCAAAATAAACTCCCATTTTTACAGGAAAGGTACAGTTTCTGCTCGTTAGATGCATGCAGTCTTTCTCAAAATCTAAGGAAAATGTCAGTAAAAAACCTTGTATATGTTTATTTCCTTGTGCAACAAATGGTTAGGTTCACTCCGCGCTCCTGGGTGAAAGTCCGGTGTCGTCAGACACTTTTTAAGATCATGGAGGTACCTGACTTTATGGATTATTGCACATATGAAACAGTCTTACCAGTCATTAATCATAAACATATATGTGAACCTTTATTCCAGCACAAAACTAATGACTAAATACCAAATATTAACAAAACTTTTTCACATATAACTTGGGATTTAAAATATTCTGAATGTAGACATAACATAAACAGTTACTGAATACAGAGGAGTCGTCCATGTGTCTCTGTGGTTCAGTAGGACTGAGACGTCCCTGCAGGCCTCTCACCTCCTCACACTGTGGAGGTTGGATGTGAGATTTTATTTTTATTTTTAGTTTGGGTTAAAAACTGCAGTGGACAGATGGAGTCTGCGGGCGTGTCGGCCTCTCAGCTGCCTCACTGGGTGTTATCTCTGAAGCAGCTGGAGGCTCCCTGCACTTTTGTCCTGAGAGACCCCGAACACCTCGGAGGTGGGACGGGGGGTGTCGTGAAAGACCAAACCAGAGTCTGTGTTTGGTTTAGTGCTGATGATCAAGCCAACGTGGGAGATTTTACAAAGTACGCTGTGATGCAGGAACATTCGAATCGCTTTGCTTAGGGGCCACTTTTGCAAATGACAGGAGGCCAGGGGCCAGTCGCAGCAGCCACATGCATGTTTCTACAAATTTAGGAAGTTTCTCAGATTTCAGGATATTATACGATTTTAGGATGTTTCCAGGATTTTAGTGCATTTCTAGGATTATAGGCAATTTTTAGGATTTCAGGACATTTCTCAGATTTCAGGAAGTTTCCAGGTTTTTGGGACATTTCTAGGAGTTTGGGACATTTTTTTTTTTAGAAATTTAGTATATTAGTGACTTAGCTAGGACCTCTGTCAGGGTGCAGGGATCCTCCACTGGCACATTTTTGATAAACAAGCTCATTTTGATGCTGTTTTACGCACTCTGACACCTCATGTATACTAAAAGCACAAAAATAATTCCCAGTATAAATCACTTTATTTTTATTGTGAAGAATAAAATGGTTGGAGGGCCAGATTCGGACAGAAAGTCTGTAATGAGAGTCATAAGGGAAAGAAAGATATTTGCCAAACAGGCAAACTGGCACAAAAATGAGCAATTTGTTTTTTTTTTTGTTTTTTTTTTAAATAAGGTCAAACCCTTCCATAAAAATCTGCCGCAGCAAATGTGCACTGATGTGGACAGCGGGTGTCTATATATTTTTGGCCATATAGTAAAACGCTCTGACTCAGTTGATCTCCTTCATGGAGGTATTTTAAAATGAGAAATATATTGAGAATTTTTTTTTTTTTTTGCTAAATCATCTTGGTTCGACTTGTGCTGACCTCATCATCCATCAGCTCTCCTGCCTTTAATCATTTTAGGGGCTCTTCTGTTGATTTTCGTGAGCGATCCAGGTCTCCTCGCTGCCCGAATCCAGTTAGATTACGTAACATTTTGTTTATTCTTTTTTTTTTCTCTGCCCGCTACAGTACGTGCACTTTATAGCCATGACAACAGTTGCTTTTTTGCATGAAGAAAACAAGTGATTTAGCATCATCTCTGTAGTGTTGAGCTTGTGTGAGTGAGCGGAGAGCTGCAGGACAAAAATCTGTCCTGCAGATCCACATGGCCTCACCTACGCTGACACACCGCCAGCAGTGCAGCATCTGGACGCAGTCAGCCAGAAGCCAATGTACATGTTAGCCTGCATCTTTTATTACTCTCATCTGATTTCACTCGGTAATTACAGTCTCCATCACCATCAACTCTTGTTTGTGTCGCTGCTGGAGCGTCGTGCATGCTCCTGGTTGCTTGTTTAAAGCCAGACTTTTGTTTGTTTGTCTGCTGAAACAAAAAACGAGCTGCAGTGGAGATTATAATATCTGTAAACACAAGTGAAAAATGTCCCTATTTCCCCCCCTTTTTTTTAATTCTGTTTTTTTTCCTGAACAGAATCTGTGGCAGATAGTGTATGTATGTTAATAGTGGCTGAAGGCAATATGAGAGTCAACAAAGCCAAATGTTCACAATTACAACCCTCAGATATGAAGTGAAAAGAAAAAAAAGGCTTGTGTGTATCGGGACTGCACTTCTCATAATGTTGCAAACCTTTTAAAAATTCACAAACCTCTCAGCACATGAGTGTATTTATAGCTGAGGTCAATATATTTCATAGTATTTTCTTTTTTAAAAATGTAATTTCAGAAGTGCAACTTGACTCACTTCCTTAAAAACAAATACGTTTAATAAAATGTTATTATTAAGTGATTTTTAAAAGCTCTAATAATGCTATAACCCTCTGAAACCTGGATTGAAAATTCTCGGACGCCTTCAGATGTATTTCAACTTTGTAACCCTCAGCAAGTTGGTTTGCTTTCTTTTGAAAACATGGAACAATGGCAATGCTTTGCAAATTATATAAAACAGTAGATTTTTAAACTAATTGGCTAACAACTATATTTAATAATCATCATAATATATTTGAAATTCTTTTTTGAGAATTATTATTTAAGCAATTTGTTTCCCACGTTTAAGTCTTTTTGAGGTGGCTTTTTAGCCTTTATTTTGACAGGACAGTCATAGCGTGACAGGGGTAGAGAGAGGGGATGACATGCAGCAGAGGGCTGTGATTGGAATTGAATCTGCAGCCGCTGCGGTGAGGACGTAGCCTTTCTTACATGGGTTCAAGGATGAACTGATTAAATTTTGGTGGTTAAAGGTCAAGGTCACAGTGACAATGTATTTGTCTCATTCTTGGGAGAGCGATATCTCAAGAACACCCAGAGGGAATTTCTTAAAATTTTAAACAAACTTTACCTTGGATTTAACAGTGAGCTGATTTGGTGTTTAAAGATCAAGGTCATGGTGGCTCTGTATCCATCTCATTTTCGTGAACGCAATATCTTAAGATGGCCCGGAGGGTGTGTCCTCAAATTTGGCACAATCGTCTTGGATGATTGGTGGTTAAAGGTCAAAAGGTCAAAGTCATGGTGATCTCAAAACACGTTTTTGGCCATAACTTTGAAACTGTGCTAAGTGAATAGCTTTTCTCTGTGTGAAGTACCCATGTTTTAACAGACTTGGATGTACTATAAGTGCGTAGTGTCTGGGTTTATAGAGTCATTGCTGTCTTTTCAGTCTCAGCATATCCACTACAAAATAGCATACAAACGTATCCGTGGTTTGCAGAAACATACAATACCAACATTTATTCTGGAGCTGGGTTGTTTAAACTACATCATAATTGTGCATCAATACAGTACTTGAGTGATGTGATTCCACCTTTCATTGATGGAGTTTGCCCAGTCGTCACAGAGTTGTACGTAGATCTTTAAATTTCTGTTTCAGTGCCTATTTGTCATTTCTGATGCCAAAATTGCTATTAAAGACATGCAGTCCACATACTTTTGGCCATGTAGTGCAACCACAGTGCTATCACATCCTCACCTATCCCCTGCTGTTTGGTTTTCATTAGACTAAACTGCTCTACAGCCCTTGTTATCTGCTGGACACATCAATTAGCCGGATATATCAGGACTATCCACGAGCTCCGGGACGCCATCCAACTCTCATAAACAAATTCTGGCAGAGCCGAAGCTGCTGTGTAATCTGGTGAACTGGCCGCCCGACGCAGATCCCAATTAGGGGAAGCCGTCTGCTGCAGCTCGACCAGCACTGAGAGGGATCAGTGTCATCCACAGATACACGAAAACAACCTGCAAAATCTGATAGCGCTTCAGATTTTCATCTTTTATTAGTCAATGAGAGGCTGTAACTCAACACAGGATTTACCTACACTTCAAGTACTTGTTGAAGGACCAGTTATAACAGTGATATTTTGGAAATAAATATGTTGTTACTTGGAGTTAGTTATAGTACTAATAAACACATACGGACTAACATTGACTGGAATTAGCAAAAAAAACTTCCTCTAGCTTTGAACTAATCACAGTTTTGATGTACTTGTACTTTTAGTATATTCATTTTATGCCACTCTGTACTTCTACTCCAGAAATTTTCAGTGGCAAATATTGCACTTTTATTATTTTGCATTTATCTGGCACTTATGTACCAGTTACAGTAAACAAAACATAATGCAGTACTACACACAAAAAAAAATCTACCCAGCAGTATACATAAGTATACAGTATCTAAAATTGGCTCCACATTGATGAACTACAACATTAAAATGCACTTTTTTGTTAATTAATTAGTAGCACAAATGGAATAATATAATATTCAGTAATAATAAAACACTGTAAAAGTGGACAGTATTGCATAGTAAGTACTTTTACATTGATACTTCATTTTCAAGATTCAAGGTTACTTTGTCTCTCCTGAGAGAATATTGTCTTGGATAAAGGGAAAGACATTACAGTACAAAATATTAAGTAAAACATTCAAAACAACAGTAAAAACACTGACTTGGACATGTGCAAAACATTAGGTCGTGATTGTGATGATTTTGCTGAGAAATGTCTGTACATTAAGTAACATTTTGATAACAGGAGTTTAACTTCTAGTATTTAACCATTGATAGATATATTCTATTTGTATGTTTTATATCGATGTTTTTAAAGTGACGTAGTTGATTAGCTGACTTTAACATCAAAAAGTGTGGATGTCGAGACACCTGGCCCATCAAACAACAAGAGCGGTTGTTTTTTGGCCTTTTGCAGCATTTCCAGTGGCTTTTGTGCCACCAAACATCTGCGTTTTAAGCCAAAACATGATCTTTTCCAAAACATGTTAACCACAGCATTGTTGATTCATAGAGTTTCAACATATCTGCTACAAAATAATGCATAAAATGTAACATTGATGAAATGTACAATGCCAATATTTTTGTGGCAATTAGGTTGGAGTAAAGTCCAACATTTTAGGAAATCCCCATGAGCCATCTGCAGATGAAAAGATATGATGACAGCCTGGATCCCCAAGGGTAAAGGGTACATCAGGTGATTCACCTCGGGACTCTGAGGCAACAACAGTAACTAAAGTAATTGGCATCGACTGTCGGATCAGTAAAGTGAACAAACATAACTTTCTTTGTGACATTTCTTTGTTAGCAACTCATTTTACATGTAAACAAAACTTTGCAACTTCAGTCTTCTGTAGCTCCTGCTAGCCAAACTCCATTAACAGAATAACCTTTCTACAACTCTAAAGTTGTCTTATTTACATGTTGCCAGATTTGGTGCATTTTGGTTTGAGAATATGATCCAGTTAGCAGCACTTCGTTTTTTATAGTAATTTCAGTGCATGTACAAACATCTGCTTTCTTGTGCTCTGTTAAGATGCCTTTCACAAGCTTTGATTTCTTTCTAAAACATGGGGGCAAAAAAAGAACTATGACCATCTTGGCCAGAAGTGTCACACAAATTGATTGAAGAAATTAGTAAAAGGTAAAAAAATATATCCAAGAAATAGAGGAAAATGTCCAGAAAATTATCATTAATAAAAAATATTCTATTAATAATTAGAATAATATTATATTTAAAAATTTTGTTACAGAAAAAAATATATAACAGTATACAAATATGTAAATATACACACACGCACACACACACATACAGATATATTTTTTTTATCAGTGCTTTTTGGACTTTTTTTTTCTTTTTTAATTTATTTTAACCAATTTTGCTAAGTTTTGGGCCACGTTTTGTTATTTGCTTGTTGCCTTTTCCCCGTGTTTTTGAAAGATTTCAAGTCAATTCGCTTAGCGTCAAATAAAAAACACTCCCATCAACAGATTAGGTTATTCTTGTGTGTTGTGTCACTGTCGTCTCTTCCTTATTTCTCTCATTTATTGAGCTTTTATCATGTGTAAGACAGCGCCCCTCTAAATGTTACAGTGGTGAAATACGATTATCGCGCAAAAAGGGATGATTAACCAATCACCATCGCCTGTGATTGAAGCCACCAATGAAATCATAGCATCGTCATCATTACGTCACTGAATGAAATAACGTGAGATTAGCAAGTCTGTGTTGACGTCATGGTTGACATCTCGTTAGCTAAATTAGCAAGTGCAGTTGGGATGGATATTTGGAGTATTTAGTAAAAAACAGTTTTACTAAACTGTCTACAGCAACAATTTGAGATAAAACCTGACAGCAGGCCGACACTAGAGCTGCGGACAGAGAGGAGGAAATGTTTTTTTTTATCAACGAGGAGAATTAGGTCCGCACCGAGTGGTTAGCTGTTAGCTAAACGTTAACGGTTTTTTTTGCTGTCCCGGTTTTTCTTTTTGATACGGATTCCGGACCTTCTCCGAGGTCTACAAACTGCGGCAGCTTGTGCTCACGATACCGGCCACCTGCACAGTAGCAGAGCGCTCATTTTATTGTCTTAAAAGGATAAAAACATACGTGTGGACAGGACTTAGCCAAGATATCCACTGACTCTGTTGTTGTGGAGGACCTGAGACACGGTTATTGACCACTTTACCACCATGAATACAGGAGAATGGCGTTCCTCTTCAAATAGGGTGAGTAAAATGCACATATTTTCTCTGCTTTACTTGTTACTGAACTGACATTTTAGCTATGCGTGTTATTTTTTGATGTGGTTATATTTCCCTTGTGTCTTGCTTGCCTCCTTAAGCTGCACGTATCACTCCGCTGAAGTTATTGTTTATTGCGGTTGAAAATTAGCATCAGGGATGCGCCTGTCAGGTGCGCTGTTTGTAGTCATTGGCACTGGGTTGTTTCGTTGCTGTCTTTCTGGGTCATGCAGTATAATGAACATTTGGGCTATTAAACGATAATGACATGTGGAAAGTGTGTATGTCAAGCACACAGCCTGCAAGTCGTGTATGACGTGGACTTAAAACTTAACGTCTTGTGATAACGTTTATGAATGAATGCTATTTTTATCACTGTCAAATCTGTACTGTGCCATAAGCTGCCTGTTGAGTAACTTAATAAGATGTTTAAGTCAAGTCATGAAGACAATGTATGTGTGTGTGTGTGTGTGTGTGTGAGAGAGAGTGACTGACAGAGAGTGAGAGTGTGTGTCGGTGTTCAAAGTGTTAGTTAAATAACAGGTGTGTAAGTCCTGGTAAACTAATACTGGGCACTCTAATAGGTTATTCAGTTACATGAAATAGCTACATACAAGTTGCAACATACTCTTCTGTCCCTCACCCCCCAAAAAGAAAATATATTAGAGGTTTTGTCTCACTTGGCTCCCTCAAAAAAATCCCCACGCCATGCCATTGGGTTTCAAAGGGTGAAAAGTTAGTATTAAATGAGTGTTACTGAGGTTTGTGTTGGGTTTTTTTCCCCCAAAAAACATGCAGAAACTCTCATGGATCTCTAACATATTTCCTCAATTGTGGCCTGATCATAAGATTTAATTGTCATTTATTTTTGACTTCTTTATTCTGCACTGGTCAGTCAGGTGATGAGGTATTCATGTTCAGAAATATGTCCGTTGATTTACAACAGCCTGCGCACTTTCATCAATCTCACCCAAGTTTGTTGCCATTTTAATGGGAATTTTCCCTGACGCCACTTTTTTTGCTCTAGCACTGGAATAAAAAGTCTCCATTCTTAATTTAGAGAGATATGATTGAAAACAAATCTGAGACTTTGATTCAGAGGCCAGGAGCCAGCTTAGTATAAGGTAATGAAACATAATTCGTTGTGTATCTGTTCCTCCTTCATAGCTGCCTTTGTAAGTACACTTCAGGTTTTTCTTGCCACATGGTTTTTCCATCATTTGTTGTCCGTCCTTAAACGCCTCGTGGCGCCAGGATTTGAGCCTGAACTTTGAAGCCACGTCCTTAAAAACTTGGCAGAGATTAGAAAACTTTTGCTCGCTGACAGAAACATCCAGTCACAGCTGTCAGGTTGATTGACATCTCATTTTACTGAGCTCTGAGAGATGGTGGAAAACGTCTCCATGACTAATCCCGACCTCTGTCGTATAAATAAACACACATAAGAAGTACAGTATTTACATGTGATGCATTATCAGGCTTCTATTTTTACTCTCATGAATGCATTTTAATCCGGGGGCGTCTAAAGCTTCGCGTGACACACAAGAAGTATTACTGAGGAGCTGCTGTGGCACAACTAATTACACCGCTGCTACCACACAAACCCATCAACCGTGATTAGTGCTATTAAAACATGAAATATTAATATGTGACACTGTAGCTCAGCTGGAGACAGATAACTGAAGCTAATACCGGCTGCAGCGCTCCGACACCGAGGCAGAGACGAGGCTGCCGAGCGCTTCCTGTGATTTCTGAGGGTGAGGTGATTAGCGTGAGCTCCTCTCTGCAGCCCTCCTGACTCCTATAACCCGCGCTCGGCTGGGAAAGCGCTGCGAGCAGGAGAGACAATGCAAAGAGGAAGTTACGTAACACACACACACACACACACACACACACACACACACACAGGCAGTCCTCAGCTGCAACCTCCGCTGCTGCTCATAAAAAGTGGGGATGAAGTGAGAGAGCAAAGATGGGGCTGAATGACGGCGATGACTCCAGAGGAAACGGTGTTTTCCGTTTCCAGGAGATTTTTTTGCACAATATGTGCCAATATATTTTAAATTACAATGAACAGTCTGTTTCTAAAACTGCAGAAACTGCAGTAAAGGCTGGATAAAAACAGTGGTAGTGGTTGCTGATTGTTGAAAGGAGGCGGGTTGCAGATGATGGTCTCCGGTGTCATATGCTTTCTGAAGCTTGACATTGTCCAACAGGTCCTCCAAACTCAATGACAAAATAAGGACATTGATTTCCATTTGAGTGTTTTCTCATGATCTTCCCTCGAGGGCAGAGGTCAGTCATTAGGTTAAACTGTGGGCCAATAGAGGGCCAACATAGTTTAATCAGCACAATGAACGTGCAGCCATATGCTGACGATGTTTGCTTTTATCCCTCATCCCTTGTTTATGTCGCGCCAATTCTCGTCAGAAGTTATTTTATGACACTTTACTTCTATAGCAGGTCAGGTGCCTGTCTTCATGCATACATTTTGGTCCATTGAAACCCATTCAAACTGTAAATTTTGATCCCACGGACATCTAAGCATTAAAACATGTATTATATTATTTCTGGGTGTCAAATCACCAGAAACAGGATGTAAACGGTGGTCTAATGTGTGAAAGGGTTCTAATAATGAGTCAATGCTGTGATGCCATTGTTTGTGTTTGTAACCTGGCCTGGCCTGTGCTCGATGCGGCCCTGATGATTGACGAGGTGCACCTGCACACTAACACAGGGTTACTCATCATGCATGCATCAATTAGCACTTGAGGTTGGATTGAAATGTCCTTCTGTACAGCTCTGTCGTGTTAATCAAAGCATTTAAAATACAGATAATAGTCCAAATCTTTTCTGCTTCTCTATATATGAGTGTTTTCTTTCTGCACCAAAGATTGTTATTACCAGCAGAGATGTGGGGAACTTTCAAGACTTCGAAACAAAGTCCTCCGATTGTCCAAGCACCAACTGTATGACACACCCTGAGCTGATCAAAATGTTGATAAGCTCACGTGAGTCTCCTTCACTTAATAATGATGTAATGAACGATTTGTGTGCAGATTTTGCCACATATATGCTGCTTTGTTATCTTGGTGGAGGTTGTTTTTTGACAGCCTCAAGTGGACTTTAGAGGAACTGCAGTTTTTAGCACTTCTGCTTCATTTTTTAGCCTCGGTGGTTGCCACTTGTTCAGACCAGTTGTTGTAATCATAAAGGCCGGCTGGTGAAGTTGTGGCTCAACACATCTGTTCATTTTAATTTTTTGTTTACTTTCTCCAACTGGAGTTTTACTGCAAACAAACAAGTGTATAATATTGCAGCGTCTGAAAATCAGGGATGTCTTCCAAACTCCAGCGATAACTGAGACTGACATTAATTTAAAATGCAAAACACAACTTGCTTCTCTTTCTGTGCTGTGAAGACCTAAAATCTGTTCAGTGATTAAACTGAGCATTTATATTGCAAATTGAGAATAAAATCTACTTTTCCTTTTATGCTTCAATAATATTTTTTAACACTGAAATTAACTTTTTTTTTTGGGCTCAAAAGCCCACAATGATTCACGGGCAAACTTTGCAGAGAGATCTGACACATTCAGGTGTTTCTCTTGAGAAAATCACAACCAGTCTGATGAACAACAGCTGAGTCATGAAGCTTCACTGGAGAGTTGAGAGCAAACACTCAACTAGAGGAGTGAAAACACAGAAAACTAGATGGAAATATATTGTTTTATATGACACTGGAGGTTCAGTGAGTCCTTGTAAATTAGTACAAATCATATTTTTTACTCACTGTGGTTATGAGCTAAACTGTGAGTGAATCATTAATGTATGCTTCAGAGAAATCTTTTCTCCTCCTCAGATTCAGGCTCTTCCATCCGTCAGCTCTCCCCCCACATTTACTCTGTAATCTGCTGCAGGATTTAAGCCTCCAGTTGCATAAGAATCAATCCTTTGTATGGAAGAGCACAGGTAGAGTCACCCGCTAAGGTCTGCGGGTACCGTTCGACTTTACCTGAAACAACTGCATCTCATATGCAATAAAATATTTAGGATTTAAAGTCATGCTTTTCTTATCAGAACGTTCACACGCCACCATTAAATGCAAAATAAGTTAAGATAAGATAAAATTAAAAGTGAGTTCTTAATCGTATAAATATGGATTGGGGGTTTTAGTTAAAGTGCTGAAAAGAAATAAGTTAATTTTTAGTGTCCAGTCTAATTTCTGTAGGTTATTGAAGTTTCAGTTTGTACTTAAACGCTAAAGGCGATTGAAGTTGGCCGATCAAATACATGCAACCACACTTTTAGGATCTTAGAGTCATTTTGAATGCTTTTGAAGTTTAAGATTAGAGTTAAGCTGCAGGATGAAATTTATATTTGTAAACTTGTATGTCATTTAATACCTGGGCCCTGATTTATAAGCTTTGAATAGCTTATCAGGGTGTCCAATGTCTAATTTTACTTGAAATAATGTTTGTATCTATATTTTTATCAACTCTGAATAAACTGTGGTAGGTTGTCAGTGTATTCTCCAGCCCGTTCTTATTCCAAAGTCGTAAATACTAATGCTTTTGTAGTGATTTTGACATAAGATCCTGATGCCAAAAGCCACCTTTGGCGTCTGCATGATATGCCACTGGACGGCGTCAGCTGACAATGGCTGGACAGAACCATTCATGGTGTTATTATACGCCAGACCACTGAAAAGCACCTGCAACGGCAGCATGATACGCAGATGGCGTCAGTTGAGAACACGCCTAAGCGAAACCTGTTGCGTCTGCACTATACACAGCTGGACAGCGTCAGGTTGAATTGCTGGCGGTAGTATAAGGAGCACAAAGGTCCCAATAGGGGAGGTGGGAGGGGCAGTGGATTGGTCAAACAAGCCCCGAACTTTCATGTGGGAGTCAGGTGCGCTTCCTGTCTGAATGTGCTGTTTTTTTCTACGGCTTGCCACGTGTCTGTCTTACCTGAACCTAGCCATCCGTGCCGGCATGTGCGTTTGTTGACGTCTCAACGTTGCCATGTGATTTTGTTGTCTAAACACAACAATGTGCAGCATAATCCCATCGTGTGCTTGTGTCGACATCACATGTAGCTGCATCATTAACGGCAGACGCAGAAGGATACCTAGAGCGTAATATGTTGACATGTAAAACCACTGCAAACTGGCAACATGACGACTGGGGATGGGAATGTGTTGGCAAACTATTAATGTCTGACTTGTTGAAAGTGACCTGTCTGAAAAGATACTGTGTGAACGTGTTTTTGCAAATGTGTTCTGTTTCTTTCTGAAACAACTTTCTAAAGTCTCTTTATGGTTGCTAAAAGCCAGAAAATGTAACCTATTCCAAAAACTTATTTTTTATTAATACAAAAATTAAAGTTTAGGGCCTTAAACACATCCTGAGCACCAAACTGAACATTAAATAAACCTCATGAACGCCACATTTATCTATATGAAAACAGCAGTGTGACGTTCACTACATCCTCACGTAGTTTATTTTAAACCTGGGCGTCACTGGGTCATTAACTGGAGCTGTGAGCGCACGAGCAGATAGAAAATGATTGCCTCATCGGCGTGCGATAATTAAGGGTTTTCAGCCGAGCTGCTCAGCTGGCTCGAGGTCTGTGACATGGAAATGTAAGACTGGATGGGCTTACGTAACCTAATTGTTTAGCCTGGGAGAAGAGCAGTTATCTTTAAAATGGAAAGCATTGTGAGGCCCGAATTAATCAAATATATGTAAACTCTGCTGAGAATGCTAATTAATCCCTCTCGCTGTTCCCGCCCTTCGCTGCCAGCTCCTTCTGCTGCCACTTCCTTCACTGTGATCAAGCAGAGGGGGAGGTCGACTGCTAATTGTGCTCTACACACACAAATACGTACACGCACATGCGCGCGCACACACACACACACACACACACACACACACACACACACACACTCTAGCATCACCTCCACTTTGATACCACGTCGACTTATCCTGACAAACGTCTCTATGATTAATGCAGGTTTGAGATGCAAATAAACAGACTCCTAATTATGCTCAGACACATACAGACAGAAGATATGAGTATTTGACAATAAGATCTTTACAAGAATCAGAGCTTTATTGGCGAAGTATGGCAAAATTTTGAAGCCCCATTAGTACGAAAACGTCGGAGGGTCATTTTTACGACAGCCTGCTATCCCAAAAATACGCGTGCATTCCTTGAAAGTCATGTTTCTTTGAAAATACACACTCCAAACCCGGTGTTTTTACTGATCTTACACAGCTTTTTATGGGGAGTTTTAAACAATGAACGCATGTATTCACTGACCCGCTCCTGATTTTCCAACAACTTTTGGTTGTGTTTACGGACAAAATATAGTGAAGAGGTCTGTCCTAGGACATGTTTAGACTAGAAAAGCCCTAGTAAAAAAATGAAATAAAAAAAAAAGTCTTCCTTTGCGCTTATAAAAAAATCCATGTTCATATGATAACATTGTGAGAATGATTTCGTGTATATGGATTCACAACAACAATCAAAATGCTGTAGTATGCATGCCAGGCCAGCAGTTGGAGGTCACCGTTCTCACAGGATCGCCAGTTTACACGGCGACAGAAGGGGTGGCGTTTCAAAAGATTGCACTCGGTTTGTAAAGTTTGTGTTTTCAGGCCCCCAAAACCACGTTGTCATATGAACGCAACAAAAGTTTGACACACTGTGGTAACGGCCCCTTAGATGTGCATGAGGCAGAACTGGTCCAGGTGTGTCTCATGAGGCTGATTGCACTCAATCAAAGTCTGCAGCCCCGAGGTGAGAAAGCTCAAACAGTGAAGAAACCAGGTAGATGATCTGTCACACAGTCAAGAGATGACAGGAAGTGATGCGAGGGAGAGAGACCGCCATTATGGTCTTTTACCAGGGGCCACCAGAGCATCAGTCATTAGGTGGGTTTTTAATAACCCTCAAATTGTGCAAATTGAAATTGCGAATATAAAATAAGCCAAATGGAAACATCAATTTAGAAAAAAATGGGTGGAGGTAATGCGACTTTATGCCAATCGCCAAATTAATAAACTTAAGATTCATGCGAGCCATTTTCTCATTTAGAAGATAATGTTTGCCTACAGATTTTACATTTTCTGCATCTAAAACCTCACTAATCTAAATGCTCAGCAGTGACAAAGGTTAATGACGACATCCTGTAAATGATTTAACACAGAAACATGCAGGTTTTTTTTTTTTTTTTTAAAGCCCCCTGAACATTTCCGGTGCAGATGATATTTTAGTATCAGATGCATTTCAGCAGTTCGGATCACCACTGAGCGTGTTGCTTCTGCAAGCAGAGAGAAAAAAAAACAACAAAAAACTAGAATAAGCAGAAAACAAGCAAACAAAGAGGCATCAGTGGAACGTTATCTAACCAGACTGACTGAATGCAACGTTTCCACATGAGCGGCTGCTGCCATCATTTCTGCATCATCTGCTTTAAGTGCAGCACCGTAACTGTCTGCCACAGGGCTGCACAGCACCTACGATGATGATGATGGTGATGATTATGATGATGATGATGATAGTGACACCTCAGACTGCTGCTGCTTACAGCCAATCACATATCAAACCTGCAGGAAACACATCTTGTTTGTTGTGTTACTTTTTGGATCCTGCAGAGATGCATATGAGGCCAGTGATGGCATTTACCCAAATATCGTAGCCTACGTCAATAAAATTTTAAACTGCTTTTACTTTATTTCTGTTTCATGCTGCATCATGGACATGCTTCAAATCAATATTTTTTTTTGTTGCCATTATATGAAAGGTGTCTGTTGACCCTGCAGAGAATGATCAGCTGAATCAGCAGCTCCTCTCAGAGCTTTAGTGAGTTTCACTTTACACTTGTGTTTGTTCACTCTATTAGGGATACTAAACGTGCTTTCTTTGGGGGCCACTTTTGCAAAATGACAGGAGGCCAGAGGCCAGTTGCAGCAGCCCTAAACATGTTTCAGGATTGTAAGAGGTGTCTGGGATTGTAGGAAATTTCCAGGATTTTTGCACATTTCCAGGATGTGTCTTTGATTTTAGGACATTAGGTCTTAGCTAGAAGGTCTGTCGAAAAATGGGGGGATCCTCCGCTGACACTTTTTGATGAACAATCTCTATTTTGATGCAAAATTACAAAATCGATCCCCAGTGTGAATAATTAATTTTTGTTTTGGATTAGAAAATGGTTGGGGGGGCCACACGTCATTCTATCGGGGGCCAGCTAGCCCGCGGTCGAATCACTTAAAAACAGAGCCACTGTACTCTATAGCTTATCAGAAAACAGCACACAGACACAAACAGACTTGTTTGTGAACAAAGTGGCACATTTAGCAGCTGAAGTGATATTTTCCCCTCAGGAGTTAGAGGTCAAAGGTTGTTAGCATCAAAAATTAAATTTCCTTCATTGTCTTGTAAAACCAAAATATCCCCATAGATACCAGAATATTGTTTTTGTAAACTGAGTAAACTGAGCTTTTATTACTGGACCTGGCCAGTGTGGTTAAAATTTAGCATAAAAATCATCCTGCATGTGTTTCTGATCAAACCGAGCTCTGCCTCGTGTTTGCATGGAGATGTTTTGGTGCTGAAAGCAACATGTAAACGTGACGTGTTTACATAATGCAGGAGGCCGAGGGAACTGTCGGCGTGCATGGCTTCACTCTGCAGAAACATGTCCGCCAGCCGAGCATCGAGCTGCAGACAGTCTGTCTGACAGATCAGAGGTCAGTGTGGACGGTTAAATAATACGTGGGCATGAAAAAATAAAAATAAAAGAGACAGTGCAGTGGGAGACTATCAGTCAAAAACGCACATGTTAGTTTATCTGAACAGACAGTTGAAAAATTCAACTGTCAAAACAAGACAAAAACTGTATGAAAAACACGTTTAAAGCAGACGAATTATACGAAAAAGGGTCAGACTGGACGCAAGACTTTTCGGAGGCAAGTTTCTAACAAGATATGTTTTTTTTATGTGTTTATTAAAGTGAGAATCTCTTTTTTCTGGCACTATTTTTGGTGATGAGCTGTTGTTGCTCTTTGCTGTTTCACTCTCATTAAAAGCTCTGACCAACAGCCCACATGCAGCACTTCTAACACCGAAAACAACATCTACAAAATATGCTCATATAGACGAAGTTTCATTAAAAAAATGTTGTAGGCACAAATTAATGAAATATTCGTTTGGAACATATCTGCAAACATATTTCATTTGCATTATTAGCATTTTTATGGTTATGTTTAAGTTACTCAAAGCTCAGTCATTGCACTGTTTCCAGCTGCTTTTTAGCCCCCAAATCTGGTTGTTTTATAGTGAACCGTTGGTGGAGTAACAGATATTTTGCTGCTTTACAGTGACAGTTGTGCTCCCAAAATTGGATATTTTAATCCAAAACATGATCTTTTCCTAACTATAACCAAATATGACCACAGTGTTGCTGACACATAAACTTACTACATTAATAGTTTAATCTTTTGCCTGTCAGGACCCCTTAATTTATACACATCGGGTCAAGGACCCCAATTTGATATTTCGCTTCAGGAAACTCCATCAGAAAAGATTTTGGTTGCTGGATGAGATTGAGACCAGGGGCCTGTAGTTGTGAACTCGTGTTTTTAATTTTGGCTTAGGTGAAGGACGTAATCTTGAAAGGTAGCATTTTATATTAGTTTTAAATAATAATAAAAAAAGTTGCATCCCAGCTGTCCCCCTCCTCTGTTAAATAAAGTACAGTCCAACAACATCAAAGCCTCCTGTCAGTGCGCAGATCATGTGATCACAGCCTTCCAAAATACATGGGTTATGCACAATTTACTGCCTCATGATTATGTGGGATATCTACAAATTTGGAAAATGCACAAACAGTTTGAGAACAGCTCCCACAAGAGCACTTAATGTGGATTAATCCACCACAGAAAATAGTCCAAAAAATGCACTAATTCCCAGTTTGTTTTATAAAAACCACAGTGAGCAGCTGTTTTAGAAACTGCTTTCAAAAGAATGAAACTCTGTTTTTAAAGGTCAACTTCTAGTTTGGAGCTGAGCGACAGTAAGTGAGAAAGTATTGACGTATGATCGCATTGTTGGTTTTGGTCTTTTCATGGGATTTGCTGACTATGAGAAAAAATGTAGAATAACGCACACACACACACACGTCCTGTAAGTTGTGTGAAATAGGAGCTTACTTCTGAGCAGGGTTGATCTGAAGGTTGAATTATTCATTAGAAAATTGATGTTGGCGCACGTTAATCGACTTGGAGCTCAGAATCGGTGCGTCACACAGAACAATGAGACGAGATAAGATGGTTATAAATAAAACTTTCAATCAGAAACATCAGAAGTTTGTCCCCCTGAGCCGGAGACGAGCACTGAGGCCGAGCTTCTCCTCAGACCACCGCGCTGCAGAGATGACGGACACATGACGCCGGCCCTGAGGCCTGTGTGAGCCCCCCCGCAGGGCGCCGCCGTCCACCCTCATTTGCGGTTTATGGACGTGCGGCGGTCTGCTGGGCAGCGTAATGAATTCACTTTGACCAAAGGTCAAACTGAGGCGGATCTTTTCCAGCTCACAGTCTGTCCTCATGAGTGTCAAATGTCTCAGATCAGACGTGAAGCGCTTCGTCTTTCTCGTCTTGTGTAACATCACATCTCTGGGGGAGCTGATAGAAAAGTAACAGCTGCAGTCTTCACTGATTTTAGACTGATACATCATGATCTTCTGAGCAAATTGGTGCAATTTCTTTAAAAAATGTGTGAGAAAAGGGCAATAAGTAACTTGCACTTTTCCAAATCTTCTTTGCTTTTAAGTAATTTTCGTGTAGTTTTTACTAAATTCTCACTAATTTTTGGTCATTTCTTTTTTTGTTGCTCATTGTCCTTTTGATACATCATACAGATCTGATCTTTAATTTACACTTTAAAAAAAAAAAAAAATTAGAATCCATAAGTGAAAAATGTGTTTCATATTTTCTAGCCTATGGAGGTCACCCAGATGTCAGTCAATGTTTCTCCATTTATGTGGGCAGAAAACATTCGTAGACACTCAAGTCATTTCATTACTTCTACTCCATTCTGACATTAATGACATCTGAATTATGTCATCACAATGTTTTTTTTTAAAAAAGTACCCTCCAGAATTTACATTTTAGGTCGTCTGTGCAAGAGGCTCTTTACGACCAAGTAGAAACCTCCAGGGCTAAAAAATGAAGCCAATGCGGAGGTGCCGAAAATAGAAGTTCCCTTAATGGCCTCAAGCGTGTTTCCAAGAGTAAATCAATGTCCCTAAAAGGTTTTTCTTTGTTCAGCGAGTCAGTGTGCTTTGCAGTGCACTTTTAGGGATGTTTTGGTCCCCAGATTTTGCTGCAGATTGAGCACTTTTGGCTTTCACACTACTCTTTAGTACAAGAAGCGGCACAGAGGGATTTACAGCTCACAGCAACTTAACACAATACGGTCAGATTTTTATTTGATATCTAGAGTCAGCAAAAAATGTTGTTGTGCATTTGTGATCTGTCGTTGGCACCTGTAGCTTGTTTCGGGAAAAAAGTTTGGTTCTTGGTTTGATTTTTTACGTCTGTTCACAAAAACACTAGTTCTGCAGGCGTAGGTCATACGTGCATGTACAAACTGTATGATAGTCACACCATCATGAAGTGAATGGAAAAAATGCAAAGTGAGCTTGTTAATTGACCAAAATTGTGTGTCAGGCCACATTGTGTTTTCTGAAAGACAAACTGAGGGCCATTTCAAATCCGTCTATAGAGTAGACAGGCCAGACATGTTTACTGTATTATATGAATGCAGCTGTCACACTCAATGTCACGCTGTTCCAAACTTTTTATGTGGGAAACAAACAAAAAACGAATCTTTTAATATTCATATTGAATTGCTGATCTGATTCGAGTGGCATAATTCAGAGCCGGGTGCAGCCAGACTCAGACAAAAAACATCAACTCTAGCACTTAAAAAGAAAAAAAAAGGGCCTGAAGACACCTTTTAAAGTCCGTCAAACTAAAGTTTCTCACTGCCAAAACAATGCAAAGTCCTCCCTCCTTCCACCTCCGAGCACGGTGATACGAGTTTGATTGCCACCCTAAACTTAAACAGCATTTTGACCAACCCTGGTTCCTACCCCTGCCTGCAGAAACTGACTGAGCCTGACCATCTTCTGTGAGGCGTGCCGAGCTCAGGGTGACTTTGAACGTTGAACCTCAAAAACAGTCTGCCTCAAATGGAGACCGAATGTCCTGAAAAACGTACCCCCACCAAAGACCGCAGTCTCCGCCCAGGATTACCTCAAAACAAAAAAGGCAAAATAATACAGTAGTGGGCCGATGGAGAAGCTGAGACAGTTTAGCTGGCCCACTCGTTGACTACCTCATCAGGGTTAACTCCTCCACTCAAGACAAAATGCACTCAAAGACTCGTACTCATCATACGGGGCAGAAACAGCGAGGAGGACTCCAGAACCCAAAAATGTTACGACCCTGGCTTGAGGGAAGTAACATAAAGGGAAAAAATGAGTTAAATAAACTAAATATATAATCAAAGTAATTTTATATTTAGATTCAGTTACAAAAAAAAAAAAAATGAAATACATATTTTTTTTCAGACAATATGGAATAAAGTCTTATCATGATATTTTTTTGTTATATCAGTCGATATCGATATATATCACTTTATACATTTAATCAGTATTTATGTCAAGCTTACTCCTAAGTGAGATATGAAGATAAGGTTAATTTTGGTTTAAATATTTATATAGCATCACCACCAATTGTACTAAAATTCAAAAAGTTCAGTTACTAAAATTTCTGAACCTCAAACCTAAAATCAATATCACCATTAATAGAACATTTTATTTTGATTACGATTAAAGAACGATTATTTTGCTTTTTGCTGTTTTTTTGTCATAGTTCACTGACGGAGTTTAATTTGACCATGTTGTGTTGGAGTGTAATAAAAATATGATTTGTTATTATTTATTAAACTTTCCAGCATTATATAAAAATTAAAATCTCTATCTCAAACAAGCTTCAGGTAAATTCACATTGTGCTGATAATAGGCCAACCTCTCCTGACTGCAGGACTCTGACTTGAACTTCTGTGAATCTTTTGTGAAACTTCTGTGCTAGTAATCATTTTACTCAGGAAAAAAAACAAAAAAAAAGAGCAACAACAACATTTGAGAAGGCCTACCTCTCCTATACCTGCCAACAGTCTGCCAACATTCCCAGATTCCCAGTTAGAGAAAGGGTCCCAAACCCGCAAAACATAACATCTGCCACTGGTAATGATAATGAGAGCTGGGGCGGCTGGATGCATCCTGGTGTTACTAACACAAAGTAGTCTGTAGAAGTCAAAAGAAGTCACTTTCCACCTCTGCAAATTTGGCTGCCCGTGCTGGAGTAGGCTGTTGCACATGTTTGCGCTGGAGCTGGCTGTTGGACATGTCCATGCTGGGTGCGCTGTCAGACATGTCCGTGCTGGAGCGGGCTGTCGGACATGTCTGCGCTGTAGCAGGCAGTCGCACATGTTCGTGCTGGAGAGGGCTGTCGGACATGTGTGTGCTGGAGCAGGCTGTTGGACATATCCGCGTTGGAGCTGTGGGACAGGTCGGACCTGTAGCAGGCTGTCGGACATACGTGCTGGACGCTGGAGCAGGCTGTCGGACAGATCTGTATTGGCCCCCAAAACATTACATCTGCCCCGGTAATAATAATGAGAGCTCAGCAAGAGCCTCTGGATGAGACATGGAGCGATGCATCCTGCTGTTTCTATATAAGTCTGTTTAAACCTGAAACTAACACAGAGTAGTCTGTAGAAGTCTAAAGAAGTCCCTTTCCACCTCTGCAAATGTGGCTGTTTCAAGGCTGTGGCTGTCAAACACTCAGCTGTTCTACAGTCAAAGTCGTTCTCTGCATTCGGTTCGCTGCGGTGCTATTCTTATTATCGTTGGCTGTTCGTGTTGTCTGTCAAAACATGGCTGGAATGTGTTCTAGCAACATTCTATCGACTACGTCTCATATTTCAATCGAGGAAAAATTATTTCGAAATTTATATTATTATCGCTTTATCACCTAGCCCTAGGGGGAAATAGTCAGAAGAAATCCATAACAAAAAATTATGCTTATTCTACATAAATAATACAAACAAACAATGGAATTAAACAGATAATTTTCTTATTTTGTATGGTATTTTGTCATACAGATAAGTAATGATGATTGCTGGACAATTTGCATGTTGGTGTTGTCCAATGTCAAGTCATTATTTGATCACGTGACTAAACGATATGTGCACAATAGCGTGAACTAGAGCCCATCATAACTTACACCACTGCACAGATATAATATGCTGTGGAGCACTGAGACCTGGTTCAATAGCTGTCGGTCTGAACCTCCATTTGGCTGAAAGGATGGAAAATAATAGACCCCCCCTCTCCCCCCATCCCTGAATTTAGGAGCTATTTTTAGGAGCTTAAAGAGGGAAAATCCTGTTTCATTATCCACAGACGAGGTGGCACAACTGCGTCATATAAATGTTTTTTTTTTTTTGTTTTTTAATTTTTTTTCGGGTGACAGGCTACAGCGGCACGTTCGCCTCCATGTGCCACATCAGTCATGCATGAACACACAGATTTGATTGCTCAGTGATAATATTCACCATCCACAGATATAAATAGACAATATGTGGAGTGTGTGTGTGTGTTTGTAGTAATCAGAGCGGAGCTGCTGTTGGTGTCAGCACAGCGAGCTCACAAACACACACACACACGGAGGAGGCGGGGTCACGTGCTCCCAGCGGGCCAATCACAGTGAGTCTCGCTTGATTGAATTTCATCGGTTGGCCACTGTTAACGACACGACTTCCAATAAAGCTTCGGGCGAACTGCTGTTGGTGTTGGTCACAGATGTGTGTCAACTCTGATGCAGACGTGACGCTGTGTTTGTGGAGCTGGAGTGTAACTGGGTATATTTACTCAACTACAATGCTTTAGTGCAATTATGAGATACTTTAATAAGTATTTTCATTTTCTACTACTTTGCACCTCTGCTCCACTATATCTCAAATATTGTACTTTTTACTTCACTACATTTATTGAATAAGTTCTTGCATCAATGCAAAATACATGTTTGTCTAATAAATGCTTTATTATTTTAATGGATTAAAGTACTCCGCATTATGTGAAGTCATTAAAATGAGCTCCATCTTTACCAGCCTCGAGATTCACCATTTGAAACTGGTGTCAGTTTTCTTGTGCTGTGTTCAGATGACTTTCATAACCTATTTAACCCTTTGGAACCAGAGCAAATTGGTTTGCTTCTTTAGGAAAAACACGGGTAAAAAGTCAATGAGAAACTTTGCAAAATAAAAGAGGAAAACCTCGACTTCCAATCCCATTATTTGGGTGGGTAGGTCCGATAATTCAATTTCAGTCAGACTAACACATATTTAAAAAGTCCAGTTTTATAATTCCACTTTTTTTAACATCATGTAAACAAACTGAATAAACATCAAAATGATCTTCCCTCCTTTCATGCTTCCGCTTGCATGTGAAGTGTTACCTAATCTGGGACGCAGTTATGGAGGCATGACTCTGTGATTTGGTCATTTTTGTGATGTAACTGCTGCAGAAACCCCTGCAGAAACTTCAGCAGCGTGTCGCTGGATAAAAATCAGTTCCCGTCTCCTCTGTGACTCCGCTGAACATCTCCTGTAAGCAGACAGTCTCTCTGCAGCTCCATCACACCTCCCTCTCAGCGAGGACGAGGGTGTGAAGTCGTGGGCTTGTTTCGGCGCTGAATGTTCCCTCATTCATCCCAGAAAACCAGAGAAGGAGCTGAAGCAGACAGGAGAGTGTTTATCAAACCTCCTGGGAGCTGGTGCTCACCTGTTGGAAGATAATTTTCTTTGTGAAAAAGAAGTAAATACCTCAGTGACAGACGTACTGCATTCATACAGTATGTGCTGACACGTTCCTATGTCTTCTGAAGTGTTGTGAATATGTTAGCGGGTAGACATTTGCACCTAAATGTGGATTTTCTATGTTTATCAGGACGTTTAGCAACAGTTTTATTTTTAGGAACTTGTGCTTTTGGTAGCCGTATATTTTCTGTTTGTTTTTTGGGAAGATATAGCTACTTTTTATTTATTGATTTATTTTTTGCTCTGTTTAGGGAAGACTAGGGTTGGTCTCCCCCATCTCTCCAGTGTAGGAAATATTGACTTTAATCGCTTTGTCTTGTTTTCTGTTAGTTCTGTATCTCTTTGTAGTAGCACATCTTTGTGGTTTTCTTTGCAGTCATTTTCTATCTATTTAAGTTATTTCTATGTTTTTTGTGGGGGTTCTTTGCCCTTCTTATGGTTATTTTTTGTCTCTTTCACCTCTTTTCTATCAAAATTAGCATGTGCAGGCAGGTTTTTCAGACATGGGTTTGCCCTCTAAAAAATAGGCAATAGACAGCTTTTCCATTGCCAGTAGAGCAGAGCTGTGTACATGGCTCCACAACAGATGAGTATGCCTTTTTGTGTGTGTGATTCATTTATTTATTTATTTTTGGTGTCCGCTCGACATCAGGGACAGGCTGGAGAACAGGTAAACTGTAGACAGCAGCATGGACAGGTCTGCGAAAACAATGTGGAGGTTACTTTTTTTTCCCGTCTCTTATTTTTTTCAGTTTGTTTCAAACTCAGTGCAAACTAATTTGGATCGATATTTAAGTGCTGTGTAGTGGGAGATGGATGGTAATTAGTGGTGGCACGTCATTGCATCTTGCCGGTTAAGGAGCAAAAAATTAGAGCGTTAAACCCAGGTGTTGGAGCTGGAGGCGATAAAAACCCGTGACTACTGCAGAGTCATTTGATCCGGGTGTGCATCGAGCTTGTTTTCTTTTGTTTTGGTGCAGTGTAACTGAAGCTTCAATTGTTCTGTTGCATCTCTTTGTGGTCATTTTGTGTCTTCCTTACACTTAACAGTTGCTTTATCTTCATTAGGCTATAAATGAAAGACAGTATGGTTATATAACTTAATGTTGCCATAACAACGAGGCTGAAAAGCTGAATTTAATGTATGATGGTCTGTAGTCTCATTTAAGCTTCAAAGTTTACAGTGGGGTATTTACTTGGATGTTTTATGTTGTAGAACAAAATGTGAAAGTCTCTTAAAAATTAATTGACTCAGAAGCGGGAGCACTGGAAATGCCGAAATGCTTATGAATTTCTGCATTTTAGGACTTCTCACTTCCTTTATCAACCAGAACATTTGCTTATCGTTTATGGTGCTAAAACATAACGTGATGCACAGATCGACTACATTTATCATTTTCACAGAAAAATCTGCTCAAAATTCAGTTTACTGTGCTTTATTACTTACACGAAAGGGTAAATGTACTATTTGTAGGCCAAAACAAGAGATACTAAGTTTTCTCTCCTGTTTTTGGGCAACTACTTCAGAGATGGCGTTCCATAAGGATAAGTCTTTGGTGAAAAACTGACAAATTTTTAAACATTTCGGTCTGTTTCAGGGCTCCATTAACATGCATCTTTAACACAAAAAATGGCCTGATTCTGTTCAAAAATGCAGGAAAAAGGCAATGGGCAAATTAAGAAAAAATGCCCCAGAAATTACCAAGACATTAGTATAAAATAAATAAATAAATGGAAATAAATAAATACAAGAAAAGTAAACAAAAAACAGGGAAATGACCTAAAAAACTCTTAAAACTTATAATTATTCAGTAGAATTATTAAATAGAATAATGGTAATGAGAAATATAATTTAGCTTTAAACACACACATATATATATAAATCTAATCAAATTGCTCATTCCCTTTTTTCCCACCTTTTTGAAAGAAATCAAACCAACTTGCTTATGGTTCAAAGGTTTTATATACTTGTAAAGATGTCTAAATACAGCACAGGGAGAGTGATGTCGATCCCGGTTTCAAAGGGTTAAAGCCCGCACTGGTATTTCTGCACACATGTACTGTAACGGCTGCCTCCGTTTGAGTGCCTGTCACTGTCAGAGTCCCGTCCATGCAAAACACAGCCAGACCGTCCCCGCATTATGTAGGTTGGGTGTGAAAACAGATTTAAATACGGTCAATTTAGATTCAGATTTTAAATGTGTGTCTTTTATTTTCTCTCTCTCCTGCTGAGGTCTGAAATGTGCACAGATCCTTTTAAAACTGCCGTCGTGTTTGTGTAATGGTTGCAAAAACACTTTGGCTCAAGTTAAGTCCTGCAGGCGCTGCGCCGACTGATGCCTGGACCCGTCCGGTCGGGATTTGCAGTGTCTGTTATTAAGTACATAATGCCGAGCACGCTCTGTGATCCGCCGGCCATCTTCACAGCCAGAGGTCAGAGAGGGTCTTTGGTGAAAAAAAAACAGATCCACACCTCTTCAATAGCATCTATTTCCATGTATTTTTAACACTAATACTGATATTTTTGTATTAGAGCGCAGACAGGAGAATTATCAAAGTAAAAAAATTGTCACTTCTTGTCCTGTACTAAGCTCTTCGCTGGCCACAGCTGTGCTAGATTTTCATTTTTCTAAAATATAATTAAAACCAAACAGTCTGAATATTAAAGCCGTTAAATGCTGATAAAACTACTGTAATGGTCGTAGGTGTATGGAGTCTTAAAAGCAACAAACACAAGTAAAACGTATAGTGAATAAATAATGAACTGAGTGAATTAACCCTCTGCTTTCTTGTGCTGCATTCACATGGGTTTCACAAGTAATTTAACCTTTGGACCTTGAGCAAATAGGTTGATTTCTTTTAAAAAGATGGGGGGCTATGTGCAACATCCCGCAAATGACAGTAAAATTTGTCATTTTTATTTATTTATTTATTTTTATTGGAAGAAAATGTCTGGAGGACTATACTTATAATTTGGCAAAATCTTACTTTTTAATTGTTTTATAGAATTATAATTTTTAACCCATTTTTAGGTCATTTCTTGTGTGTTTTATTTGTTTTTATTATTTTTTTTTAAAGATATGAAAATAATTAAAAACCATCAACAAAACAACATTCTGCACAATAAAATACATTAATTGGGTTCTTGATAAAAGATTGTGATTTAATTTATTGATCTCAAGTAAAGAATTTATTATTGTTCTTATTATCAATATCATCATCATATATTTATTTCACATCATTAAGCATTTTTAAAATATTTCCAGATACACTTGTCTTATCAGAAAGGCTATCAGTGACATTTGTCACGACTTGGACTCCGTTCACCTGTCTGTCGCTTCAAATTTAATAAAAGCTGAACATCAGTATTACTTAATAATCCATATAGTGTGGAAAATTGATGCCAAATGACCTTCAGATGCCATTTATTTTTATTATTATGACAATAAATCAGTGTCAGTTGAAAAAGAGAGTCAAGGTCAGAAAAGATTATTGAAACTCTGATTTTTTGTTAGTAGGGAAAATGGTAACTGTGGCAACCAAAAATACATCCAAATTTTGTGGTGCATAATAAAACCTGCATCATAAAACTCTCCTACTTTCTAAGCTGACAGCAGAAAAAAAAGTGAAAAAAAAAGAAAGAAACACCCTCCAGGTTAGCGTGATGTTTCACAACCCGAGCAGTGAATCATCAAATCACACACACACACACACACACACACACACACACACACACACACACACACACACACACACACACACACACACACACACACACACACACACACACACGTGCATATATTCCCACTGTGTGTGAGTGCCAGACATGCAGGACATGTCTTCATCTCCAGTGGTGATTCCTCCACTGAAACCAACATCCATACGTGCAAAGATCTCTACATTTAATCTGCTTTGCATCCCGGATCGCACGACACATTTATGCTGAAAATAGTCCAGAGGGGAATAAGACTGCTGGAGCGAGAGAGAGCGCCCAAATGTCACTGTTTTCATCTTAATGTAAAATTACATCTCTGGTGCAGAGGTCAAACTGGGAAAAAAAAAACAGCATCACTCCTTAAATCTAAAGCTTTTTAAAGGGTTTCCTTCAAAATAAGGCAAATTTATCCTTGAGGTTTTATTGGTTCCTAGAGATTAAAAAAAAAAAAGTCATTAAACAAACATTTTTAGGAGACTACAACAGATGAGGTAAACAAATCAGAGCAGCATCTCTCCTCTGAAACCCCCAAAACAAACAGAAATACTGGAGAAATACTGCAGCACCACCCAGTGGACAAAAACGAGACTGACCTGAGTATCTGAAGATACTACAAAATGTTTATTTCATATTAAATATAGTGAAATTTAGCGTGAGTGAACGTGTTTTGTGTCATTTTAGATGGAATATGAAAATAAATAAATAAATAAATATATATATTTAAAATTTATTTATTTATTTTTATATTATTTTTTTTTTTTAGGTAATTTTCTTATATGTTTTCTTTTCACTTTGGACACATTTTTGGGCCATTTTTCTTTTTGGTTGTTTACTGTGTTCTTCCAGTGTTTTAGAAAGAAAATCAAGCTTATTTAAGTTTCAAAGGGGCAAGAAATAAAATGATTTATCAACTAAAAAGGTACTGAAAAAAAGTGCTAAATAAATCTGAAAAATCTATAAAACCACCTGGAAGTGTGCAGTTTAAAAAAAAAAAAGGGTTAGACGGTCTCACACCAGACTGCTGCTTCTACGTGCACGAGGCGCGCTGAGTCCAGGTGTGTCTCATGATGCTGATTGCACTCAATCAAGGTCTGCAGCCCCGAGGTGAGAAGACACAAGCAAAGCAAAGGAACCGAGCTGAGGAAAATAAATAAGCAAAATAGATATAACAGGAATTTAAAAAAGAAAAGAAAGAGAAGAAAAATCATCCTGAGGTTGAAGATATTTTACATTTTTCAGTTTAATAAATCCCATAAAAAAGACCAAAGTCAACAATTTTTATGTCAGTCACGAAGACACGAAAAAACAACAACAAATATTTACTTAATTAAAAAAGTCTGCTAAAACAGCCTGTAACTATATGTTGTTTTTGTTTTAAACATTTGTGTTTATTTTTTTTTAAGTGGCCATGATTCCCAGTTTGAGGTTGACACACTGAACAATAGATGAGTAATCATCAATCTGTGGGAGAGGACGGGTCGAGACGTCACGCTGATTACAGGCTGATCGCGGGATAATCGATCATTAAGCCATTCAGAGAAATCCTCACTGCGAGGTCACTGAGAGGTTATGGGATTTTTTCATGTTATGAATGAATGTGAGAGGAGGTCAGTGCGGTGCTGGAAAGTATAATTAGTACTGCACTCAAGGTACATTTTCATGTACTTGTAGTTTACTTGAATATTTCCACTTCATTTTACTCAACTTACTTTTTGATGCACAACATTTATAAATAAATAAATAAGGTAATTAAAAATGTTTTTGGGCTACTTAAGGGGAATTTGAACTGTTGTATTATTTATTTATTTATTTTTGTAGCAACCCATGACTTTTTTCCAGCAGCTCTTTTTGCCCCTAAATGTTATATTTTATTATATATTTATTTGTTCATTTGCCGCCTCTTAGTCCTAAAATGTGTTTTTTTTCCCCGACCAATTGCTGATTATCCCTCAGATTTTTATCCCCGATACTTTTTTTGCGGCTGCTGCTGATGAAAAACACCTGAGCGGCTTCACTGATCGAAGTGTGAAGCGCAGCAGGAGACAAACAAAGTCTGAGGAAGATTTATTTACCCCAAATTTTTCTTCTTTAAATGAAAAGTCACACGGACGTGTTGAAAGTTACTTGCTTTTTCAGATAAACTGGAAGATTCTGTTTTTACCATTTTTCAAAATTAACAAGAAAATCAAAAATTAAAAACATGTCAGGGGACACCAAACATTAAAAAAAATAAATACAATACAAATACAGTCTTTATGTATTGTGTCCCTTATTGTTTATGAAAAAAATAAATAAATAAAAAACAGTCTTTCCCTGTTGATAAAGTTACCAAGTAGGTCTTTTTTATTTTATTTTTTTTATTCCCCAGTATTTATGATAACTATGTTGTTTGCATTTTATTTTATTCTTTAATTGCTGCCTTGTTTTTAACCTGCTGCTTTCCTGCTAAAAGCACTTTGTGACCTTGTTTTAAAAACTGACATGTACATTTTTAAATTCAACCTTTAGGCTTAAATGTGCTTGTTTTTTTCGTACGGTGGTACTATCTGTGACGGCTTAGGAAGGTGCTGATGAGAAACACCTGAGTGACTTCGCTGATTGAAGTGTGGAGACACACAAAGTCCAAAGAAGATTTATTTGACTTTGTGCTGAATAACTTTTGAAGAAAGTAAGCTGCAAGTAAATCTCTGGGGCCTAGATTGGTGAATTAGAAATGTTACAAAGGGGGAAATATCTGCAGAATTCAGTTTCACATTTTAAAAAGGTTGTGCATTTTTTAGATTCAGCATTTAGGCTTTAATGTGCATGCTTTTTGTGGTACTCTCTGTGACAGCGTTAGGAGCAGCTGATTGAAAACACCTGTGTGACTGAGCTGATTGAAGCGCAGCTGGAAACGCTCAGCATACAAAGTTCAAGGAAGCAGATTTATTTGACTTTGTGCTGAATAACTTTAAAGAAAGTAAGCTGCAATAAATCCTGCAGGCCCGTCTGAAGTCCCACATTTATTGCTTTGTTGTAAACATTTGTTTGTTTTGGGATTTTGTGGCCAAACAATTCGATCTGCAGCTGCAGGCCACGCCCCCTGCCGAAAAGAAGGATTCCTATTGGTGGATCACCTGTATAAGACAGCCTCTGTGCTCTGAGATCTGTTTCAGTCTCTGACACACACTTCAGCTTGATTTTAGGTCTAACGTGACCGTGCCATAACAGCGAAGGCATTTTAGTTTTTCATGAAGATAATTCAGAGGAGTTTCACCCACAGAGCCCCTCAAACTCAACTAAAGTACAGGAAGCGCGACTCCCCAAACATTTTTTATTGCATGTAGCACTTTCTAAAACGTTTCAGTGCTTACAGAGTGAACAAATGGAGATGAGAGTAAAAGAGACAAAAATACAATGTTTATCAAACAACACGTAAAGTTGAAAATCAAGAAAAAGAAAAAAAAGATATATGTAAGGATAAGAGGCCTTATTTAGAGCTCCTTCACATCTGAAATGACATAACATGATGTATTCATTTTTTAAAAAAAAGTGTGTCTTGTGTCACAGAGCTCACAAAGAACTGAGCAGTGATTGTAGGTGAGGCAGACAGCTGCTGGATGTTTTTAATGTCATACAGAAAAAGTAACAGACAGTTACTGTGTGGTCACTATGTTTTACTCAGTGTTATCACAATATTCCTCCATTTGAAAGGCTTTTTAATTTCAGACCGTTTCGAGAAACTTTTGGTGATGTACGGTAACCAAGGTGCATAAATAGAGAATATACTGGCATCAGATCCCTCAGTTTCAGTGATGAACCGATTCAATTACAGTTTATTTTTATTTTTAGTTTAGTTGTATTTGCAGATTTTACAGAGCTATTTTAATGACAGTATTTACCTTCCCACGTGCAAATGTTCCACCAAAACAACTTCACTTTGACACTATTTTGCAGGAGCACCATCATTACATCGTGGTTTTAGTGCCGCACGAGATGATTGTGATCAGTTTAAAGAAATAGGTTTAATACAGGTAAAATGGGACAGTTGAGGTGTATAATTTTTATGTATATGTGTATATATTTCAGTCACTAGAAGTCCTCAATGAGATCATAAGCAAGTATGACTGAGGAAAACGAAACAAACAACCCCCCCCCCCAAAAAAAAACAACAACAAAAAAAAGGTTCACTTCCAGAGACGTGGCGCACCATATTCAACAACCTTGAACTAAATCGTGGCGGAAAGCAAAATGACATATCATTCTGAGGTGATTAATGATAAAGTTATGAAAAAGTTAAAAACAAAAATTTCTTCTGTATAGTATAGAGGAGCTTTAAGCAATCTAGGATAATATCATATAAAGTGCTACGACATTTGGATCATAATTAAAAATGACGCAGAAGTAAAATTATCAGAAAGTCTCCCACTTAGTTTTCACTCACAAAACAAGTCAGCATTTTATTTTCTGTAGCAGACTGATAACGTGCGCTTCTAGATCTTTCTGCAGCACTGACAGCTGTGGAGATATAGAACAAGACTAGTGCATCTTTAGTTTTATCGTGATTGTCTCACCTCTGGTTTGAATTTCAGGTGAGCAAAATGCGGTTCAACTTTTTTGATTCTGATCAGAATATGTGATCTACAGAATAAAACCTCAAGTTTTTGTGTGTAGTCATAACGTCTCAGGGCCTCTCTTTTAGCTGTTGGATGTTGGAGGTCCTGTTGACACCTTGTGGCCTCCTCAGAGAGCATTTGGCGAGGGGAAAGGGAAGTAGGGAAAAGTTCTGCTGGATTTGGCCCTGCGGGCTGCTGCATATGCTGCGGTGGATTACACTGATCCAACTTAATGCCTAAAGACCAACCAATCATTCATAACTACAGGAGCCGTCGAGGGCGCAGCCGTGGATGCTCCCCGCACCATCTGCTGCTGCGGGGGGGATTAACTTTGAGGAAGATGTTGAAAGGTGGGGGTGGGAGGACTCATGTAGACCCAGAGCTGTCGACCACCAGAAAACAAAACATTGTGCTGATTACATCTCACAGGTTCAGTTTGTGAAACAAATTCAGGTTTTACTGGAAGAAAATGTTGCCGCTGTAGGTTTCTGCAAACCATGAATGTGACATTTGTATGTTTCTAAAGTGATTTAGTAAAGTTCTTGACATTTATAGTTAATGTTGATGATTAAATTTCAACCATTCATGCAAGCAGTGAATATCAGAATAGGTTATGAATTAAGACGTGTCATTTTGGATCAGAGAGAAAAAATGCTGTGTCATCAGCGTATAGTTGCATCATTCGTTCCTTTTGTTTTGCTAAGGGGACCACATTCCTCAGACAGTGATACTGAACCTGAGGCCCACGGGCTAAATGTGGCCTCTGATAGGGTGCTGGGTGGCCCCCAACCATTTTATAATTCAGTTACAATAAATGATTCACACTGGGAATTGTTTTTGTACTTTTGGTATACATAAGTACCAGAGTGCATAAAGCGGCATCAAAATAGAGCTTGTTGATCAAAAAAAGTGCCAGTGGAGGACCCCTTTAGTCCTGACAGAAGTCCTCACTAAGACCCTAATGTCCTTGAATCTGAAAAACCCGTATGGGGCTGCTGAGACTAGAATTTTGCAAAAGTGGCCCCGAAACAAAGCAAGTTGAATGCATAAGTTTATGTCCTTTATTTCTATGTTGTACAACAATTGCAAAAAAGCAGATGTCGCAATGTCACAAATACTATACAGATTGTTTCAAACCTGAAACATAAATGTTCAGTTTCACTCTGGCTTTTGAAACAAGACAATAAAGTAAAATCTTTTCCTGTTTGTGTCTCCAGAGAGTTGATGCCCTGCCCTCCGATCATCAGGAGAGTCGATCCGCCCACAGGAACCCCCTCCACCAGGACACACAAAAACTGCTGCTGCACTTCAAGGAACAGCATCTACCACCCTTTTTTGGAAATCTGTGCCTTCAACCAAAATTCACCAGTGATACTTCAGAAGCTTTTTGTTTTTTCTTTGGAGCAAGACTCAGAGGATTAACCTGCCTGATGTAGGAGGGCCCGGGATCGTGCTGCTGCTGTAACGCTTTGTCTCTCTGGAGTTCAAGAAAAAAGCAAACCTACCGAGGACATGCAACTTTTGATCATTTTAACGTCCTAGCGTGTTCTTTTTTTGTTTGTTTGTTTGTTTTTTCTACAAATTGTGTCAGTGATTTACTTCATATCGGAAGAAATCCCTCGCTGTGCAATATCAGTCCATATTTATGTGAAGTTGTCATGTGGATGTAGACTTTGGACGAACTTTTTGGTTTATTTTTGTAACGATGTTTTCCTGATTTATATTTTTCTAAAATGAAGATGGTGGAAAGACAGATAAGCCGAGGAGAAAAAAAAAAATCCAAACACATTTTAAGAGAGAGGACGTTTTGGTTGTCGCTGAATTTGTCAAAGTTTAGTTTTCCTTGACTGCACCCCCTCCTGCTCTGACAAGAGCCAAAGCCATAGCCTATCTCAGACAACAACACACCAGTGTCCCTAACAGCAAGATGCATTCAGGGTCTCCCAGTTTGGGGCCAACACCACGGGCTCCTCTTGTAGGATCATCTTAGCTGTTGGAATTTTTTGAGCGATGTTTTGGTTTCTACTGTTTGTTCAGGGGCTTGAATCTGAAGTATTTAGTATTTCTCTACCTTTGTGTGGCCTGTTCTTCTTGCTGTTATTTTGTACTTCCTCCTACATATCAATCAAGCAACTATAAGTGGCATGAGTATGTGTGTCAGTGAGAACAATGAGTGAGTGTGTCGCCAGAGTGGGAGGTGAAATGCTGTGAATTCTCAAATAAGAGGTGAATAAAGGCCAGTTCTCCTTTGAAAGTTAGGGCATAATGAAGGAAGACAAAAAATAGATGAAATAAAGTATAAACATTGAAGAGCCAATTTGATTGGTTAGTGAGATGTTGGTATCTGGACCAAAAAGGCTGATTACCAAAATTCTGCATTTCCTCAAGACATAATGACATGACAAACTGAAGCTTCCCTGCAGTTTATCATACGTCCGTGAACGTTTGCTTTTGGTGTCGGTATCTTACGGTGAAATTGCTGACAGAGAAGCAGTATTTGACTTCTCCAGGATGAGAATGGGCTGATGAAAAAGTTGAATTAAGATACCTCAGAAATTTGCCATTTATTCGCTGTTGTTGGGTCAGCCACATCTTACTGTAATTATCGGCCTCGGTGTAATGGTAGAGGTAAAGTTGCAGAGAAAAAAGTAAGAATAAAAAATACACTACAATGACTCTTTGGCTGATAGGTGGGTGTAAAATAGACCAATAAAGACGTACATCTGGATATACCCTCCACTCCACCACTGATTATCAGTTTCTGAGCTTTGAATATCCAAGTCGTGATGGTTTTACGAGTTTCCACTTTTTACAAGAACAATCACAGGGGGCTGAAGCATTATTTATAACCGACTCTGTCTTTCAATCACATCAAGGCATTCATGTGCACACATTTTCTTCATATCATTTCCTCAAAGATCAAGAGTAGACCAGTTTGTTGGTTGCTGATTGCTTTGTTAAAGAGTAACTAAACCCCCAAACCAAGTTTTTAGTTAAAACGCAATACAAATGGGTACTTAGTAGTGTTGTTTTTTGACTTAGGTCCAACTCTTGACACTTGAGTGCAAAGTATTACAATTCTACATATTGTGTCATAAATATGTATAGTGACTGATGTCTAAAGGCTGAAACCTGACTATTACAATTCAGCAACCGACCGAACACTTTAGATAACTCAGGCTGCACCAAAGCAACAGACACCTCTCTTTAAGGGATGGAGAAATTTCTTACACAGTGACAAGACCAGAAAGGTTACAGAGAGGGTCTATTATTTTACGCTTAATCATTTTGTAAAAATAAAATTGGGAAAAAAAAACAAACACACTCATGAAACACTTAAGCAACAGCGTGGATGTGGAGAAATGTTTTCTTAAAGCACTGCAGTTATTCAAGTCTCTAGGACAATCTACAGTTTGGACTGATTTTATTGTGTGTGCGGGGGAGCAGGGAGGGGCCGTGGATCAAGAGGCAGCACGACCGGTGATTGGGTGTGTCTTCCCCCCACTCCCAGCCCTGCCCATTTTTTAATCTATTTCTACAATGGATGTAAGGCACTCGAGCTGAAAGTTGGGGGTCTAGTTACTCTTTAAATGTGCTTGTCTAAAGACTAACTTTGTAAAGGCAAGTGGAAACTTTGAGAAAACCATAGCTATCAAATACCTTCTGAAGATTTCCACAATACTTAAATTAAAGGTTACAAATTGCTAATCTTGGCGAGAGGAGTAAGAAAAGGTCAAATTTGACTCAGAAAGCTCTGATATATCCAACATGTAGTTTTGGCAAACAAATATGAAATCCTCATGTCAGCCAAATTCTATTGTTTAAGGTAATTAAATCCAAATATAATTGATACAGTGCCTAACTTTACATTTTAACCCTCAAACACCAAATTCTGCAATCAAACAACCATGTGGAGTTGAAAGATGTCCCCTCGATTACAGTCTCTTATCCCACATATCAATTATAAAGCAGTACTGGCCGCTGTAATGGTTTTGTGTTGATTTGTGCCTTGTTAATGAGTGTTAGGTTATTTAGTAGTTTGGCTATTGATAGATCTGGTGTACATTTGCTGTCATTCGCAAACAGGTGAAAAAAGAATGGAAACGTTCAGGCTTTTAATGTGAAACAAAAAAAAGAGGAAGTGAACACAGATAAGGAAACGAAGATGCTTCTGACCAAAATCTGATCAAATGTGCTTTTTAAAATGGGAGGATTTATTTAAAATTGTTTACTTTTTTTATTTTTACAAAAAGACTGGGGCCACAGTTTGAGAATTTACAGTATTTCCTGTTCTACTGTTTCGATCCTGTTTTCTGCAGTTGGTGAAATGTATTCTTATGTGTATCCTCGAAGCTGCTATCCCTGTACTGTGTAGATCGGAGATGTCCAGCCTTATCCCTGAAGTCCTGCCAAAATCCTCCATTAGCTCTCCATATACCTCACATACTAACACACTGACACGCTCACATCATGAACTCAATTAAATGCATCATTGCTTCAGTTTGTGCCTCTCGGGGAATCGTCATTTTCACGTTTGAGAACTGTGTTTTCATCCAGAAAGACTCTTTTAACGTGGCTGGGTGAAGTCAGGTAAAAAAGGAAAAATTAGGTTTTACATTTTGGGCTCTTTAAATATTAGCAGCTAGTCATCAAACATGTTCTTGAGTTGTTGATACAAATGTGTTTCACATGAAACTCGTATTTATTGGTTTGAGATAATTAGTACAGACAGAGAAAAGAGTTGAAAATCCACTCGGCACAGAATTTGTAAGAAAAGCTATGTGGCATGTTGATTTTCTCATGTTGGTAATCGACTACTACAGCTTTTTTAAATTTACTGTTACAATTAAAATATTTTTTCATAACACTCTTTATTTTACATGGGAAAGAGTTTTGAGTGAGTACTTAATGCATTCTGAAAAAATGGGACAAAAAATGAATAATAATGAGACATTTTTCTACAGAGAAATCAGCTTGTTTTTAGGCTACCAGGTGCCATAAAATCATGACTTAAGTCACAGTCCAGACATTGTTAGTATTTGTCACTTAAAAATATTGAGTGAAAAATAAATATTAACATAGGAAAAGTCTTTTCTTTGAGTTTATAAAAAATCTGCGTTCATATGATAACGTTGTGAAAACGATCCTCGTGTACATGGATCCACAAAAACAACCAAAAACACTGTAGTTTGCATGCCAGGCTAGTTGGTGGTGTAACTTTGACACACCACAGAAGAACAGCACGTGCGTGCGCGTAAAGGCGTTCCTCTACAGAGCGGTGAGTATAAACAAAAACGTTAAATGTTTAAAGGTCCATAGTTTCTAAATTTTATTTAATGAAATATTTTCTTCATAGAAATAAAGCAGATAACCATAACAAGAGCTAAAAGTAACACTCAAGGTAGAATTACATTTTAGGTGTCTTTTTTTTAAAGTACCTGACTTCACTCTAGTATTTTTTTTTTTTTTTTTACCAAACTAATATGACAACATTTATAGTGGAGACACAGTATCTAAATACATGTGGACACTGGTATGTGATGGTTGGACATGTTGTCTGCAGAGATTTCATGTCCATAAAGTCTCTGCAGGTGCCAGGTAACAATTATCTGTACATTATCTGTCCTGTTCTTATTTTTTTTTTATTGTACATTGGTGTGACAATGATTCGAGTACACCCACACCTGAAGATCATTCATTCAAAAAGTCACAAAGAATAAAGGATGAATTAGAATTTAGGCAAAATTTTAAAGATTTTTTTGCCATTTTTATGCCACTATTTTCCAACCCATTCCCTCCAAAATGTATTATCAGGGGCGTATCAGGCCGCATGTTTCTGTTATGACCAGGTCTTTACAGAAACCTGCCGGTTTTTCAAAGTTTTCAAGTTCATAACCTCCACCAAGGACATAATGTTTTCAGTTTGGTTTGTCCGTCTGACTGCAGGATTACAGAAAAACTACTGGTCCGGTTTTCATGAAACTTGGCATAAGAAAGGAGTTTGGATCAAGGAAGAAGCCATTACAGTTTTGAGCAGATCTGAATCAGAGGGCAGCGAGGACATGCATGTGGCCTTGGCGGAGGTCTGCGCTCTGACTGCCGTTTTGGATTAAACCCTGCTGTTTAAACTGAACAGAAGTTTATGTAAAAATCCCATCAGAGGCACAAACTGTAGCTCATGGTCCACAAACTTATTTCTATCAAATCAAACATTTTGCAGCATTTTTTAAATTATCTCTTGAAAAGTGACTGTTTTGTGGGCATACCCGCAAAGTGTTTATTTCTTAAATAATTGCATGGTTTTGATCAAACACAGCCCGACATTCATATCCACCCAGGGTTGTTGTGTTCTGCCAACAGTAGTGGAGGTAGTTTCCTTTCTGTGTGGAGTCTGTAGACTTTGCTGCCTGTGAGTGTGAATCATCCGTGAAGCTGCCTCCGTCCATCACGTACCTTTTCGACACCATTCCCCCAAAACAACGCTGCCAAATTGGTCTGAATAAGCCAAAAGTCTCTGACGTTCTCTGTGTATAAGTGGTTTAAGTGTATCACATGTTAAACCTCATCCCGTTAATGTTACATTGTGTTTTTAACAAAAGAATCCTGTTTGTTAAATTGTTAATAATATATGCAGAAGAATTATGAAATAAAACTGAAACAAACTCATGTTGTCTGGTTGCATTTCATTTGTCATCCACTTGATGGAGACATTTTCTGCAAAGCATGGACAGATATTTGGATGTCCATTTATTGATATCTAACACAATAAACTAGATTGTGACATAACAGCCTCCTGCAGAACAAGGCGTTCAGGTTAAAACTCAAATTACACACACACACACACACACACACACACACACACACACACACACACACTATAGTGGTGCAAATGATCAAACTGATCTTAAAATTTGGGCAAAAAGCTGCTAATGCAGATGCTCTTGAGTTTAAGAATGACAAAGGTGTTTCTATCTGGTATTTGAATAAAGCTTCTGGATGTCACAAGAGATTCAATTAATTAATTCAAACTTTCTGAACTAAAGTTTAGAAGCTTAACCCTTTGAAACCTGGAGTGACATCACCTTTTTTGTGCTGCTTGCCTTTCATTCATAAGTGTAGAAACCTTTGAACCCTATGCAAATTGATGGGATTTCAAAATAAGAAAGTAAAGGCAATGAGCACTTTAGTAATAAATTAGATTTTTTTCAACAAGTTTATTAGAGAATTATTTTTTTTAATTTAATTTTTTTAATTTTATCTTAAAAAGTTATTTTAAAAAATGTCTATAAAAAAGCTAGAAAAGCACTTTTTAAAGCACTTTTTGGCCATTCTAACATTTATTGTTATAATTTAGGTAATTTTCTCATACTTTTTTACTAATTTCTTGCAATTTTTTGTTTCAGTTCTTTAATTGCTCATTCCCTTTTCCCCATGTTTTTTTTTTTTTTTAAGAAAAACAGTTACACAATGATAAATGAATGCAACTGTAACAGATAATGTCAGTGTATTAGAGGAGCAGGAGTTAGGATAATGTGCTGGTGTCACGAGAAGACACATTATAATAGTCTGCTTTAACCTGCTTGTTTTAAATTTCACACTGAAATAACACATTAAATACAAAATCCTGTGACCCGTCACCACCACTTGAGTTAAATCAAAAGCGATGATTTTCCTTTTCTTCATTAATTAATTTATATAGAGGCCTGAAGACGTGAACATATCCAGTAGCCTAATTGAGAAATGGAAAAGGTTTGAAGGTTTGGGAGCCGTCCAGGATGCCTGTGCACACTGCGGCATCCCCGCTACCACTAACATTTATTTAGATAATATATTACAAAACATTTTGTTTCTTCTTCCAGTATAGGGCATGTTTAGCAAAGGGGAAATAATTTAACACATACATTTTCATTAAAATCCATTCAAATACCCTTTTTTAAATGTTTGATGTAAGCTGTTGTATTAATTACTGTGACACAAAATACTAAAATCCAGGGCAGAAGTGACACAATACGTCCAGAGTTTAGAGATTAGTCCTTTAAAATCACGTTTAGTGTCAATAAATGTCAGTCAGTCGTCACTTTTAACCTCAGTAGAATAAACAGAATAACTTGTGTGACACTTAAAGCAGTTTTCTAATATTCAGAAATGATCTCTGTATCAGTGAAACCGTGTGAATAACATTTAGAGCAGGGCTACTTGCTGCTTCCACAGACAGATGACATGTATTTGGGCTCAACTTCAACACATAATAGTAGAAATATTAACTATTTAAATGTTAAGTTGTCACAGCGAGCAGCTCTGAAGGAAGTCTGATTCATCTGCATCATGAGCCTCGGCCATCAGCGGCGTGTTTGCTGCGACCAGAAAAACTTCACTTTATTACAAACTCATCCACAGCAGATGGTTGTTTTGACATCAAGTCCCTGAACAAACATGTGGACCAGCTGGAAAACGAGTTTTGATGCAGCTGTGATGCTTTTTCGATCATTTTAGGAGAGAAATGAGCAGGAAAAGTCGCTGAGCAGTGCTGTCCGCGGCGGGAATAGATGAGGTTTGGAGGCTCCACAGACAAAATGCAGAAAGCATCAGAGCTTTACATTATTTCAATATGAAGACGAACAAGTTCGCCATCGGTCCCTCAACTCTCAGCCTGCAGCACTTCTCCTACAATTAGTTTTTAGTCTTTTATCAGTGAGGAGAAAACACAAGTTGCGCGGCATCCAGACTGCACAGAGGAGCCCCGGGCTGGGTTGAGTCTCCACGGTTCTCATGGTGTGTTTAAGGACAGCCTCCTGCTCGGAGCTCTCCAACAGTCCAGTCAGACAGCCGTAGTGTTCTGAGAGAGAATAACAACTAA